>NC_081412.1:4496057-4822307 GCF_030272615.1 Cryptomeria japonica | reverse complement strand
AAACAAATCTCCTGATGCCTAGCGATGGATGGATGACGAGGTGAAGTGGGAGTTGTTTTGAACCATAGCAGCCCGATGAGACTTAGGTCATTTGTTAGGAGAAATGCCTGTTGAAGTCTAGGCGGCCATGATTGCTTACCTGTTGAGACTCGAAGATACTTGATCAAAGTATCTGATGATAGTCTAGGTTTAAACTTAAGAAAGTTTGATAACAAAACAACTGATGGTGGTTTGATGAATGTTATGTGCAGGAGGACTTACGCGTGTTGCAGTTACGCGAGCGCCAGCCCGCGACACAGGGGTTGCGAGATCGTTTGACTCAGATTGAGATTGATTGTATTGCGGCTACTGGGCTCTATGAGGTGATGCATATGCCCGTGATTCGGATGAATCACGGCCTGATTACAGCGTTAGCAGAGCGATGGCACAGTGAGACATGCACGTTCCATCTGGCTCAGGGCGAGATGACGGTGACTTTGGAGGACGTGTGGCGCATTCTGCGGATTCCGATTCGAGGGCGGCTGGTGACGTATGATCGATCCTGGGGGACAGTGTCTTGCCAGAGGATTTTTGATGAGGACGTATTCATTGATGATGGGTCGATTGCCTGGGAGGATATAGCGGCACTATATGAGCCCCTTCCAGCAGTTTTGTCAGGGATCGTGGGAGGACTTCTGTGTCCAGACAGGCGGTCACATGGATTGGCGGTCGGATGGGGACAGGTGATTGAGATGATGGTGACAGAGGGGACCCGATATGCCTGGGGGCCGTGCGTGCTAGCGCACATGTACCAGGAGTTGCATGAGGTGGTGTACAGAGAGCGGGGGTCTCTTGCAGTAGGCATGACGCTGCTGCATGTGTGGGCATGGGAGCACTTACCAGTGACTCGACCAGTGAGTCTGAGATTCCGAGCCGTAGACCAGCCCTATATGTTCATGTATAGTGGTATGATGAGCCAGCCCCACTTGGGGAAGCTAGAGTGGTGGAGGCGAGCATTAGATGACCTAGATGCAGTGATCTGGCGGCCATACTTGGAGTGTGAGCCATGGGAGGATGATGCGGAGGCACTACCTTATGTCTTCATGACCCGATTCCTCATTGGGAGGACCTCTTATCACGTAGAGAGACAGGTGCCAGGACGGGTTATGAGGCAGTTTGGACGGCAGCAGGGTCTGCCGAGCGGATCGGGAGAGTATGCTCGAGTGATTCGAGAGCGGTATGCATGGGGTCCAGTGCTACCGTATGATCAGGCACTGGCAGAGTTTCGTACACTGCAGGCGAGGCCATGGGATCTACGACCGAGGGTCGTTGATGCAGGGGTTACAGCAGAGTATACCCAGTATCGGGCGACGCACCCGATCCGACGGATATCAGATCCAGCGGAGCCGATCCCAGCGTTTGAGGATGAGAGGGGACGAGGACGGAGAGGAGGAGGTCGAGGAGGAGGTGGTGGTGGAGGAGGAGGAGGAGGTGGTGGTGGTGGAGGAGGTGGAGGAGGGATGGGGATGCCGAGACAGCGGAGAGGGAGAGGGGGACTACCTCTGCAGATATCACAGGGACCGTTGATGCAGGGAGGAGTGTAGCTGAGTGGGAGGGGGATGGAGAGAGAGATCCCGATGGATACAGGTGCAGGAGAGGGTGGTGCAGGGGAGTGTGGTGCAGAGGAGGGACCTAGTGGAGGGGGTGATACAGGTGCAGCAGCCATGGATATAGGGGAGGGAGCGACTGGAGATCTGCGGGAGCACATGATAGGTTATTTGCAGGCCCGGGTAGAGAGATTAGAGGCGGAGGTAGCAGCTAGAGATGTGCAGCTATTTGCACGTGAGTCAGAGCTGACAGTGGTGCTGCGGGAGAGAGATACGGCGGTGGAGAGTTTGGCGGAGCTGCAGGAGAGAGTCCGAGCAGGAGCACAGGGTCCATCAGGGGAGACTATGAGGCAGTTTGGGCGAGCGCAGGCCGAGATAGAGTACTGGCGAGGTTTATATGAGCAGGTTGTGCCATTCAGTCAGCGAGCTCTCAGTTATACCCAGATGCGGCAGACGAGATCCGAGCGATCACAGAGGATGCAGAGCAGTGGGGGAGTGATGGGTCCTTTGCGACGGGATAGATCAGGAGATGCAGGAGGGAGTGGGGGTTCGATGAGGCCTCCACGGAGAGATGGATCAGGTGGGGCAGGTACCAGTGGTGGAGTAGGTAGGGGTGGGGCAGGTACAGCATCTGGCCAGAGCGGCATCTGAGAGAGCATTTTTGCATACATGTATTGTATCATTGTCTATTTTTGGACTGTATCTTGGATGGCTCTTGGTAGCCGATTTTGTAAACTTCATTGTACTCTGATATATGAGATGATATATATGAGGAGATCCCATTTTGTGATGATATGCATGTGATGATGTATGGATGTTTATGCATGATGATGAGTTTATTGCTTAGATGTATATGTGTACATGTATGCATTTGATGAGATGTTTCTTTTATGCATGTTTTTAGATACTGACATATGAATGCAGGTTTATATGTGTATGATTTGTTTGATTTGTGATGTAATGCTTTATGTATGGAATGCCATGATGATATATGCTTATGCTTTGATGTGTGAACAGGATTTTTGATGTTTCCTATTGCAATGTAATGATGAGACGATTTATGTGACAATGTTAATGCAATGATTTGATGTATAAATATGCAGCTAGATGTGTGTTTTTAGATGAATGTAATATGGATAAACAAAATGTTTAAGTGCAAATGTTTATATGATAAATGCAGATGAATAAACAAATGTAAAGGACAAGTGTTTATATGATAATGCCTAAATGAATGCAGATGGATAAACAAATGTAAAGTACAAGTGTTTATATGATGATATTAAAAATGAATGTAGATGAATAAACAAATGTAAGGTACAAGTGTTTATAGGATGATATTAAAGTGAATGTAGATGAATAAACAAATGTAAGGTACAAGTGTTTATAGGATGATATTAAAGTGAATGTAGATGAATAAACAAATGTAAGGTACAAGTGTTTATATGATGATTTTAAAATGAATGTAGATGAAATAAACAAATGTAAAGTACAAGTGTTTATATGATGATTTTAAAATGAATGTAGATGAAATAAACAAATGTAAAGTACAAATGTTTATATGATAATGCCTACATGAATGAGTCTAAATGTTTTTTTAAATATGTTGGTAAGTGCAAATGATAATGGGATGATATGATAACTAATGGGGATAATAATTGCACCTTAATGTTATGATAATAAATGCAATGTAAATGAATCCTAAAATGAACATTTATAAGATACTTAGTAATAAATGAATGCATCTTTTATCTATAAAGAAATGAATGCAAAGGATAAATGATGAGAAGTTTAATAAAAGGATAATGGATAATTGATATAAGATGAATGCTTATGCAATGATTTTAACACAATCAAAGACAATTTAATCCCATGAATGGATCTAATTATTGATGATTGATGCAATGATGAAAATGACTTTACTGCAACTAATGTCAATAATGAACTTATATGCAAGGTTTATGTGTAAAAATGACATGAATGGACGTAATGCAAGATGCATCGAAATGCAAGGATGATATGATTGTGAGGAATGCAAGGTTGTTTTAAGACTTTGCATAATGCATTGATGATGTATCAGAGTACTCGGTCGTGAGTGTATCCAAGACCATTTTTTTATTAGTCAGTTTTGCATGTAAAAGCCTACATATGAATGAATGAGTGGATGGGTGATATGCAACGAAATGCAAGATATAAACAGATGAGGTGAAATGATGATCCATAGTGCTCTATTTTCATCATTGAGCTTTAAAATGTTGGAAGAGAATACAAGCATCTTGACACAATGATTCAAGATGACCTGAGTATTTCTTTCATGGAGCTTAATATAGCAAGTTAATACAAACGACTTGATATAAGGGTCAAGTCGACCAGAGTATTGCTCGCGGAACAGACAAGGATTATCTCCTTTCGTGCATGACTTGGATCGTCCTCCTTGATCTTAGGCTTGATCAGATCCTGAGACAAGTACATACCGTACTAAAAAAATAAAACCTTTATCCAATTTGGAGGAAGAGGAATCAAAGGATGAGCATTGTACCTGCAACCAAACAGTATATATACATAAAGAATAAAGAATATGGATCCTTGGTAATGGTTCATGTTCATATGGTCGAGGTATACGCTGTAGTCAGCAAGCCGTAGTGATCTATGACTGCATTTTGCATAAGATCACGTAGCTTAGTGAACTTCCCACGTAGACACCATTAGTACATGCCCCAGAACTTCATCGGAAATGATGCGCAAACAAAACAAAACAATGCTGAAAAGATCCCGATACAGATAAACAAACGATTGTACTCACAAATCAACCAAGTATTTGATAGCCTAACATAATTTTCTTGTCAAAGAAAATGTCATCTTGTCTTTGTTTTGGTAAGGAAGGATGCATCCTTGGTTAAAGACAGGTTTGGATTGTTGATGTCGATTGGTTTGGTGTGATTGGTAAATGGTCATTTGTGTGAGTAGTTTGTCAATGTTTGTTTTGCATCTGATTGGATGAATATGTACAAGGTGTTGTCATGTTTGTGTGTGTTTTTTGATGGGTTTTTCGATGTTTTTGGATTTTGTGAGTCATTTTTGAATGTTTTTGTATTTTGCGAGACATTTTTGAATGTTTTTGTATTTTCTTCAGGACATTTTCTGAATGTTTTTGTATTTTCTTGATGATTGCTTGAATGAAGAGCGTAATGATATATAAGACAATGTAGAATCCACTTCCATTACGAGGGTAAGGGTATTGCCCCCAGTTTGTAGACCTGACTATGAAAAGGTGAAATGCTAGATGTATGTGTGCATGAATGTGATCGCAACGAGCCTGAAAGATATTGGAGCCATTGCCTTTACGAGTGGCGCCTGTTTGCCAGGTTTTCACCATCGTACTTACCCAAGGTGCCACCGGAGTGGTTGTTCAACGTTTGGATGCATGATTTTTCTTTACTTTTTTGAATGTTTTTGTATTTTCTGATATGTAGGGGAGCCTGATGCCTTGTACACCTTAGGTATAAAACCTTTTGAGGTGCATGCTGTTGATTGGATCTGCGAGCGGTTCTCCTTCTGGTGTAGCCAACTGATATGCCCCGGACCCGAACACAGCAGTGACAACATATGGGCCCAGCCAGTTTGATTCAAACTTACCTTGATGTTCTCTATTTGGTTGGTTGCGAGGATTTTCTCGAAGAACAAGATCACCTACCTCAAATGTACGAGATCTAACTCGGTGATTGTAACTTCTACTCATGCGCTGCTGATAGGCTTTTAGGTGATTGTATGCAGCTTGTCTTTTCTCATCAAGTAACTCTAAGTCCCGAAGGCGTGAGACTCTGTATGCTTCATCATCGATGAGATTATGCAAGGAAACTCGTAAGGATGGTATCTCGACCTCAATAGGCAAGATAGCTTCTGCACCATAGACCAATGAATAAGGAGTTGCACCTGTAGGGGTCCGAATGCTAGTTCGATATGCCCATAGCGCTGGATTCAATTGAACATGCCAATCACGGCCGGCATCATTGACTGTCTTCTTTAGGATCCTCAATATGTTTTTATTGGATGCTTCGGCCTGACCATTGCCTTGTGGGTAATAGGGAGTGGAAAAGCGGTGTTGGATATGAAATTTCTCACAAAGTTCACGGACATCCTGATTTTTGAAAGGGAGACCGTTATCTGTGACAATAGACATGGGTACACCATACCGGCAGATGATGTAATTGAGGATGAATGAGGCGATCTGCTTGCCGGTGACTTGGGTAAGTGGAACAGCTTCGATCCACTTGGTGAAATATTCGGTGGCGGTAATAATGAATTTATGGCCATTGGATGAAGATGGATGGATTTTACCCACAAGGTCAAGGCCCCATTGACAAAAAGGCCATGGTGTTGTGATTGGTTGTAGTTCCTGTGCTGGTGCATGTATCAGGTCGCCATGAACTTGACATTTCTTGCACTTCCTAACAAAGTAGTAGGAATCCTTTTCCATAG
Organism: Cryptomeria japonica; assembly: GCF_030272615.1. Classification (NCBI taxonomy): domain Eukaryota; kingdom Viridiplantae; phylum Streptophyta; class Pinopsida; order Cupressales; family Cupressaceae; genus Cryptomeria; species Cryptomeria japonica. The sequence goes on along the minus strand of NC_081412.1, from coordinate 4,816,245 downwards.
ATGGCCAATAGTATCCAGCTCGCATGATCTTCTTGGCTAGTGATGGACCACTTGAGTGAGTCCCGCAAATTCCTTCATGTACCTCTTCCAAAGCCTTTGTTATCTCATCTTGTTCCAGACATCGAAGGAGAGTACCATCAAGACTACGTCGGTATAGGGTTTCAGCAATAATGGTATATCGAGCAGTTTGGCGAATGAAGGTTTTACGTTGATTATTTGATTGGTTGGGAGGAAGGGTATGATCGCGAAGATAGGTGTAGAACTCACCATACCATGGGGATTCAGAACCAACAAGGCGACATATCATTTCAGATTCAGGGATATCATAAGCGGGGATCCAAAGCTGTTCTACCAAGAACTCGTAGCGTGTTGAATTTTGTGGAAGATCTAGGAGAGATGCGATGGTAGCCATGGCATCAGCAGCTCGATTCTGATCTCTTGGTATCTGCTCAAAAGTGATAGTAGTAAATGATGCCTTTAGATTGTCCACCATTTGCTTATATGGCATGAGTTTATCATCTTTGGTCTGATATTCATCTGTTGCTTGTCGAATGACTAGTTGGGAATCGCCATATACTTGTAGTTCTTGCAATTTCCATTGTACGGCTAACCTGAGTCCCGTGATCAAGGCCTCATACTCTGCTATGTTGTTTGTGCATGGAAATGTGAGCCTGTAAGACTTTGGGATGCTATCACCTTGAGGTGTGATAAACAGAATGCCTGCCCCCGAGCCGTGCCTAGTGTATGAACCATCAAAATATAGTTTCCATGGTTGTACTTCTGTGATCATGAATATCTCTTCATCTGGAAAATTGGAAATGAGAGGATGATCACCTATGAGAGGCGCATCGGCCAACTGATCTGCAATGACCTGCCCTTTGATAGCTTTTCGGTCCACATACTCGATGTCAAATTCACTTAGAATCATTACCCATTTGGCTAAGCGACCTGTCAATGCTGCTTTGCTGAGTAAGTACTTGAGTGGATCAATCTTTGCAATGAGTTGTACCTTGTGTGTTAATAGATAGTGCCTCAGTTTAGTGGCTGCCAAGATTACTGCTAGGCAAGCTCGCTCAATAGGTGTGTAATTGAGTTCATAGCCAACCAGTGTGCGAGAGATGTAGTAAATAGCACACTCTTTTCCTTCTGCATTATGTTGTGCCAGTAGTACACCCAATGCTGTACTTGTTGCTGAGATGTAAAGTAACAACGGTCTACTTGGATCTGGTGGCATCAGCAATGGTGGATTCATGAGATAGTCTTTAAGTGCCTGAAATGCTTGCTGGCATCTGTCATCCCACTGAAAGCGGATGTTCTTGTGTAGAAGGTGTGTGAATGGGTGACACTTATCAGCCAATTGTGCAATGAATCTGCGGATAGATTGAAGCCGTCCTTGTAGTGTTCTTAGCTGACTGATATTCTTTGGAGGTGGCATGTCCATTATTGCCTTAACCTTTGCTGGATCGACCTCAATACCTTTGCTTGAGACAATGTATCCTAGAAGCTTCCCGGAGGTCACTCCGAAGACACATTTCTTTGGGTTGAGTCGAACATGGTATTGTTCCAGTCTATCAAAGATTTTATCTAAGATGTGAAGATGTCCTTCTCTAGTAAGTGATTTTGCTAGTAAATCATCCACATAATCTTCCATTATAGTATGCATCATGTCATGGAAGATGGTGGTCATTGCTCTTTGATAGGTCGCTCCTGCATTCTTTAGACCAAAAGGCATTACATTCCAGTAGTATGTGCCCCATGGACATGTGAAGGCTGTCTTATGTTGGTCCTCTGGTGCGATCTTTATTTGATTGTATCCCGAAAAGCCATCCATGAGTGAAAGCATGGCATGTCCTGCTGTCAAATCCACTATGATGTCGATATTTGGTAGAGGGAAGTCATCCTTAGGACATGCCTTATTCAGATCTCTAAAGTCTGTACAAATGCGGATGCCCCCTTTTGGTTTGCCAACTGGTACAATGTTGGAGATCCATTCTGCATAATCAATTGGTCTAATGAAACCAACATCCAGGAGTTTCTTGAGTTCTGTTTTGACTAGCACTGCAATCTGGGGATGCATCTTACGAAGCTTCTGCTTGACAGGTTTGGCTCCTTTTGCTACTGTGAGATGATGCATGACTAAATCAGGATCAAGCCCAGGCATGTCTGCATATGACCATGCGAAGTTGATCTGACGTTGTTGGAAAAACTCTATAAATTGAGGCTGTTCCTCTGGAGTGAGAAGAGATGCCAGATGTATGATATGAGGGTTTTCAGGAGTCCCTACATTGTATTCTTTAGTCTCCTCAATGAGAATCGTTGATCGTTCCTGTTGTGTACTAGCAGGAAGAATGTCAAACCCTTCATCCTTAGGCGCCTCAGAGAGGTTTTCACCATTGGATACGCTCTTTCTTTTTACTTTTGCCGGATCAAACAGTGCCACAGTGTGGTTTTCACTGGAAGATCCATGTTTTATTGTTATATTTTTGCAGCTGAAGGGTTTGCCATCCGCCCCGAAGTATGCTGCGCTATTAAGTTCAATGGCGAATCCAGCTTTGTGATCCCCGCTTGGTAGATTATCCCTTAATTCCAAAAAGTCAATGATAGCCTCATCGTTTTGGAAGAGGTCAAGACATGGGGGATTTGATTGGTTCCATTCGATGAGTTCAGGGTGGATAATGGGCATTACTTCATCGATTAGGTTAAGTGCAGGAGATGTATCCGTGAGGGTTAAGACGTTATGGTGAAGGTCGTTGATGGTACTTTCCGTGTCAGAATCAGGCGTAGGATGAGACGTAGGGTCTGTGGAAGATGTTTCCAGTTCAGGTACCCAAGTGGTCTTTATCTGTGCTTCTCCATAAACAGGGATGTCTTTGCGGGGTGGAGGTGGTGATGTGTCTTCCTCATCTGAAGTGTTAAGTTGCACTGAATCGAATTCCCACTCATGTGAGTCGGTCTCTGAATCACTTTCCAACATCCGATTGCTATACCATACTGGGATGTCTTTGGAGTTAAATACTGCAGGCGTGATTGGTTTATGTACTTTTGTGGTGATCGATGCTGTAGGAACCGTGATGGGGTTTAAAGGATTTGTTACTGGAAGTATTGGTAATGGTGACACAGTGGCTTCTGCTAGAACTACTGGCGCCATAAATGCTGCTGCGGGTTCTGATACAGTTGTTGCTGCTATGGGTGTTATTGACGGGATTACTGGTCCGTTTGGTGGGATGAGTGACATTGGTGATGGTGGAGTTGTGAGCCTTGAGGGGGCAGTGGGGATAGTGCTTGATGGTGCTTTGATTATGAAAGGTATCCTCTTTGTAGTAGGTGGGCAAAATGGTTTGCTGGGTTTTCCTTTGAATCTGAGTTTAGGAAGGATCTCTTTTTCAAAGCCAAGGCCTGTATTACCTTTGGGCTTGAATTCTGGCAACAGCGGTTCTTGTCGTCCTTGTTTGCAGGATCCCAAAGCACTTTGACCATCATACCCCATTCTTTGCATAATGAGGAGGCCTTTGCCATACTGTTCTGTAGGAAGCGTAACTCGCGGTTTATCAGTGGTAACGGGGTCTTTATAGATCCAGTCCGCTAGGTCCTCATCTTGTGTTTCTTCCTCTTGACTCTTTCCAAGGATGAAAGGCGTTAAGGCACATGCAGGCGTGATTAGTGGTTGCTGGAGCAACTGTTGTGGTTTACCATGTGTTCTTGGAGAAGTGGGCATTTGTCCCACACAAAAGAGCTGACTCAAGTTGTATTCTCCAGGACCTTCCTCTGCGACTTTCATCTTAAGCTTTTCTTGCTTGGGTATAGGAGTGTTTGAACTGGCAAGAGAGGCGGGATTTACATATGATGTGGAGGAAATGGCTTCCCTATTATTAGGAACAGTAATTTCTGGTTGATGGCTGATATTATGGCAAAATGCAAAGGGATTTGCATCACCCAGGATTGTGATCTCTACACCGTTATGTGGGAACTTGATACATTGATGGTAGGTAGATGGAACGGCTTGCATGGCATGTATCCAAGGTCTCCCTAATAATAGATTATATGGCAGAGGAAGGTCCAGAACCTGACAAATGATGTGTTTTACCACAGGGCCAACCCGGATTGGTAGTACCACAGCTCCTTTGGATGAACGCTCTGCATCATCATAGGCTTTGATGGTGATCTTCTTGCGAGGATCCACTGATTCTACTGCATATCCCAATGCTGTGACCAACTGTAGTGTACAAATGTTTAGGCCTGCTCCATTATCGATCAAGACTCGCTTGATCCTGTGTTGGTTGACAAAGCCTTCAATGTGGAGTGAGGCGTTATGAGGTTGCTGGAAGGAAGAGTTATCACTTTCAGAAAAAGTGAGACAGGGTGATGACTTTAGACTTCCAACCATGGCTTGAAATTGGTCCGTGTTTAAGTTTGCAGGGACTGACGCCTCTTGGAGTGCTTGATCCAAGATTGTTTTATGAGAGGGTGACAGACGCAATAGTTCCAAGATGGATATAAGTGCAGGGGTTTTGTCTAATTGTTCCACAAGATTGTACTGCTTTGGGATGGAGGTAGTGCCTTGTGGAGCTGCCTTTATGGTGACCTTGCCACGACGTGTAACAACATTGCAATTTGAGGTGGGATTTTTGAAGGTGATAGTTGCAATTTGTTCACTGGCATCATACAGGTGATTGACAGTGTAATTATACGCAGCTTGTGTATAATCAGTGGTATCAGGACCTCGTCTGGACGTGGAAGGACCCCTTTGATCTTGCGATGGAAGTGGATTCTTGAACATCTGATGATCATTATTGGTCATTTTTGGGTCATGCCCTTCAATTTCAATTTCTCCTCGATCAATAAGATCTTGAATGAGATCTTTCAATCGATGACAATTACTTGTCTTATGTCCTCTTCCTTGATGGAACTCACAATGTTCAGTATCTCTCCACCATGCCGGTTTGACTTGAGGCTCATAATTTGATAACTTAGGTAGCGTGATCAAATTCTGAGAAATGAGTTGTCGCATCACTGTTTCAATGGGTTCCCCTAAGGGAGTGTATGTGCGTTTTTGTTTTTGTGGACGAGGTCTTGGTTCATCCTGAGATGTGATGCGACCTTGATTAGGAAGAACATTTGTGTTATTTTGAGGTGGAGGATTTTGTCCTGCAAACCGAACCATAGGTTGTGCATTTTGGACAGTCCGAGCATCCACAACCCCATCATTGACGATATTCTTATTCTTGTTCCAGAAGTTCGGTTTATCGCTATTGAAGCGCGGGCGAGGACCATCTTTGGGTTCATTAAAGATTTTGATGAGTCCTTTTTTGATGAGTGCCCGCTCACATTTTATACCCTTGGTGATCATATCGTTAAAAGAATCTGTGTCTTTGACATCCAGGTGAAATTCCATTTCTTCGTTTAAGTTGGAAATGAAAATTTCCACTAGTTCTCGTTCAGGTAACTGAAGAGAACGTCTGCTAGACATTTGGCGCCATCGTTGCAGGAATACTGAGAATAATTCACCTGGTTTTTGTTTGGTGTTGCATAGATCAGCCATGGTGATGTCACGTTCAATATTATAAGAGTAATGAGATAGGAACTTCTGGATGAGTTCCTCAAATGTTCTTATGCCACCTGGTAGTCGGGAAAACCATGATGTGGTTGTTCCTCCCAAGCTTTGGGGAAAAAGGCGCATTAAGTATGTGTCTTCATATGCAACTTCGAGACAAGCGGAATGAAATTCTCGGACATGATCGCGGGGATCTCCCTTTCCTCTATATTTTTCGAATTTTGGTGTTTCGAACCCGCGTGGAAAGGGTGGCATATAAAGATTCCTGTCAAACGGATAGGGACAGATGTCGTTAAGTGAGAATTGATTGGTCTTAACACCACTATGAAGTTGTTGGGCGAGATTCTCAACTTGTTGCCGCAACATCTCTATTTCATTAGGAGGAGGAGGTGGTGGGTTACCTCGAGGGATGTTATATCTGATGTGGTCTCTACGCCTTTCCTCCTCATGGCGACTTTGTCTTTCTGATGCTTGTCTTAATTGGGCAAGATCAAAGTCTGAGGGGAGTTTGGCTCCTTCTTGAGCCAGTTTTAAGAAGTGAGCATCCGCATTGCTCCTTAGTATTTCATCGAATAATCTGTTAAAATGAGGGTTATGCTGAACCCTTTCAATTGTGGAAGGAGTGGGTGTACTTGGGTTTTCATCATTCCCAGTTCCTCCAAGTGCTTCTTGAAATTCATTGAGGTTGTCCTCTTCTTCCTCAATTTCTATTTCTTGCTGCCTTGATCGTGATCGGGTTTGAGCCATTTTGTTTGCAAGTTTGTTTTTGAAGTTGATTGAAGATGATGATGAGTGGTGATGAAGGATGGATGTTTTTAGTGGATTGGTGGTATGTAGGTCTCTAGCACTTTAAGATAGATGTAACCAAAATTCCTTCTTTGAATTGCTTGCTTGTTTTGATAAGTTTTGATGTGATAAGGTGTAGAGAAATCTGAGATGTGTTACAGATTTTGACTACCTAGTAATGAGAGGATTCACTCATGAACTAGTTTTAACCTGCGTAGATGTGTCTCTTAGGATGAGCTTATCCTAGATGTAGAAACAATCTAAAAGTGATGTGATGTGTTTGATTTCAAGCAATATCTAAAAAGAGAATTTGGGACAAGAACCTCTGAATGTTTTGAGAGTTTTGGGATGAATTGATGATGGAATGATAATGTATGAGTAAGATGATGGATGTTTTGTTTTCAACTTCAATAAAAACTTTGTGTCACAAATGGGACAAACTCTATCTCTTCCCTTTCGGGTGTTGGTGGCACTTCTCGAGCTGTGTTGTAGGTGATACAGATGTTTGGGAAGAAATTGGGGTTAATCTTTCCTCCTTGATTTTTGTGATAACTCAGAGCTCTATATTGCATAAAAGCTCTGTGGTTCAATGATTCTGAATCAAACTCGTTTGTTTTACCTTGAAGGTATAGACGCATGCGATGTAGAAAGACTCTATGTGAGACAAAAATTTGTCTATTGAGATAGATGAAGTTCCTCCTTTTGATTAAAGCCTTTGAGCTTAGTGGTCTCCTTTTCAAGGTGATATTCTGATGACACTTCTTCTTTCGCAAGATGTGAAGAATGGTCATAAAATTTTGTCTCTTTGTTGTTTTGCACTTTGTTTTTGGTACTTTTGGTTGTTTTTGAGAAATGTTTGGATGAATACTTTGTTTTTGGGATTGATTTTCTGATTTTTCTTTGACAAGAAAACAAAGCAAGCACACAAACACAAAATTGTAGCCTCAAAGGCACAAATGAGTATGGGTCTAGATCAACCCAATCCTTGGACTTGTTTTTGACCCTTCCTTTAGATTTATTTTAAGGTGTATTTCCAAAGCCTGAAGTCGGCTCAATTTGCACTAGGTCTGTAAAACGAACACACTTCAAACACTTTTTATCCCTAAGGTCAAGTGGCCAGTTGTGATAAATTTAGCCCACATCTTGATATTTCTTCGACTTTGGTACTACATACCTTATGAATCCCGCCGTGGCAGGTAAGGATGTGATATACTAAGTCTTGCACGAGCATAACAAATAGATGATCCCTATGATGGGGGAGTCACCACTTTTATCAAGCCACAAGTGACCTTTCAAAAAGCTATGTTTCTACTCAAGGAAATATGTATGGTGAGTATCTTGGGAGCAAAACCTTCTATGCTCTTGCACTAAATTATACCTCAAATATCCTCAATCAATAGAACAGGTGGGCTACTACTTAAAAGTGTTTAGTCATGTTCGATGGCTTTGGACATAAGTTCATTCTGCAGTGACTCACTTAAGAGCCTTGTAACTGGTGGTGGGGCCCATTTGTCCTTTCGGCCAGTTACACTGTAGGAACAGCTATACCCAAGGCTACAGCTTTCGCTCTCACCTGATTTCTATAGCGGCTCGAAGGATTTACCGCTCGAGGTCGTTCCCAAGAGTATCGATCCCTTGGCAGGCCTCTCTTAAAAAGATAAAATTTTGAGCGTTACTAACACTTTTCTCTTGCACCTAGGACCACGAGAGCCAAGGGAGAGGATAGTGTGTGTTAGAAGTAGGACCACTCGACTGACTTTTTGTGCACAAGCGTGCCAAACACGTAAAACACTTGTTCCTTTTAATCCAGCATTTGCAAATGTGATCTAACTATTTGGAGATGTTGCTCCAACAGCCATGGTGTTCTTTTTAACTTCAAAGCAATATGTTTTGTAATCTAGAAGTTGAAAGTCCTGGTCAACTTAATGAAAAACACGATTGCATGAAGGAAAATTTGTTTTTGCCAAAATGAAGACAAGTGGATTGTGTATTTTATTTGCACCAAAATTTGAAGTGTGGCTTGTGATTTTTAGATTTGATGCAAGAAAATGGAATTGTTTGGTTTTAAGCACCAAATAAAGTGTGTTTCCTAACTTGCAAGAAAACAAATGTTTGAATTTTGTTGTTCTTTTTACCTTGCAAATAAAGAAAGATGAATTTGTTTTAAGCACCAAAAACAAATTTGAGGTTCATTTTATGCACTCCAAAATGAGATGTGAGGTTTATTTTAACTTATGCAATAAGGGAAAAATGAATTCTTTTTAGCCAATTTTTTTTAAAGAAAGTAAAAAGAAAGATTTTTTTTTTTTTTTAGAGCATCTACTAACTCCTTTCCCTGCACACAAAAAGATTAGAACCTGCACCTGGTCAATAGTCAAAGCGTTAGTGTGGGCTTACACAAGCCTAAATGCTGATTTTGGGTTACAAAGCGAATTGGACAACACTCTGTCGCAATAGCGCTATTCTGCCTTTTTTTACAAAAGCGCTAATTAATACAATAGCGCTAGTCTGCGGTCGCAGAAGCGCTATTTTACACAGTAGCGCTGAAATAATAGAAAAATCCGGAAAGTCAAAAGTGCTAAAACAGTTGCAATAGCGCTAGAAATGTGACAAAGGCGCCAGAATGGAATCAATAGCGCTAAAACTTTTTCATTAGCGCTATTATATGGACAATAGCGCTAAAAGAAAATGTTGCAATAGCGCTAGAACGCGTTCAATAGCGCCGAAGCGCGACCTGTGTGGCAGTTTCAACAAGCAAAAATGTTAATTTTTAAAAACAAAAGATCAGAAGGTTGCGTGTTCAATTCACGTCGGGTTCACCAAATGATGCCCTCCTAAATGGCACAATATTAGTCCAAGATCAATCAACATAAAACACACAAGATGTTAGAGTTAATCAATCAAAAACCAAAGCATGAAGGCATTCCAAAAGAGACACTAAAAGAGACATGCTAAATATATCTAATAAATAGAACAAATGATCATGAGACATCTCCAACTGCCTCTTAGCATGGCCTTAGCTTCTTCTCCCTTGTTCCTCTCCTCTCCAAGTTCCAAAATAGTGTAGCTCTCAGCAGCTTTTTGCACTATGGATGCTTATGGAGGATTGAGATTTGTATAATAGCTCCAAATATGAAATGAAAAGCTAATAGTAATGCTAAAATGAAGTTTTTTAACCAAAAAGACAAGATTTAGATTGTTTATGCTAAAATGCTCTCTAAAATGTCTATAGTCTAAATGCATACAAGTTTTCAGGATTTGGATTATGAAGGAATGGGCTCTATTTATAGGAAAAATGGAGCAATGGATGGCCAGGATTGAAGGGTTTAATCAAGGGTCAAGCTTGAAAGTTGGGGATCCATGTGCACAATTTGCACCAATGAAATGGTGACAAGTGTCAACACAGGATTGGGTTGAGAGAAGAGGTTGGAGGCATTAAAGGCCTGAGAAGACCTCATGGTTATCTAAAGGCTAAGGGTCAAGCCTAAATTAGGATTACCCACTGGATTAGGAGTTAATCCAAAGATAAACCTTTGTGCAAATGATTAAGAGATAATCATGGTCAAAGCATTAATGGCCTGATGAGACCCTTGGGTTGGGTAGAGGTTGAGTCAAAACAAATGTTTTAACCATGTGGGAGAGTTGAATTAACCATTAATGGTTATTGGAGACTTTGGGGATTAAGTGGTTGAAAGTTGGAAGCCTTTAATGGTTTTCAAAGACTTTGGGGTTTTTGGTGGTTGAAGGTTGAAAACCTTCAATGGTTATCCAAGACTTTGGGCCATTTGAGAAGTGACTCCATTTTGCTTAGGAATGTGACAATAATTAGGGGATGGATTAGGCTAATTAGGAAGGGGTTAGAAGAATCTAGAAGGGGATTAGATTTTGCAAGTGGATTTGGTGGGTGAGGGAAAATAGGATTTTATTAAAATAAAAATTCATTTATTTCAATATGTGTGCAAGTTGCATTTGTAGGAAAATGCAAGTGGGGTGGAGATAATGATTTAAATAAATATTTTATTTTATTTATTTAAAAGAGGAAAAGGGGATTTAAATAAATAAATAGATTTTATTTATTTAATTGATGGGAATTTGATTTAATGAATTAATTAAAATAAATTGAATAATTTATTTAATTAATAGAAGAATGTTTGGGGATGAATTAATTAAATATTAATTTAATTAATTGGTGGCTAGTGGATTTTTAATCAAATAAATATGAAATATTCGTTTAATTTAAAATGGACAGATTTATGTGACTACACTCTCTATTATCTTTCATTCCTGTGATTAAATTCTTTTTTTTTATATAATAACATTTTTATATATACCCCTCTTAATCTATTAATAAAACTGGAATAAAACCATATATATATATATATATTGCCTTAATAAATTTATACAATAAAAAAAAATTAAAAAATAAAATAAAGTAAGTTTCAAAATTTTGTTTTTACATAAAATAAGTTAAACGGTCAATGCATGGGGGGGGGATGGTTAATGTAACCGCAGGGGTGATGGGACCCGTGGCCCCCACTTCCCATTTGACAATTAAAACTTAATTTCGTATTCTTTTTTTATTTATTTAGATTTTTTTTATATATTAATTTGCAAAGGAAATTGCTAATGTTTTCTTTAATTTAAATTTTAGTTAGTAAAATTAAACTTAGAAAAATTTATAAATAATTGGGATCCTTGTTTAGTAAATTTATAATTGTAAATTAAAGTTTATCAAATTTTATGATTGGAATCTCTCAATCTATTTGAGATTTATTGGGTTACTTAGTTGGTATTTTAGATTCATTAAAAACAATTAATTTATATTATTATGAATTGATCCAAAATTTGTCTAATGTCTAAACTATTTGCTATTTTTGAACTAGTGACTCTATAATTAATTATTCTCGTGGTAGGAATAAAATATTGCTTAATCTTGCATGTAAGTTACACTATTCTTGCATCATGTGAATTACTTAGACATTATTTGCATTTATTGATGAGCAAGTTACATTTTCATCATCTTCATGCAAGTTACACATTTTAATTATCAATATGCGAGTTTCATAATTGTCATTATTGTGCAAGTTAAATTTCAAGTTTGAAATATTAAATAGTTTAGTTGTAAGATGGTATTTTTATCAAGTGGTACATGAATCCCATAGAAGTAGTTATTTCAATTAATTAAACTTTGCAATGTCTAATTATGCACATTCATTTCATAATTGTTTCAAGCATGATGCTAATTAAAAAGTTTTTCATATCTTCTTAGTTAGAAAACTAAACAAAGGAAGTCGGAAAACCAAAACCTAGCAGCGTTCGGTATTTACGGTGCCTCTGGGTCACGCTTACGAGTAATGCCGTCGTGTTGAACTACTGCACTTAACGCCTAATAAATTTGCATCAACGACGTCTGTGGTATCATCCCTATAAATTGTCGGGGAGTAATAAGGGACACTTGGAAGTTAAAATCCAAGGGGCGGGTAATCCCCCTTGGATCGATAATCTAATAAGATAATCCTTAAATGATTTTACATCCGCTGAGTTAAACCATAGTAAACCCCCTTTAGGGTTGATTGAGTGAAATGCTTTTATGAAATTGATTTAATCTCGAAGAGTTGCTAACAGTTGACAATTGGGTCAAGGGTGATGCTTATTATAGGTATTAGGATCTAGTTGTTTTAGGCCACAAGCAATAAGCCATCTTGATCCTTTGCTTGAGTGCTACCACCATGGGTAGCAACCGCAGAGAAAGTGTCTGGGACATTGACCCTAGAAAGGGTTGCATACCCACCAAACAGTTTACATTAAACCATAGATTAGAAAACAGAACTACATACTTTACGCCTTGATCCCATAATGAAACGGGTATGTAGGCAGTCTAGGGATGGAGTTGTCCCTAGTACTCAGGCGTTTGTGGATGGGGTCTAGGTTTTGGTAAGAAGAAGGATTGCGAAGAATCCTAATTTGAAAGATAAGTGTAATAAAAGAAAAAGTAATTCAATGCATACTCAGAAGGAATCCCGTATGGATTCGCTTGACTTCTCGAGGCTTTAAGCCAAATTCTGAGGTAGAATTCAAACTTGCATTATGTTATTTTGATTTCTCCTAAGGACGACGACTTCGGTGCACTCCTATTAGAGGAGTGTAGTACTTAGTGAGTGACTCAGGATCCGAATGGTCCCGACGAGTCTAAGTCTCTGGCCAGAGCACCTCCTATCCCAATTGGATAGATGCCTACCCCTTATGGGTAGATGTTGATCCCATATTGGATAGATGAAACCTTCTGTTCCGTATGGACAGATGCCTAACCCATATGGTTAGATTCTCATCCCGGATGGATGAATGCCTAATCTAAATGGATGGATGTGATTGAATCAAACACAAATGATTAAATTAAGCAAAAAAAAAAGTGGTTAAATTTTGTTGGGTTAATTAAAGTGGGTTATTACAAAATAGAACGTTGTATGCTACAATCCAAGAATTTTCCTTTGTTTGTTTTCAAGTTGAGGCTGTCAATACTACTTCCCATATTTTAAATAGATCTCCCACAACTTGTTTGCAAAATATCACACCTGAAGAAGCATGGAGTGGAAATAAATAAAATGTTAAGTATTTTAAAGTATTTGGATGTGAAGCATTTGCTCATGTACCAGATGAGATTGAGAAAACAAAATTGATAAGAAGAGTGTTAAGTGCATTTTTGTGGGTTATGATGATCAAAGGAAAGGATATAGGTTGTATGATCCTAGTGTGGAGGATGTATTCATAAGTAGGGATGCCAAGTTTGATGAAGGATTTGAAGATATAACAAAGTTCTCTCTTGTTCCACAAGTGGCCATAGATAGTAATGCATCTTCTAATGATTTTGAAAGCAATGAATGGTTAAAGGAAACTATTGACATAGATGAGGAATCTAGAAGTCCAAAAACCAAGAGTCTTCAAGAGATTTATAAAAATACTTATCAAGTTAATTATGCTCTAATGACCACCATAATGAAGAATAATGATACACAAACATATGATGAGGCTAGAGGAGAACAAGAATGGGAACAAGCTATGCAAAATGAGTATGATTCGTTGATAAAGAATAACACTTGGGAATTGGTGGACTTGCCCAAAGGCAAAAATGTGGTCAACAATAAGTGGGTGTATAAAACTAAATTCAAGTCAGATGGTAGCATTGAAAAACACAAGGCAAGACTAGTGGCCAAAGATTATTCATAGAAAGAGGGAATTGACTACACAAATTTTTTTGCCCTAGTAGCAAAGATTAGCACTATGAGGACTATTATAGCATTGGCAACTCATTTTAAGTGGTCTCTTCACCAAATGGATGTCAAGAATGCATTTTTGAATAGTGAAATTGATGAAGAAATCTATATGACTCTAACCCCAAGGATTTGAGAGTCCAGGACAAGAACACATGGTTTGCAAATTAAAGAAGTCACTTTATGGTTTGAAATAGGCTCCAAGGGCTTGGTATGCTAAAATTGATGAATATTTCCAAACACAAGGTTTCAATAATAGTCCTCATGATCCAAACTTGTATGTGAAGGAATTTGATGATGGTGGACTATTAATTATCATACTTTATGTTGATGATCTTATCAGTGCAGGGCATAAGATGAAGCAAATTAATGACATGAAGATAAAATTACAAGATTCATTTGAGATGACAGATCTTGGTTTTCTACACTACTTTCTTGGCATTCAAGTGTGGCAAAAAGATGATGGAATTTATCTCTCTCAAACTAAGTATGCTCTATATTTGTTACAAATGTTTAAAATGGATAATTGCAAGAGTGTGTCTACTCTAGTTGCTCTAGGATTAAAATTGACCAAGGATATGGAAGGTGAGGATGTTGATCCTACCTTACACAGGCAATTGGTTGGCAGTTTTGTGTACATGGCTCATACTCGACCATATATTTCTTTTGCAGTAAGTGTGGTTTCAAGATTTTTGAGTTCTCCTAAGCTTCCACATTGGATTTCAGCAAAGAGAATATTGAGATACTTGCAAGGGACTTTGAAAATGGGTGTTTATGATCCTTCTTATGGAGATCTACAACTTGTTGGGTATCCAAATTCAGATTGGGCAGGATGTGCAGATGATCATAAATCAACTACAGGTTATGTTATATCTCTTGATTCGAGTCCCATTTCATGGTACATTAAGAAAAAATATACTATTGATCTATCTACTACAGAGGTTGAATATACTTCAACAAATGAAGCAGCTAAAGAAATCACTAGGCTACAAGCTATTCTCTCATTGCTCAAGCAATGCCAGATAGGACCTTTAGTACTTCATTGTGATAATCAAAGTGCTATCTTATTGTCCAAGAATCCAATGTTCCATGCTCAAACAAAGCATATAGAGGTTTATCATCATTATATCAGGCATCTTATCCAGCAACGGGTGATTCATCTTCAATATTGCAAATCAAGGGACCAGATTGAAGATATCTTTACCAAGGCATTATGTGAGGCTAAGTTTATATTTTCAGAATTCTTTTGGGTTTACAAGAAGTCACATGACTTCTAATGGTTGTAATTTAGGGGGGACTATAGTGAATTCCTACCATTATTAGGTGAATAAGTGATTGTAAATGTGTACCTAACAAGGCTTTAGGCCGGGACCCATTTTTGCTAGTTTATATGAGTATTTGGGATAGTTAGTATGATTAGTTTAGAGGAGATGCTAGAAGTAGATTAATCATTTGCAATGGTTAGTATAGACCAAATGAAGGCTCTAGATTGTTATTTATTTCACGTGCAACAGTGTTTTGTTGACCAACAATCGTCTTGCATAGAGAAAGGATTTTCTAGATTATCATATTCTTCATGTGCTATTGATCACACAACCATCTTAAAACGGATTGTCATATATAATTAAACTAACTACAATCTACTTTGTTTGTAAATTTAATGCTTATTTGTCTATAAATACAATACATGAGCCTAGGACTTTCATCGCTCAGTTTTGGAAGTGTTCTTTTTTGTGTATGTGCAGTGCTTTGTTTTATCTGTTTTCTCATGTTTGTGCTCTAGGATTGTGGTTGACCCTCAAGCCTGTGGTGATTATCTGTAGGACCTCCTAAAACTTATAATAAAGATGCAAGTTAGACCTATGGTGGATGTACGACATGTTTTGTTAGTGCATGCAGATCATACATGAATATAGGCCGAGTATTTCCAATTACAAGTGCACTGCTAAACATTTTTGCTTGCAAAATAAAAAAGAATTTTAAAGGTGTGCATTGTTTAAAAGAATACCTCAAAGAGACGTCTCATGGAATGCAATGATTTGGGAATTATCCAGTTGATATATAGAAGGTGCGTGAACTGTTTGGCACGCATGCCATGAGAAGCACAAGAAAAACACATGTTAATGGTTTAAACATAAATCCTCAAAGAAATGCAATCTCATAAAATGCAGTATTGTCAACAAGATGGATTGAAGAAGGTTTATTGAGGAGATGTATGCAGCATTTGGGACAACTAACACCTATGGAAAGTAAAGGAAAGAATTGGAACTAGATGGTGATGTTGTCACTAGAAAGGAGGTGTATAAAGATAGAAATCTTAGATGAATGTGATATACATAGTGCACCAAATAAAATTTTATCATGAATGTGGAAGCAAAATCCAAGCAATTGTAGAGGAAGGTAGATGTTTAAAGTTATCACATTCAAATTGAAGTATTTACATTCAAGATGCAATAAAGTGGATGACACATGTCAAATATTTGGCAAAGTTTCTAAATGAAATTGAGAGCATCGAGGGATGTTTTTCTTTGCTAGGGTTTCCTTGCTATCACTTTACTATTAGTCTACATCTTGCGTTTTCTATTGTCATACCACATTTACTACGGGCATTTAAGCCTTTTTATTATGGCTTCGGTCATTCCCAACCCAACAGTTGATGTTGGTGCTGGTGTTTTGGCATATGGATACCATGGCTCCTCTGAACAAATGGCCTCGCAAGTTCATCCCTAAAGTGTTTCACGAGGTACTATTTTTGGTACCCTTGATGTTGCTTTATTTAAATTTGTCCAATACCCGCTATCGGTGTCAATCCTCTAATCATAAGATTAAGGATTACCCTTTTGCTCCACCTCGCACTAAGTCCCCACCTAAAGAAGTTGTGCTCTCTTGTCTTTCTGAGACTAAGTATGAAGAAGGGTGGACCACTACGTGCCGTAAAAATAAGTCAAAGAAGGATGCTTTTGTTGCTTCGCAACCCTCTTCACAGCCTACTATTTTGGCCAAGCCAGTTTCTACTCAAGTGCAAGTTAATGTACTGTTGGACATTTCAAACCCTATTGATAAAGGGAAGGGTTCCACTAAGGGGATCTCTCGCACTACATGGGTGTGCACCTCTCAAGATGCTTCAGTTATAGTTGCTTAGGATATCTCATTGTGCTATTCACACAACCCTTCTGGGTGAGATGGCGGTGATGATGAATTTCGTGATAAATGCAAGGTGTTTCCAAGTGATTCTTACCCTGGTTTTCGACCCGCTTCAGATTTTTTGTAGAATAGATACTCCTCTTGAGGATGAGGATAGTATGCATGATTTTGAATGATGAATTTTCTATCATGGAATGTCCGAGGTCTTACTAACCTCGCCAGGAAATATTTTATGTGGGATATTAGAAACTTATATTGGTATTGATGTTTTTTTCCTTCAAGAAGTTAAAATTCCATCTTTCATGTTAGTCGTTTCATGTTGTTTGATTTGGCCAGATGGCCTAGTTTTTGCCTTCGGCACACTTGGTGTAATTACAGAGTTGGCTCTAAAAGGATTTTTTAAACGCCTTGATCATGTCATGATCTCAGCTTAATCTTTTTTTGTTTTGGGGGAAAATCAAGCCCTTCTAGTTTTTTGTTTATGATGTCCTAAGGGGTCATATAGTGTCCTAAGATGGCAAGATGAACCATTATTATAATCTAAAATGAAGTGTCAATACTACTTACAAAGTTTGACACCTAAGGGGTCATAAGACACCATATGACCCCTTAGAACACCATACGACCCATAACGACACCATATGGTGTTGTAAGGGGTCATATGTTGTCTGAAGGGGTTGCAAGACACAATATGACCCCTACGGACATATTATGACCCATAACGATACCTAAGGGGTCATATGGTGTCCTAAGGGATCATAGGAAACTTTATGACCCCTTAGGATATCATATGACCTCTAACAGAGCCTAAGTTGTCATATGGTGTCCAAAGGGTTCATATGACACAATATGACCCATAATGATACCTAAGGGGTCACAAAATACCATATGACCCCTAAGGACAATATAGGTCCTATTACGACACCTTATGCTATCGTAAGGGGTCATATGGTGTTCTAAGGGGTCATAGGACACAACATGACCCCTAATGATACCTAAGGGGTCATATGGTGTCCTAATGGCTCACAAGATACCATATAACCCCTAAAGACACCATATGGTGTCCTAAGGGGTCATAGGACACAGTATGACCTCTTAGGACAAAATATGACCCCTAACAACACCATATAACTCTGATGTGGTTATCTAAGGGGTCATGTGGTGTCCTAAGGGATCTCTCTTTCTCTCTCTCTCTCTCTCTTAGGACCCCACATAACACCACATGACCCTTTAGGAGCATATGATGTCCTAAGGTGTCAAGATGGCAAGATGTCATTACAGTGTCATAAGGTGGCAAGATGAACCATTATTAAAATATAAAAAGAAGTACCAATACTAATTACATGAATAACAAAACAACATGATCCCCCTCTCTCCCTTCCTCCATACCCCATCTCTCTCTCTCTCTTATTCTCTCCCTCTCCATTCTTTCTCTCTCCCTACCCTCTCTCTCTATCTCCCTCTCTCTCTCTCTCTCCCTTAGGACCCCACATAACACCTAATAACATCATGTGACCCCTTAGCACACCACATGACCCTTTATGAGCATATGACGTCCTAAGGGGTCATGTGGCATCCTAAGGTGGCAAGGTGAACCATTATTACAATATAAAAAGCAGTACAAATACTGCTTACAAAAATAACAAACTAGCATGCTTCCCCTCTCTCCCTTCCTCCATACCCCATCCATACAAAAAAATTCAACTTGGTAAACAACTTCTTTATCTGAAAAGTGGCTGCAAGCCTCGCAAGTTCTTTATAATTGGCAAAAAGTTCATTATCACCCACTTTTCTTGTGTAGAGAAAATTCAAAAACACTTTCAAGCTTTCTCTTCCTACCTCCTCCACTATCACTTCTACTCTTTTGTTCTCCATGAAACATGCAACCTGAAACACAATACTTTTTCCTCCCACCTCTTTCATCACTATACTTTGTTTACCCATCTCGTTATATACCACTTGGAACATAATAATCTTATCTCCCACCTCCTTTATCACAATCCCTCCTTTCTTTTGAACCATCAGATCCCCTTCAAACATGGCTCGAAAAACATCTGACATGTTCACCTACCAATATGTTATAAAAATATAATGGAATGTCCTTAATTTGAGCTCTCTCTCTCTCACACACACTCCATCCTCTCTCTTGCCCCTCTCTCTATCTCCCTCTCTCTTCCCCCCTCTATCTCTCTCCCTCTCCCTCCATCCCTCCCCCTCCCCCCTTCTCTCCCTCTCCCTCCTCCCTCTCCATCCTCACTCCCACCCCTCTCTCTCTCTCCCTCTCCCTCTCTCCCCCCTCCCCTCTCTCTCTCTCTCTCTCCCTCTCCCCCTTTCTCTCCCTCTCCCTCCCTCTCCCTCTCCATCCCTCCCTTTTCCTTCACATTTTCTCTACAACAAGTAACACATATGGGGTACTGGGAATATGGACGTTGGTTTGCTGAGTATTTTTAGGGAC
This sequence comes from Cryptomeria japonica, assembly GCF_030272615.1. Lineage (NCBI taxonomy): Eukaryota > Viridiplantae > Streptophyta > Pinopsida > Cupressales > Cupressaceae > Cryptomeria > Cryptomeria japonica. The sequence goes on along the minus strand of NC_081412.1, from coordinate 4,797,041 downwards.
TAAAAGCATGCACATGGCTACTAAACATACCAAGTATGCAGTTCTTGGACATACTTTTAGTTTCACAACAACTTCAACAGCCTCAAAAGAAGATTTTGAGGTCGTTGAAGTCCCCACTGCAACTAATACTACACTTCTATGACAGTTTTATATTTAGAAGTAAGTGAATTTTTTGTTTTGAATGATTTCAAATGATTGAATTGTTGTTCTTAGTTTGGTCAATGTTATTGTGATTGTTTAATATTTTTAATTTTTAAAAATAATGATAATGATATATTTTATGGTTATTTGATTATTTAAGAACTTTATGATTATTTGATTATTTGATTATTTTATGATTATTTGATTATTTTACGATTATTTGATTATTTGATCAATTTTATGATCATATATATATATATGATTCTATTTAGGACAACTAGTATTAACGATGGGAAAGAACAAGTGAAGAACGGTGGAACAACGAGAGATTGAAAAGAAAAGACAAAGGCAACATATGAAGAAATTACGTGACATAAGAACAATGGGACAAGAAGGTACATCATCCTCAATATCTCAATTCGATTTACCAAACGAACATAATACATTTGAAGAAGAGATCACTATGAATAATCAAACAAATGATGAAGATGCACCAATAACATTTGATTTACCATATGAACCTAATGCAATTGAAGAAGAGACCACATTGAATATTCAGTTAAATGATGAACATACACCGGCTCTATTTGATGCGATGAATGTACCTAATGCACACAATGCACCGACGTTAACACCTCCTAGAATCTTTCGTAGGAAACCAAAGTATCTAATTGACATCGATGATAATATTTTGAAGCCAATGCCCGATAAAATGAATGAACAAACTTATAGTAGAATGATTAAAAGAATATGGCAAAACTATTTTGAAAACTTAAAAAAAACTGCAAGATGCCAATTAATTGTTGAAATGATTAAAATTTTGAATTTTAGAGACAATGAAAATTCTAGGCCTAAGATCATCCGAAAATAGCGAAAGAACTATTGTGAGAAATCTATTTGATGCATATCAAGCTGTTGGTTCAAAATCACATACTAAATATTCCAATGTTACTTGACGTGTTATTACATCAACCATAATGAGCAAGAAAATACAAAAATCTCGTTTGATAAGCAAAAAAAGTAAGTCATTAAACATAAGTAGAACAACAATACGTAAAGCATTAGATAGGTGGGAGAAAATAGAGAATCGTAACAATAATTCTCTTTGGCCATTTCGGGTAGACTACCATGCAAAGACAAGGTTGTTGTTGATGCACTAAGAACATTAATAGACACGTTTTGGTACGACATCACAAGGGTTTCGCCTAACCAAAGAGATGTTGTTAGAAGGTGAATTGGATCTAGAAATCATGAGCCACATGCCAAACACTATTTGGATATGACAAATAAAATTTTATGAAAGATTCCTTCAAAAGTTTCCTCAAATAAGAATTAGTGTTTAGTCCTTAAGGTGAGGTTGGCAAACTCATGGATAAAACAAAGATATCCCACATGTATCAATAATTCATGTAACATAACATTAACATATATCAAAGCATGATGTAGAGCCCCACCCCGATCAAGCTCTGGTTAACTTAGTTGACCATGGTTGACCGTATTAATAAATGTTATAACTCAATAGGATGGGCTATGTTAGACGGATAGATTAGTGGGAAAAATAATTAAACCAGGTTATGGAATCATTTTACCTTGCGGTGCACATTTTGATGTGATATGGATTTAGATTCTATATGATCCACAGATTTGATAATCTGATATGACGTATGTCAGCTATCTCAAAATTTGCAGTACTTCTTTTTGATATTTGAAATTATGGATGCATGCTCTACAAATGATTTAATTCCATGTTATGAGAATGATGCCATTTAGTAGATGATTGTATGTGGATGTTATTAGATAATTGGATACTTGATTTTAATAATTAAAATTTTATCGATGTCTAAATTGTATTCTTTTTTATAATATTATATGTGATTTTGGAATTACTAATGTGCAAGCGAGATGTGCAGGAAAATTATTCCATATGACCATGGAAATTATTCGAAGAATCAAGCCTAGGCCTATGTGCGATTGTGAAGCCAGGGGTTGTCTATTTGGAGAGACAACCCCTCGTTTGTAAATGTGTTTTAATTTGTAAATGTTGTACTTGGATGAGTGTTTAATTTGGAAATTGTTTAATTTATGAATTTCAAAAAGGGACATTTGCCATGTGTGTTTTAGTGACGTGTAATTCATTTTGTAGTGTCACTTGACACATGTGTTGAAGGATGAGTTGGAATTGTCATGTCTCTTTTTGAGGAAATTTATTTTACCAATGCATATATTTTCAGTTATCCTAAAATGGTCCCAAGTAAACCTTGAATAGGGAGCCATTAGAAAAGTCAACTCAGGGTTGACCCGTAGGTAAACTTTGGGTGGACTTCTAGGGGGTTAAACTAACTCTTGGGGTCAAGTTAGGTGCATTTTTAGTGGGCCACATGATGTACCTATGGATGAAGGCCAAATTTAGCCATGTGTCCACTCCCCAGGGCTTGTTTAACCTCCCCAGAAATTGAGTTTTCCAAGTTGGCCGAATTTCATCTTTTAAAGAGCCTTCCTAGGTTAGTCAACCCACTTCATGAGTGTCATTTCTCTTCCCCATTCCATTTCCCTTTTTGAGGTGCCTTGTTAGGGAGTGTGTAAGGTATTGGGAAGACCAACCAATGAGCATCCTTCACCCTTCCCAAGTGGGTTGGAAAGAGTGAGGAGTGGCTTCATAGGGAATAGTTTGGGAGGGAGAAGTTTGATCACCCACTCTCCATTTTTGAAGATTATTGAACAATTTTTGGCAAGTTTTTGGTAGAGGATTTTTGGCTAAGTCTTGAAGGAGGAAGATAGGGGATTTGGGCAGCTCTTCTCCAAAGGATTCATCACCCTTTTGTTGGCAGAGTTGAGGTTGGTTATTTTCTAATTCTTGTATGTTTTTGTGTTGTTGAAAGTTTTGTTATAAGATGATTTCAATGTTGGTTACTTCGTGTGTGGGAAGATTGTTGAAGTTCTTCCCCATGAGTTTTCTTTCTTATTGTTATTGTGTTTCCTTGACTTTTGTTTTTGGGAGTTTTCAAGGCCAAACTCACCCTTGGGAGGGTAGAGTGGCCTTGGGGTGAAGGGTTGTTTGACAGCCTTTGAGTGAGAGACTCTCTTTGGAAGAGAGTGATTCTCAAGAGATTTTGTGACCCTTGTTGCATTATGATTTGTTTATACAATGAGGGTCATAAGGGGAGTTTTGTTGGCTTGTATGTCTTGGGGGACATAAGGGATTATAGGGACAAGTTTAGAGCTTGTGGATGTGTTTATTTGCATCCTTGTTATGGCATTGTGTTCTCTATTTGCAGAATCCTCCTCAAGGTACATAGTCCACCTTCACCCCATTTGAAAAGTCACATATGTGATGTTGTGTAATCCTTGGGTTGGGAGTGTCTTTTGTTGTTATGAGTTTTCTGTTATATGTGTTTGAATGTGTGTCTCCTATCTAGCCTTGATTCTCCTAGCTCGAGGGTGGCTTCTAGTAAGCCTAGGTTGGGAGGTGAGCCTCCATGGTTACAACCCTATATTTTTTATTGCAGGTTGCTTGGGAAAAGATTTGGAAGGGAAAGCTTGGAGATGATCCTATTGCTAATTGTATTTTATTTGTAGAAAATAGGAGTTTATTGTTGTATTTTAGTTGCAGAAAATAGGAGTTTATTATTGTATTTTAGTTGCAAGGAAAAAGAAAGGAAATAAATTCCTTATTGTATGTAAGTTGCAGAAAATAAAATGTATTTATTAGACTATGTTTTATCATGAAACAAAATGTATTCTTTTTATTAGATTTTGATCTTGCAAAGAAAGAATAAAATTTGAAGTTATATTTCTATAGATATTGAGCTATTCTCTATTGGTATTTTCTTCTTGAAAATAAATTTTATTTCTTCCTAATAGCTATGTAAAAGAAAGGAGATACATAAAATGTTGAAGTGTAGTTATTAGAAAAAGAAAAGAAATTTTTACATCTACCTATTGTTCAGATTTCTAAATAATATAGATAAATATTTAAGAGTGTATGTTAGCATTGCATCACATCATGTTCTCTATGGATTAAATGATTTTAGAAAATATTAGTTGCAACTGTCAATAAATTTATTTCTGCTAGTTTTTTAATATATTCTGTAAATGCATGTTAAATAGAAAATCAATAAATTAGAAAGGTTAATTTGCAGCTGTAAAATAAATCATTTCTACTAAAGCTATAATTCTGGAAATTCACACATAATGGTAAATTAAATCTAGTTATTTCGATTTTAAAAAAAACAAAAAAAAACTTAATGTTATTGGAAGAAAATCAAATATAATCCATTTTGTTTTATTAATTAAAACCTGCTTTAAATTTATGGATAATGCCGATCTCTCTCTCTCTCTCTCTCTCTCTCTCTCTCTCTCTCTCTCTATATATATATATATATATATATATCAGAAATAACGATTGTCTTAGTTCTAAACTAAGTGGCTGATTTAACAAAAGAAAATAAATATGTATGTTGTAAATAAATAAAATAAACATGCTTTGTATATATATATATATATATATATATATATATATGTATATATATATATATATATATATATATGTATATATATATATATATATATATATACATATATTTGTATATATATATATATATATATATACATATATTTGTATATATATATATATATATATATATATATATATATATATATATATATATATATATATATATATCTAAAAATAAATATCAAAAAAAAAATTGATAGTGGAAATGAGGGAGGTCAAAACTCCCCCCTAAACCCTAGAGAGCTCGCAACCGGTGGCTCGGGCCCCCTTTGTGGGTCGAAACCCATAGGGGCACCCGCGGTGCCATTGCGGGCCGTGACCTGCAGGGATGCCCGCGATGCCACTGCGGGTGGCCTCCTTAGCAGCGCTCCCACCAAGACTTACCGTCATTGCCTCCATTAACATTGCGGCTCTTCCTTGTTCGACGCTCCCTTCCCTGAGCCATCTTTCACCTGCATACACACACAAAATAAAATATGTTAATTAATATGAAACCCTAACCCATATTCAGATTAGGGTAAAATGAAAATGAAAAGAGAAAAGCAAAGAAGGAGTGTAATAGATTTTTGAAATGAAAACCTAGTTAGGGTTGTAAAAGGTAATTTAACAATAAAATAAATAAAAAGAGGGAAGTTCTCTTTTAAATTTGAAATGGGATATCCCCATTTATTTAAGTTTTATTTGTTTGGGTTGGTTTTTGTATTAGGAACTAATTAATTGTATAGCAATATTATTCCCATGTCTTGGATAAAATTATTAGGAAAGTTATTTAATGAAATTTTTTAAATAGTATGATGATTAACACTACGTTAAGAGGTATTTTTATTGTCAAATATTGAATATTTAATCTTTATTGTTATTGGGGATTATCATCCTTAAAAATAAATTTATATATTAGGTAATCATATATATATATTGATGTTAAGTTAAATTTCTTTGTAAATTTTAATAATGGACTTTATTAAAAGTAAAATGTTCAATTTTAATCTATAAGGTCAATATTGGCCGAATATTAAATATTTGATATTTAATATTTAAAAGGTATTAAATTTGACATTAATGTGAAGTGAATTATTAGAAAATTGTTATACTTATTTGGATTAATTTTATTGGTCGAATTTAAAAGTATTATTTGCATTTGCTCATTAATTACATCGAGAGGCGTTCCTCCACCAAGGGGGAGTGAAGGCATTCGTGTATACACTAAAGAAAACGAAACCTGAATGGCGGCCATGAATTGTAACGGTTACAAATAAAAAATGGAATGCCGATCTGTAGTGGAACGTGAGGCGCTTCAATAAGAAACGCATACGGGAAATGGAAGAGTTGTTTGGTTTATATCCACAATATCTAGCACATTTGGTACAGAGAATTACAATGGGCTGCGAAAACAAAGCATACCTGGCTCGAATGGCACGCATACTGGTAGGTTCGTAGCCTGTGTAAGACTGCGTGTTGTACTCAAAATCTGAATCAGGTCCGCCGAGGCAGTAGACACAAATATTTCCAGTGGTGGCAATGTGAGGGCAGCGATGGGGTTTCGACATGACGGCGACAACGACAATGCCGGAAGCAGTGCGCACGGGCTTCGCCCTGAGCTTGGGTAGCACCATTGCCCTGTCGTTCTCTGGCAGAGCAGCAATCATTTCGACCAACTTCGGTGCCCTGGATAAGCCGTAGCGCCTGCAGGCATTCGCTTTCACAGCATTGAGGTCCACGTCCTCACCCTTGCGGCATCCTTCCACCATGGCTCCTACTATTTCTGCTATGGCTCTAACCCTCGCTTCTTCCTCTGTTAACTGGTGTGAAAGAACGCCGCCACAACCCGGAGTGGGTTTTTTCTTTGGTTTGGCGTGCACTGGTATTGCCATGGTTTCTATTTCTACCGCTACCATATCTTCGAGGATTTAGAGCTCAATATAGGTTTTGATTTCTAGCGATTGAAACCGATTTTCGTGCTTAAATTGCCAAGTTGTTCCAGGAGATTTGTATTTATTAACACAATTTTGAACGTTAGGAGAAGAAATTGGAAACTGATTCAGAAAATCTCTAGCAGATATCGATGCAATTTTTGTTTCAATGAAAAAACATCGGTGCTTGCTCAGGTAATGTGTTTTCATCCATGAAAAGTCTCTCACAAATCCCGTCAATTACAAAATTTATGTTGCAAGTATTGAGTTCCAATCGTTTTCAATATTAAAACGAGTACTTGTATTTATATTTATGCCGAGAGGCGTTTTTTCAGTTTGCTCTATTTAATATACTGATTTATCGTTTGTATTGATTTATATTTCCAAGCAAAAAACACTGTAATGCGTTCAGCCAAATTCCACAATCGTTTCCAGCATCGTGTTAGTTTTGGAGCAGATCAAACTTAATTGCTTCGAGGATTTATTTATTAATCTACAAGTCTTTTATTTTGTTAAAACAAAGCATGAAGCGGTGTAAATGACAGCTAAATATTTTAAAGGTATCGATTTGTTTCAAGTAGACAAAAGACAGCTATAGAGGAGGAAGAGGAAACGGCTGCAAAGGAAGCCTTTGACAAAACACCTCAACGAAACTTTATAGTACGTTGAAAGGGCTTTAGAAACTTTCAAGAAAATTAAATTAGTAGGTGTAAAGCCAAATTTCCTTTGTGCTTAGCAGATGCAAGGTTGAAACGTGGAAGAAAGAAGAGTAATATAAAACAAAACGCATAAGGAAAGAAATTGAACGGTTATGCAGCACAGAAGTTGAAAGGAATTGGCCAAGAGAGGAGTGTAAAATTTTTTGTACAGGTTAGAAGGAATTTACACAACGCAATGAGAAGAATTGGCCAATGTATGTGAGGAAGTAGTTTAGTATGGAGAGGTGAATTTGTGAGGGTTCGGCCTGAGAAGGGTGTGGCTGCAGAGGGAGAGGAGAAGGCCAATGGAAAGGTCATGTTTGTAATTGTTAATTTTGCAGGTTTAAGGTGAATGTAAACTTGTTTATTGTTGCACTCAGAATGTTTATTTTTGAAGCATAGAGTTTCTGTTGTAGTTTTGTGTTTGGATTGTAGTTTATAGGCAAGAGGAGATTTGTCTTGCATCATAATATTTACAAAATTTATAAATACGCTTATCTTGATTATTGAGCATATTGTTAGAAATAGTTGACAAGTACCTTACATGGTCTCGAGGTCTAAACATGAGCCACTTGTATTAGCTTCTTAAATAAGATTCAATATCTCATAAAATATCTATGGTTGTCAATTCAGTATTCAACATTATTATTCATAAGAAATAAGATAATTCATTCTCAGAGTCATACAATTGAAACATCATTAAACGTTGCGATTCAATCATATATCATTTATTAACAATATTTTTGATAATATTACTTTGTTACAACCAAGAAGTAAGCTCCACATTCTATACTCATTTGTAACATGAAAAATATGATATGTATGCTTATTAGGTCCATTATTACCATTACAAGAGAATTTACCATAATTTGTGTGAATTTTACACCACAGAGTACATTGTTACCACATACTAGAAGACCCCAATTGAGCTTGAGGTATAAGCTAATTCTAATTATTCTCATTTGACTATGTTGTCGAGTTCCATATTTAAATCTTCCTTAAAGTTTTTTGGACATAAATGTTAAATCTACTAATAAATTGAACAAGATTACTTCTGCATTCTTTACGCCTGTTTTAGTATTTCATTTTGACTTTTAGGTTTAATAGGTTATTTGTATTTCATTTGAACTAACCAAATATATAAACAAAAAATGTAATAAAAATATATTTTTCATATTGTTTACAAAAATCTATATTAAGAGATATTAGCACAATTCTTTAAGATAGAAACACATACAAAGATCCTCTATTATTGTTTCTTTCACCATACTTATCAGAGCAATGATTTTATTGGCTCTGCAATTTCACACCGTAGATGAAACACACAAACTAAATGGAATAAATGAACATGTTATCTATCACATGTATGAAAACACCAACAAGCTAATGTCTTTCAGTCACTGTCCCAATCACACTGTCCATATTGTTGATGTTCTATATTTCTGCACACAGAGTCACACTAATGCTAAATCTAACTGTAATTAAACCCTCAATAAATTTTTAATACCAACCCTAACACTAATCCTAATCAAGATGTAAATTCTAACCCTAGCAATAACCTTAATTATAACCTTAAACCTAACCGTAACCCAAACCCTAAAACTAACCCTAATGTGAATAATAATGTAAACACTAACTATCATCCTAATCCTAATTTTAAACCCTATCCCAAACCATAACCCTAACTCTTACCATGATTCAAATCCTAAACCTAACCATAATCCTAAGCCCCGATCCTATCCATAATCGTAACAATAACCCTAATCATGATACAAATCCTAATCATAACGTTGACCCTAAACCTAACCTTAACCATGATGTAAACACTAACATTAATCCTAACACTAACCATGATATAAACCATAACCCTAGCTATAATACTAATGTTAACCCTAACACTAACCTGAATGATGATCTAAACCATAACCTTTACCATAGTCCTAGCCACAACTCTAAACCATTACCTTAATCATAACCCTAACCCTAACCCTAACCCTAACCTAACCTAATCATAACCCTAAACCCTAACTCTAAAATTAGGGAATGGCTCTATAGCCCTTAGGTGCACCAATCATCTCTTACAATCTATTAATAATATATAAGGGGTATTAATATCTTGGTGCAACCTAAGGGTTGGATAGTTTTTCCCTAAAAAATAACCCTTACCATGATGTACACCCTAACCCTATTCATAATTCCAAACATGATGTAAACCCTAATCCTAACCATAACCATAATAACAACCCAAACCAGAAACCCTAACCTAGGCAATAACCCTAACCCTAACCCTAACCCTAACTAAATTTGAAAACTAACCTTCAAACGAAGCTCTATTATATAGCCGAAAACCTAACAACGTTCTTTATTCTTAAATCCTTACACTTCTTGAGTCATAACACTAACTCTAACCTTAATTTAGTCGTAATGCTAGCCCTAATCCTAATTAAACCCTATCCCTAAAGCTAATATTGATTCTAATTGAACCTCAACCCTTACCCCAAGCATTATCCTAAAATAACAACTCTAATCGATAACTAAAACCAAATATAACTACTATTCTATCTATAATACTATAATTCCCTCTAATCTAGACCCTAACCCTAACCCTAACCTGATAATGACCCAAAACCTAACTTTATATCTAATTATTAATTATAATCTTTAACCTAACTTTATATCTAATTATTAATTATATATAACCTTATAATCCTAACTATATAACCCTAACCCTAATTATAATTATAACCCTAAACCCTAACCCTAATTCTAACCCTAACCCTAATCTTAACCTTAACCCTAATTACAATCACTAAGATTAACCCGGATTGTAACCCTTACCCCAACCCTAACCCTAATCCTAAGTGCAATACTAACTCTCATTATAACTATAACCCTAACCCTCATTAAAATTATATCTCTAATGCAAAACCTAATCCTAAGCATAAACCTGACTATGATATTACCCCTAACCCTAACCCTAATCTTCAACTAAAGCCCACATAATTGTTATTCTATCATGATCATAATCTTATGTATAACCATAGTCCCACCCCTAACTATAATCGTAACCCTAACTCTAACCAAGTTTTAAACCCCGACCTTGATATTATACACTTAATAACTATAAAACAATATTACAGTTTCAAAATAAGAATATAATAGTATTATACTTATTGTATAACACTATATTAATATAATATTACTAATAAAACTATAAAAATAATATTATAACTAACAATAATTTAAAATAATAATATAATACATTTAAAATATTTCAAATTTATATTATGAATATTATTTTCAATAAATTATAAAATAATATCATAATAATCAAAATAATATAAATTAATAATAATAATATATTATAATATTATTCCACAAACAAATAAAAAATAATAATAATAAGTGCAATAATAATATTACATATTATTACAAAAAACATTAATAATATAATATTATATAGTTCTATTTTGAATTTTTTATCGTTTCCCATGTTGCGCTGCGACTGCTACTAGCTTACATATATTTGATTTTAATCAAATATATATATAATATGCCGAGAGATATCTTCTCGAGGCGCCTATTTTTATCATGTACCCCGAACTCTAATAGGTGCCTCGAGAAGATATCTCTTGGTGTATTATATATAAAATCAAATATATGTAAGCTAGTTATTTTTGAAGTCAATAAAATATGTGTTAATGTGATTTTAACTAAGTCCTAGAGCAATTAAATACTGTGCAAGGTGATTAATATCTCTAGATTAATAATTGAAGAATTATTGGGGGTAATTTATTTCAACTAATAAATTAAGTTGTGACGACCCTTTTGGGGGTATAATTAGTCAAGTTGTATTGTAATATTAAATTTGTAAAGTTAATTAAATTAACTTTAGAACACTATTTTAATATCATTTAAGATTTCATTTAGAACAACTTGTTAAGTTGTCACATCTAATTAAGCGTTGGATGCATGTAATTAAGTGTTCAAAAAAAAAAATTATTGTTGTGTTTTTGGCCAAAATTTTGGGCATGACACATGAATAACAGTACCAAAACAACTATGATAGAATAATGTTATCCTTTATTGAATTCTCAAAATATGTTAGTACAATACCATCTTTGCCCAGATTCCATCCCTACCATATATAGACTCGATGGTTGGCCAAGTTGCCAACCGTCGCTAATTACCAACTTCCCCACGGGAACCTTTCGACGACTCAACATAACCAAACATAAACATTCGATCCCATTATAAAATAACATGTGTTATTGACCCCTAACATCAGCCCCCGAAAAAAAGTAGTTGTCTTCTAGATGACCAAGACAACAGGAGATGGAATAACAAACAAAAGACTAAGACTGAGAAGGGGGAGGAGGCATCCCTATAGTGGTCAAAGAAGAAGGTTGTTGCAATGTGTGGAGTCTGAGGTTCCTCTCTACTATCAGCTTTCATTCCCGTGCCTTCTTGACCATGTGTGCAACCTCCAACAATTTTTTGTCCTTCTGCTCCATCTGTAGAGTAAGCTCAATCACTTGTGCTACCAGTACCTGTACCTCATTCTACATGCTGCAACAGGCCTCATAAGTAGTCACCTTCATTTCTATCTCAATCCTCAGGTTCTTCTCCGTTGCGGCTAACTTCACATGCTTCTCTCCTTTCTTCTCCAGTTTTGCTGTATACAGTCACTGGGTCTGCTACTCTATCTGACTCTATCGCATCTGCAAGTAGACATCCCAGAAAGTTCCTTCCATATTTATCAAGGTGCAACCAAGATGCCCCCTCCCTCCACTAGTCGCATGAATGTCCACTCTTGTACCATCTCTGGTGTACTACTCTTAGGCCACCCCTATTGTTCGAAGTGGTGTGCAAACTCAGCCACACATCCAAGAGTCATGAAGTGGCACAACTTCTCAGCGCCAGCTGAGTTGCCGACATCCATTTGTCCAGTCAACTGTGTCATTCTGTGTGCTATATCTAAAATCCCCTGTAGCTCCCCAAATAATCACTGGCGCAAGCCTGCTGGATCGCTAGGGTTTGGCAAAGTGAGGTGAAGACCTACCAGTAGTCTTTGGACCTGCTCTGCTCAACATCGATGATCTTTGGGCCATGTCCACCACTTCCAGTTGCTCTATTATGTTCCTTAGTAGAAATCCTCTCATTTTGATTTGTAATAGGGGTGGTCCTATGTTGTGTCTGGGTCCATCCAACTGCCATGGTGTGAGGTGAAGGTGAGGTGGGAGGGTGAGGTGTGAGTGAAAACTGCCCCATCCATCCATCTAGAGATGCATCTATATCCTCATCTGTCAGTGTGTCTAGTACCACCAACTCATCTCCCGTCATCGGTACATCCCTTGACTCATCTTTCCCTATTGGTCCTGTACTAGTACCTAGAGTACTAGTATTCATCATGCCAGTATCTGGCGTAGTAGTACCTATCGTACCAGTGCCCATCTCCTATACGACTACTTCTTCTTTCTATGGTACGACCGCCTCCTGAACCATTACATTTAGACTATGTTATAAAGCCTCCTCTGCCACCGTACGGTCTACCATTCCTCCGCCACCTAGGTCACTACTCGTACGGTCAGGCCTACTGGTATACTCTGTGACTGATGCAACTTGTGACTCGAGTACAACCAGAATGATTTGCAATAGTGACACCCATCATTGTGCTAGTGGTTCTCCTTTGTCAATTCTCTGGAATAGCACCCCTACGGGTCTTACGTCCCCTACGGGGTTGGTCACTGTCAATGCTTCCTGTGGTACCAAGTGTGTTGAAGAGCACAATTTGGGAGGTATAAATTTTACCTACGTGCTCTTCAATTGTGCTCGTAGCCCTCCATGTTTCTCTTCCTCCTCCTCCCCTTCAGGGACTACTATTGTGATTCTGCTTCCCCTTCAACCTGCCCTGCCGTGTGTGGTGCCATACAGAATCCCTCATTTCCACTCTCCTATTCAATTTCTTCATCCTCCTCCTCAGAATCCTCGGTACTGTTATCCTCTTCAACTTCAATGGAAATTTCCAGCTTCCTCCTCCTTTTTGTTGGTTGTGTGGTGTCACCAAGAGTGACCAGATGGGCATAATAGTACATGGACGGCTTATGGTGCCACCCTTCTACGTGGTTCAAAAGAACTCCACATTTGTGACAGTACTTGTAGGCGTACAACATCCATGAATAGGTTGATGGCATGGTCACACATGTAAAATGTCTTTTGTTCGAGCTTGAGGAAATCATGAATCCTCTAAGCTAAAAGTTGCCCCCAGTTGTAGACTTTGCCGCACTTAATTCCATTCATCAGCCCTATCATCTAGATGGATATATCGGATGCACAGTTGGCCCCTGTGAGCAGACTTTTTACCAAGTCCATCAACATTCTCCATTCTTCTGGTACAATAAAAGCACACTTTAATCCCCTACTGTCAAACCAGACACTCTTCCATTGCTCTTTTGTTAGGTCATCTCTGCATATCAAGTCCAACAGCCACTTCTTCTTCTCCTTGGTGAGCTTCTTGGCCGGTTTCGTGGTAGATGCTCCCTTCTTGGGTATACCAAATACCCTCTTGAAGTCTTTCGCCTTGAAGGAAACTCGTACCGTACAGCTCCGGAACTGGATGATGGAAGCCCTTTCCTAGTGATTGTATCCAAACAACATGGTTTGTAAAATTGGCTCAAAGTCCTTGATGTTGAATGTCGGCATCTGAATGGCATGGTCTACCTGTGCTTTCTTGAGGGAGTCCTTTATCACATGGTCAGGAGGGGTTTCCTCCCACTAGGTACGACATTCGTTGCCAGTCATGCTCTCAAAGGCTACATTCTCGCCAGTGATTCCCTCCATATCCTTCTGCACTTTTGGCCTGAATTTGGCCTTCTTATTGCTGTTGGTTGGGTCTGTAGCGGTCATGGTTGCATTGTAACTACTTTTCCCTGTTTCCCTGTTTTTGTCCAGTCCTTGATCGTTATTATAACGGTCTGTAAGTGTGAACCACCAATTTGTACGAACCATCGTGCTCGTTGTTGTTGGTACGATGTATGAATGGGTCTGTACACCTCCCTCCTCTAGCCATACAACCTCTGCAATTTGTTTGAACTTTGCACCTAACATCGTACTGATGACACTGATTTCCACACTAATGCCTTCAAAATTTGTATGAACACCTTCCCTACCCATATGGACTTCTCTTCATTGATCCATGTACGACACAGTATGATCTTCTTCCTGTAGTTTGTACGGATTCTTCTTTATTGTCATACGACCTCTTATTTGGGTTGTCGTACATGTAGCGTGGCCATACGACCTCTCCCAATTTTATTCCGCTGTGCACCATACAACTTCACTATACACCATACAATGTTTCTTGTGCAATATTTTTTGTACGGCTTCATCATACATCGTACAATGGTTCATGTGCAATATCTGGTGTATGGCTTCACCGTACACCATACAATGTTCTTATGCAATATCTGTTGTACATTGTATGGGTTGATTTGATGATATGTGTCATACAGAATGATGTGTTTTTTCGTAAAGGATGATGTGTTGTGTCATACGTCGTACGAACTCCACTCCCTAGCTGTGCATGACAGAAGGAAATATCTGTGTTGTGTCTCCTCACCATCTGTACGTGCAATTTGTACGTCATACGAGCTACACTCCCTGGCTATGGGTGTTGGTCGTATGCCCTTTCCTGCTCATGCCTTCTCTCCTTTGTTGGTTCTGCTCCCATTGTCTTGATTTTGTCTATGTGTTGTGTACAAATGGGATCTGTAGGGCTTTATATAATCATTTGACCCTTTCAAGGTTAGGGTTAGGCTTAAATATTTTTTAACTTTTTATAAAATAATTGCCTCTTTATTAATTAAATTTTTCCCTTACTTATTTCCATCACCTTTTCCTTATACTTTAATAATTTTTTCATGTTTATCAACCCTGGCCTTTTTATTTCTTTCACGTACTTTTTATTTCTGACTTTCAGTATCCCCTTCTTTAACAATTGTTTTAAAGTCTTCAAGCAATAATATTTTTTAAATTCAACCTTCCGTACCTTCAATATAATAAGGTACCCCAAGGTCCGTTTCCGTCGTGCATTTGGCCTTTTCTGAGCTTCAGGATAGCTTGTTGCCTTTCCAGATGCCTCTAAATTTTTTCATCCCCTTAGTTTCCTCTTTGTTGTAGGGGTACCTAATTTTTTCTTTCTTGTTCCCTTGCCATGCGCTCTGATTTCCCTCCACCTTTTATTTAGCCCTTTGTTAGCATCCTCGCTCTCTATGTTCCTCTTCACACCTAAGGAATCACCCTAGGACCTTACACTTATCTCTGAATCGTGTAACCACACACATACGTGCGACATCCTCATGTAGCATTCTTGTGCGCAACACATCCCCAAATACTCCAGGTCCCATATCTTGTTGACTAACGGGGCTCGTCCCACCCCCTTATACAACTCGTCAATGTAGCAACCTCTGTACTATTGATACCATTTTGCTTTTTCTTCGTCAACCTCCAAGGGTCCTGCGAGGTTAGGGATCACCCGGTATAACGAATTTTGTCCGGCTTCCAATTTGCCTAGCAAGGAAGCGATGATGAATAGGTCTTCTATTTTCAACACCATCTTTAAGCAGGGACCTAGAGTTGTCCCATACTCTTCAAAGTCAAGTTCTTCCTCCGGGTCTACAGGTTCCTCCTCTTTATTTGCATTCTCAGCTTTCCTTTGAGCTTCGGCCTCTTCATTGATATCATATGCTACGTACCCTTCTTGAAGACCTTCATATGGGACCCACTTCTTCCAATGTCCTGCAATCCATACCCATAAAGCTAGATCCCCAAAATATGCATTTATCAGGTGCTTGTGGGTCCTAGGAACCACAACACCTTCCACTCACTTTGGCACAAGTCGTTCTTCCATGGCTGCAAGAGGGTTTTCCCAATCTTCATCTCTCCAGTAGGGATCTACTTTTACCACCGGGTCTTCGTCGATTTCCTTACTTTGGCCAATGGTCCAATTCCCTTTTGTAGCATTTCCCAACATGTTAATCCCGATCATAGATTTGTTTCGTTCTTTGTAGAATTTCAGTTTTGAACCATTCATTGGGTCCCTGATTGGATTGTTATCTAGAGTGGATAACTGCACCACCCCATTTTTGACGACCTCTCTGATCTTATAAGGTCCGAGCCAATGAACTTTAAACTTCCCTGGTCGAAGTTAATTCCGGTCATTATACTTCAAAACCAACTACCCCGATCGAAAGTTGACCCGTCGTAGGTGCTTGTCATGCCAACACTTCCGTCATCGTTGCGCTACCTCTATTTCCCATTGTCTCATTACCCTTTTTTCATCCAATTTCACCAGGATGTCAAGCCTTGCAGTCAAGTTTTCTTCATCACCCATTCTATTATCCACTGCTACACGTAGGCTTGGTACGGTGTACTCGACAGGTACCACTACCTCCTGTCCATACATGAGCTAGAATGGGGTATGCCTAGTAGTGACCTTGTAGGCTGTGTGCTAAGCCCGCAATACAACTAGTAGCCTTTCCTCCCAATCCTCCTGCTCCACCCCACACAACTTATAAATTATTGATACTGATACCTTGTTGGTTGCTTCTGCTTGTCCATTAGCTCAGGGGTAGTACGGGCTAGAGAGATTGTGAAAGATTTTAAACTCTACAGTCATGGTAAAGATTACTTTATTGACAAAGTGCACTTCCCTGTTGTTGGTGATTTGAAGGGGTATCTTGTACCTAGTAATGATTTGTTCATACAATAACCAAGTCGTACTTAGAGTCGTGTTATCTAGTAAGGCTTTGGCTTCTACTCACTTAGTGAGGTATTTTGTAGCCACTACAATATATTTGCACCTATGCATGCTACTTGGCTTCAAGGGTCCTACAAAGTCCAGATCTTGCCATTCAAATAGCTCTTGTGGCTGAGAGGGAAAGAGGGGTATGAAGTCCCGCTTGAGAGGCTTTCCTGCATGTTGGCGAGTGTCACACCTGACCACCCACTCCCGGGCATCAGTGTGTAGAGTTGGCCACCACAGGCCAGCCATAAGTACTTTCCTGGCAGTTGCATTTGGTCCCATGTGTCCCCCTGCTAACCCTTCGTGTGCTTCCTTCAAGACACTTGGGATTTCCTTCTCCATAACACATCTTCTGAGGATTTGATCAGGGCGCATTTTATATAGTAGACCATTGATCAGTTGGAAAGTCTTACTCTTCAGTGCCAGCTTCCATCATTCCCCTAGGGATATCTCCTTTGGGAATGTGGAAGTAGAGAGCTACTAGCCAATCTTTTCGTACCATGATGGTAGTACTGCAATCTGGAACAAGTGTGCATCTGGGAACAATTGTCCTCAAATGCACAATTCAAATCCTTTAAGTTATTTGCAATATCAAGTAAGCAACACCTCACCTAGAAATATTCACTTCTGAAGTCATGACACAATCTTTTAGCAAGCTACACCTAGGACCCAAATCTCCACGCAAAATTCTTGATATATGTAGCTCCCCCCAATTTTTTCCTTTGTCGAGCAAATAACAGTGTCAAGAAAGCATGAGGAAAGCACATATATGCACACACAATTGAAGAAAAAAATATTTTTTGAAAAACCCTAACTACTCAACAAATTAATTCCTTCACTTCTCTGTGACCCTTTCACATTTCTACTAAAGCCTAGAACAAAAACCGTTTTACAACTCTTCAAACCCACAATTCAAACCCTTTAAGTTATTTGCAATATCAAGTAAGCAACACCTCACCTAGAAATCTTCACTTCTCGGCCCACGAAGCAATATTTCAGCAAGCTAAAGTTGGCACCCAAATCTCCACGCAAAATTCTTGATATATGTAGCATCTTGCGATTTTTTCCTTCATCAACCACATGGCAGAGTGTCAACAAAGCAAAGAGAATATGCATACACACACACACACACAACTCAAACACACAATCTTTTTAAAAAACCCTAACATCTGAACAAATAAATTACTTAACTTCTCCAATGCCCTTTTACATTTTTGTCAAAATCCACAATAAAAAATTCAAACCCTTCAACTTATTTTCAATATAAAGTAAGCAACACCTCACCTTGAAATCTTCAGTTCTCAGGTGACAAAGCAATCTTTTAGTGGGCTAAACTTGACACCCAAATCTCAACCCAAAATCCTTGATATATGCAACTTCCTCCGATTGTTTTTTTCAACCTAACCACTCAATAAGTAAATTTGTTAACTTCTACGAGCCCCTTTTACATTTCTATTAAAACTTGTAGGGGAGGAGATTCCCTCCAAAATGATAAATTTTAGAAGGCAAATCTATCTACCACTACCTCTTTAAATAGGTGCTAAGATGAGCTAGGGGATAACAAGTAACTACACTAACTAAAACTCAAAATTAAAACACATGAATGATAAATATATAAAAATTGAATTCATAGAATAGTGCAATTTCAAAAGCAAGTTGTACCTTCTGGATGGGGAGTTCTCGGGTTTTGGATGTTAGCGCGGGGCGCAGACACCAGCGTGGCCCACTATAGTCTGTACGGTTTGCGGATAGAGATAGTCCCAGAAACAAGTCTACGTGTAATTCTTTGCACATATAATCTGTACATCACCTGGACACATTGAGACAGGGAAAATTTTTGGGGTTGTATAGGGGCCTGCCTCAGTTAGACCCCCATTTAGGTGTTTCCACTGCCACAAACAGCCAAATAGATAGATTGGAAAAATAAATTGGAACTTGGTAAAATGGAAAATAAATGGAAATGGAAACTAAACTTCGTTTAAAAGAAACTAACTCCTATTGCATTCAATAAATATTGGAAGATATTGGAATATTGGAATAATGGAACATTGGAAATAAATATTTAACAATGCAAATGACTCATTGCATGTAAAAGAGATCGGTAAAAGAGAGAAGAAGAATGAGCATGAAGCCAAACCCCTCGTATTTGGATTCATGATCGTGACGAAGCCCACTTGATCGCTTTGTTGGTCAAAAGCCACCACAAGATCATTGTAGGTTGATATTGGCAGAGTGTATGTCCAAGAGCATAAAAAGAACAATGGGATATCAAGATCACAATGAGAGCCAAAAACCCAAGATTAGGAACCCTTCAAAATGAGCTAGGAAGGGTTCTTAAACTCGAAAGGGGTGCAAAGAGTCGTTACGGTGAAATGTGAGCCAAAAGACACGCATTGACTAGTGTTTGACTCTCTGCCAGATTTGAGATTTGTCTAGAGTTTTGAGATGTTAGCACGGTGCACAGACATCCCTGCATCGCTCTTACATCCATCAAAAAGTAGGCCCAAAGGGGCTTTCAAGGCACCTTGTCTTTCGAGTCCATGATGCCAAAATCAAATTTATATATAACTTATTCAATTTTTCATTATAGTATTTTATTCTATTCCTCGACAATATTCCCAACTTTGCACTCGCTTGAGAGTATTGGTCCTTTTAGACCTTACACTACTAGAGGATAAGGTTATGGATTCACAATCATCGATAATCAAGTACTTTATAGTTTTGTGATTATAATCATAGATCCAATCTTTTCAAGGAATCCTAGTCAAGTGCTTGAGTCAAATCTACTACATACTATTTTAAAAGCCACATGAAATGAATTATGGATCTTTCCAAAATTAGGTAATAAAGCAAATTTTTAAGTCATTGGACTAATCTTTTTTATGACTTAATCTGGGCTTGCAACCAAGTGGATTCCTAAGGAGTGGAGGTATATTAGACATGAGAAGATTACTAGACATTTGGGCATCCCCTTTGGTAAAGGGGTCTCTTTTAGACATGTGGAATTGGTTTCTCAACAGGCTTAAAAATAAGCTATTTAATTGGACCAATAAATTCTTATCTAAGTTGGTAAGGAAAATACAAGTTGTAAACAAAAAATTTGATGGCAACCAGGAGTCATAGTTGTGGATTCATTTCTTTCATCTTATAACGAACTATGACTCTGGCCTGTATAAGAACACCCTCGTCACGGGTTGTGACAATCACCAAACTATTGGGATTGAGGGCATCTGTGGGTAAAAGTGTATCTCACTGCTGCTGATTATCAACGTCGTTTATAACTATAAGGAACCTAGATTTAGGGCTCCTCTCAAGATTATCCTTGATAACGGCGATCCCATCTTCTATGCTAGAAATCCTTTTTTTCTTCTAGCTTAAGCCTACTTTCACCTTAAGCTACGTCGTGAATATTACCTTCGCTCATGACATGGCCATTCATCTGCCTGATTTTCAATTTTTTTTTAGTTTGCCTAAAAGAAATGTCTTGATGCCTCTATACTAATCCCCAATGTTATCTCCATATATTTTTTGCATCCAGCGTTGCTTGAAAAACATCCTAAAACTTATCCAATTCCCCTATCAAATAGCCACATGTACGATTAGAATTATATTAAATATAATAAACAATCCATAAAGAAATCATGAGTCTGTTAGACTTGGTTCATGACTTGATCCTTCTTTATACCTATATAAAGTTCATGCCTCCTACTTGACAACTGTATCTCTTTCATGATATTTGGGTGAGGGTTTTCAACATATACCAAACTATCAATTACAACCCCCAAAATATTTAGAAAACATAAGTTAATTAGTAATCTACTAAATGGAATCTAATTGTGCATTAAAAATAGGCCTTATATACAATTATACTAATTTAAACCTTCATTCTAAGCTACCTTCTTGCCATCCTTTAATTTTAAATTCTTGGCAAAAAATATTAATTTGAAAGATAATAAAGAGTTTAAAGTGTAGGTTAGTGCTCAAGATTTTGAAAAACTATTGAAACAAGCATCAATATACAAATCCAGAACATAATACAATAATATTCCTTCTTTAACATGCAAATAAGATTACTACAATAAGAGTATAAGATGTTAAAATGTACAATAGAATTCAATGTTCATGCATGTTGTCATACAGGTCCTAGAATTCATGATTTGCTAACGTACATATATTTGAGCCAATCAACTTCATCAACCTTCACAATGAGATCAATCTATGGAGAACTTCAAGACTATAAAAGATGAATCCAAATGAGTCAAAATATATCTTATGAGCATAACATGGTAGACTTGGTGCGATTACCCCATATTCTAACATATTAAATGATATGTTAATTACTTATTGGCTCTTAGGATCCACTCTATAGGCCATTATAACATATTTTAAAACCTTTTTGTTATTTTCTACAAAGGAATCAAGAGCTTTTGGATGCTACAGAAACCTGACATGGTTCCAAAGGCTTTATCATCAACAATAAATATTGCACTGATTTGGCCATGCAAGAAAATAAGGTCTATTGGGAAATTATGGAAACCTAATAGGGCTTTAAGATGTGTTAAATTTACATAGGAATTTTCCCCTTTTGTTGATTATATATAGGAATGGGGGTCATAGGGATACTATGGGAATTTGAGGAGTATCGTGATATGTTTGGCATCAGTTGAAATTCTAAAGGTTTGGGATGAATAAAGGCTTCAACGAAGGTTTCAAGTCCATAAGGACCTATTGGGGAATCAATGAAGTCTAGCACATCAAGAAGGACCCACAAATCCAATTACTAGCTAAAGTTCCACATTTGCATATAACTTGCTCAATGTTGATCAAAAGTTTAACAAATTTGAACTATTATCACCCATTTGTCCCTTCTTCGAGATAAATTTGTTACTTAGTCATGAACCAATAAAAATAGATCACAAAATCCTACAACCAAAATAAGGAAAAAAAAAAAGATGAAAACATATTTTTGGTTGATGTAAAATTACATGTGAACTTGAATGCTCAAGTATCAACCTCAATGCTTCAAGGGGGGTTTGTAATGGTTGTAGATAGTCCAAAATATATTCAATGTTATTTCCAAGAATTTTGAATGGTTTCATGAGAGTTTTAATGGGTTAGTCTCATGGTGAACACTTAGATACTTTTCTAATGTATTAGCAACAAAAACATAACATAAAAAGTCTCCTTGAAAACTCAAATCAAGTATTTTAAGTAGCTCAAAAATTATAAATATAGTAATCTAAAAAATAGCTAGGAAATGAAATATAAACAAGAGACGGATCTAAGAACCTAAATCAGATCTTGGCACCACAAAAATAATACCTCATATTGAAAAAATCTAATTAGCTGAGCTATTTAGATCTTACAATCTAATCAACTTATCACGAAACAAGGAAAACTAGAGCACTTAAAGCTAGGATAAATTTGATTAATAAACTTGAAAGGAAATAAAAGGATTTATCATTTCTTATCGAAAAAATGAGGTGTGTATGTAAGGGACAACATGTTTTTAGCTAGCTTTATAGGTTATTTAGGAGGAACAAGAATAACATAATATTGCTTGATTAAGATGTCTAGGTTATTTTTCAAGTAGCTGTAGATGTGCATTTTAAGTAGCATATGATGGGCTTAAAAAATGAATAGGATCACATGATTGTTCCATTAAATTTGATAAGGAAAATTTAGCTAGAGTTATTCCATATCAAAGAGAAAGAATTGGATTAATACTATCAAATTACTTCCAACACTTCAAAAATGTTAGACCAAGCACTTGAATGAATCATGAACTAGGAAAGTGACCATAGAAATATGGTTTTTGAATAATACTTGTAAGTAAAAGCATGTTAACTATGTAAATTTCTCTTAATGTATTATTGAGTACAAGTTTATATAGTTATATGTATTCCCTATTCAGAAACCTTCTTGATAGGTGTTCAAGGCCACTCCTAAGGTACCAATAAAGTGTAGTACTACATATGTCAAAAATTATTAAGAGTTAACTATGTAATATTGTAAACCTCATATATAAATCATTATATGAAGTATTTAAAAAAAACTTTCAGATATATTCTAATAGCCTAGATTGAAACTAATATCCTATAGCTATTTGCAAGAATTTAATTATCTAAGTATTAAAAAATTAATTAAGGTAGGTTGTTGCTTGAATTAATTATAACAAGTCTGAGAGTCACATAATGAGACTTTATCTGTCAAGACTACCCTTGAGACTAGCTTCCTTTGTAACATTGAAGCCTATTTTTATTTTCAATTCCTAATAACTCCTAACCATCAATTCCCCAAGAAAATTATTGACCATAGATTTCTTAGAGTAAATATTTAATTGATGCATGTCCCTAATAGGAAAGAAACCTTGCCAATAGCCCTAAGTGAAGACAAAGCACCATTCATTACTCTATTAAATGAAATATAAATCATTTATTAACCATACTTAATCATGTAGTGATGTCTATCCTCTAAGTGGGAATCTAAATGTTTCCCCCATAAAGAACCTTAAATTGATCAAAGGAAGTATCAACAAAATTGTTTAATGTAATTCTAATAGCCTAGACTAAAACCACAATCTTATGACTCTTTCCAAGATTCAATAATCTAAATTTTAAATAATTTAAGTCTTGGGATGTAATTCATTGAATGAATTATAATGCATATTAAGATTCCCTTCATAAGAATTTATCTATTTAGAGTATCCTTTGAGACTAGCTTCTTTTGTAATACTAAAATCTATTTTTGTAGTAACTCCTAGCCATCAATTCCTCATGAATATTCTTGCATCCATGGATGTAGATTAAAATAAATCCCTAATGGGAATATTTCCCCAAGAGGAAAAAGAAATGGAAAGAGTCCAAATTCAAGACAAAATCCTTCACATTGGAGATTTTGAGGATAAAATCTATGTGTAAGTTGTTTTTTGATTGACTTATAAGTTTAAAGAGTAGTGATTATTTCTCTTGGTAATAAAAAATATTAATTTAGAAAAGCAACTAAGAGACTATCAAGTTTAGTAAGTGATTTCTAAATTTCAAATTAGAGTTTATAGATAATTAGTGCAACAAGATTGAAATAGGGATAAAGAAGGATCAAGTCATGTATCAAGTCTAACACATTTATGATTTCTTTATCAATTGTTTATTATATTTAATATAATTCTAATAGTACATGTGGCTATTTGATAGGGGAATTGGACAAGTTTTAGGATTTTTTTTTAATCAATGGTGGATGCAAGAAATAGATGGAGATAACATTGGGGAATTGGTATAGAGGAATCAAGACATTTCCTTTAGGAAAACTAAAAAACAATGAAAATTAACTTATATATATCAATTTGAACACTAAAATTGTAAAAGTCCTAATCAAATAAAATAATTGTTATATTTTATCATAAATAATTAACATCATTTAAATATGATATTATAAGCTCATAAAATAATTAAAATTGAAATTAATCACAACAAAGAATTAATTAAAATAATACTTTTATTTATATAGAATGATTTTATCATATGTGCAAAATACTTCTAAAATAATAAAAAATCATATTATACATACATACATATACATATACATATATGTATGATAAAATACCTTATTGTTATATAAATTATTATATATATATAAAACTTAATTGAAAAAAAAAAAAAAACTAAAACATGAACTTATGAAAATTCACCCATCTCTCTTGTACAACTCCCATTGAACAAAAAATATTGTTTTTGATAGAAAATGAGAAGTGTAGAGGAAATAACCATTTCTATACTCCACAAAACATAACAGTTAAAATTCCCTTCTAACACTATTTCTTTTAATGGGGCTAAGCATTCGTTGGATTCACTTGAGTCCTCAGAATCAAATCTCTATCATTTGAAAATCATATAGTATTAGCTTTTCAAAATATATATCACACCGACCCAACATTGCATAAATCTGTATAAATAAAGGCAAAAAAATGCTAAAAAATGGCAAGTTATACAGTGCGTATAGTATCAACTGACGTAGAGAAGGATCGTCAAGTTCTTGCACTGCATCATTGGATTTATATTATTACACAAACTAGCAAATAGGGCACAACTGATAGCCCAGGCAAAAAATAACAATCTGGAATCTCTGTTAGCAGATAGAAAAAAGAATGGAAAGAATGACAATCTAAATATAATTTGTATTCCCGTAAAAACTGTTCATTCAAAATAAAATAAACAAGTAGATATACAGAGGAGGCAAAAACAGTTGTAAACTGTTATACAAAACTATCGGAACAGAAAAACCTAATAAAATAAACTAATGAAAAATTAATTTAAATAAAACTAAACCCCTTATGAGATATTAACATCCCCCCCTCAATCTAAAGGGGTTAAGCTGAGCATTTCTTTGAACTTCTCAAACTTTTCTCTGCCCAAAGCCTTGGTATGAATATCTGTTGGTTGATCTGCAGCGGGGCAATATTTAAGGTATATGCTATCATCTTTCACATGATGCCGAATCAAATGAAAATTTGTATTGATGTGCTTGGTGCGATCATGAAATACTAGATTTTTAGCCATTTTGATAGCAGATTGATTGTCAATGAAGAGTGGAGTTGATGAAATCTATGGTGTCTGCAAGTCTTCAAGAATTCTTTGAAGCCATACGATTTCTCGAGTTGCTTCAAAGGAAGCCATATATTCAGCTTCGGAAGAAGAGGGGGCTGGAACGGATTGCTTTTTAGATCTCCAAGAGATGATAGCAGATCCAAGATACATTAAATACCCGGATGTAGATTTTACATCTGTGGAATCACCTACATAATCGAAATCAGAATAGCCAACCAAAGAAAATTGGTTTGTCTTGGAGTATTTGAGCTCATAGTGTTGAGCACCTTGCAAATAGTGAAAAATGTGTTTGGCAGCTAACCAATTAGTTTATCTACGTTGTTGCATAAACCTTGAAAGAACTCCAACAACAAAAGAAATATCCAGACGGATAGTTGTAGCATAAATCAAACTACCAACAAGTTTCCTGTACATAGTTGCGTCAACCAATGCTGAAGGGTCATCTGAAGAGAGCTTAAGATTTTACTCCATAGGAGTACTAAGGGGCTTACAATTAGCCATGCCAAACTTTAGCAAAAGTTCACCAATATTTTTTTGTTGGGCGATAAAAATAAAATGAGGTGTTTGAGTTACCTCAATACCCAAATAGTAATGAAGATGGCCCAAATCAGTCATATCAAAACCTTTCTTCAATTGTTCTTTCACATTTTGAATATTATTCTCATCAAGACTAGTGATAAATAAACCATCCACATAAACAACAAGATAGACAATAATGTTATCAAGTTTTTTAACAAAAAGTGTGGCATCTGTTAGGTCCCGAAGGCAACTGAGAGTGGGGGGGTGAATCAGTCGCTCAAAATAAATTAAACCAAAAATATTTTAACCAAGTTATCACTTAATACTGATGAACCAGTCTATTATACCGGTGGACAGTTTTAACAGATAAATGCAATACCGGTAAAGATTAATGTATGAAACAAAAGGACAAAGTCATCCACAACACATAACACCAATATTTGTATGTGGAAACCCTGTAAGGGGAAAAACCACGGTGGGAAACCTTACCCACAATCAGATGATACTACTACAGATAGTAAGTGTACATAAATGGGGTCTGCACATGCAGAAAGGCCAAGCGCTTAGAGCTCACTACTCAATCACAAATAAGAGTCACATTGACTACAGTTGGATGGTTAAATCCAATAAAAATGTACTACACAAAATAACATCTTCATATGCTGGATTCAGTACCGGTGTAGTTTTGATATGCTTTTATAAAAACCTTGCTTCACCTTCAAATGATGTCTTCATGTATAGCTCTGCTTAAACTCGCATATACCTTCACACTTATCCTTTTTCATAATCCTCATTTGATCTTACAAATAAGATCTTACATTTATATCTTAACCTAAGACCAATTTTAGTAGGTCAGCTCTACAAGATAATACAATAAAAACATTTTACAAACAATATAATATCCGATGCAATAACCGATTGAACATGTTGGCTTAATTAATTTACAACAATAATTAATCATCTTCATAGCATGCCATGTTGATCTGGAAAAGATAAACCTGTCCATGTAACCCTGGATAAACCTGGACCTATTTGCCGATAAAAGCAAATATGCAAATATGAATATGCCAATGATTAATTCATTAAAAAAAAATGTCCATGCGATGTCTTCGACATTACCAAGTGTTTTCCATATCATTTCGAGTGCCAGTGATCATTATATCCTGTCGGTGTACCATATACCAGTAACTATGCAATAGTTACTTGCTTGTCGGTGAATGCTGCTGGATCTCCAAGGTGCTAGTGTTTTAGTAGGTGTTGACATCAATGACAAAACCATACCAAAATACCAACAATCTCCCCCTTTGGCATTGATGGCAACACAAGATGGAAAAACCATCAAAGTGCCAAAACAGAAATGCCAAGTACCAAAAACCAATAATCTCCAAAAAGATCATAACCATAAATCAAAATACAGATACAGAGAGTAATAATCTCTCCTAAACAACAATCTCTCCCCTTGGGAGCAACATGTGTTTTCCTTGTGTTTTCCAAAGTTTTTCCATACCAATCTCTCCCCAAAGGATAATAAAGATAATGTGTTTTTCCATAGATATCTCTCCCCCTTTGACATCAAATGCCAAAGTTACAACAAAACCAAGTTCAGATACAAAATACCAATCAATTTCAATATACTAACTACTCCCCCTGAGAAGTAGCTTCCTCATCAAAGTTGGAGTAAAATATTTCTCTGTTAATTATGTCGGTTGATGACAGACATCAACTCTCTAGGTGTCTACTGGTGGGGGTATGACCCCAAGCTATTCTCTAAGATCTTCAAAAGTCTCCTTAGGCAGAGGTTTAGTGAAAATATCTGCAAGCTTCTCTTTAGTATTCACATAAACCAGTTTTATTTCTTTTGCTTCAACTTTTTCCCTTAGAAAATTCAATTTGATTGAAACATGTTTTGTTTTAGAATGTAATTCCGGATTCTTAGATATATCAATTGTTGTTGTGTTGTCACAATAGATAGTTATAGGTTCCTTGCATTTTACCTTTAAGTCTTTTAACATTTGTTTAAGCCATAGTACCTATGTACAGTTAGTTGCTGCTGCAACATATTCTGATTCTGTTGTTGATAAAGATGTACAACTTTGTTTCTTACTCAACTAAGAAACTAATCTGTTTCCAAAAAAAAATGCTTCGCCGGTGGTGCTTTTTCTATCATCAATGTCTCCTGCCCAATTTACATTTGTGTATGCACATAGATCAAAGTTTTCATCTCTAGGATATCATAATCCAAGATTTGGGGTGCCTTGTAAGTACCAGAAAATCCTTTTTACTGTTGATTCATGATTTTCTCTAGGATTACTTTGGAATATTGAAACAATACATACTGCATTCATGATATCAGGTCTGGTTTGTGTCAAATACAGTAAACCTCCTATCATAGATTTGTACCTAGTGGGATTCACAGGTGTAGATTCATCTCTTAAGGATAGTTTGTCATTTGTAGTCATAGGCGTGCTTACCGGTTTAGATTTTTCCATCCCAAATTTCTTGAGTAACTCCTTTAAGTACTTTGATTGACTTAAGAATATACCTTTATCAATCTGTGATATTTGCAATCCTAAAAAGAATCTTATTTCACCAATCATAGACATTTCAAATTCTTGTTGCATTTTAATAGAAAAGTCTTTACACAATCCATCTTCTCCTCCAAAAACTATATCATCAACAAAAACTTCAATAGCCAAGATGTCATCATTAGTCACTTTATAGTATAAGTTACTGTCAGCATTATCTTTAGAAAAACCAATCTTCAAAAGATACTTATCCAATATTGCATACCAAGCTCTTGGAGCTTGCTTCAATCCATATAAAGCTTTCCTTAACCTGCAACCATATCTTTGTCATCTGTCAAATAAAATCCATCAGGTTGTTCAATGTAAACTTTCTCTTCAAGATCTCCATTCAGAAATGCACATTTAATATCCATTTGATAAACTTTGTAGTTCTTGTGTGCTGCAAAAGCCAAGAATAATCTAACTGCCTCAATTCTAGCTACCGGTGCAAAGGTTTCATTATAGTCAATTCCTTCTTTCTGAGAATATCCCTTACACACTAGTCTTGCTTTATTTCTGATAACCTTACCATCTTCATTAAGTTTGTTTCTGAATACCCATTTGGTTCCAATTACATTTTTATCTTTAGGTTGGGGAACTAATGTCCAAGTATTGTTTCTCTCAATTTGTTCTAATTCTTCCTCCATAGCTTTAGTCCAATATTTATCTTCACATGCCTCATTAACTAATGATGGTTCAATTTGAGAAATAAGACATACCTCTTCATTTGCCAGTTTTCCTCTAGTCATAACTTCTTTATGCTTATTTCCAATTATCCGATCTTCAGAATGATTTAGTCTTACATACCGGGGTGTCTTTGTTTGTTGTTGTTCCTCAGTCACAGTGGAATTTTCAGATGATACCGGTGTAAGTGGATCTTTACTCTGTACTGGTGGATTCAGTGTAGATTCATTTATAATTTCTGTTGCCGTTTCAGAATCTATGTACCTTGAAGTTCTTCTGAAGTGTTCATCAATTTTCACATTTGTACTCAACAATTTTCTACAATCTCTTATTAAAACATCTATATGCTTTACTCTTAGATGAATAACCCAAAATATTCCTTCATCACTTCTAGGATCAAATTTTCCAATGTACTCATCTCTTCTAATGTAACATTTACTTCCAAATATTCTGAAATATTTAAGAGTAGGAGTAATACCAAACCATAGTTCATGAGGGGTCTTACCGGTTTCACCTTTGATGTGAACTTTGTTGAATGTATAGACCGTTGTACTGACTACTTCTCTCCAATATATATGTGGTAGGTTTGCTTTAGATAACATACTTCTTGTTGCATCTAAGATAGTTATGTTTTTCCTTTCAACAACTCCATTTTGTTGTGGTGTCTGAGGTGCTGATAGCTGTCTTCTGATTCCATTCACTTCACAGAATGTATTAAATTCCTTAGATGTGAATTCTCCTCCTTGATCTAATCTTAAACATTTGATTTTCTTACTGGTTTCATTTTCAACCATTGCTTTGAACAATTTAAACTTTCCAAGTGCTTCTGATTTCTCTCTGAGAAAAGTAACCCAACACATTCTAGATTAGTCATCAATGATTAGCATGAAATATCTATCACCTTGTAAGCTTTTAGTTCTAGCTAGACCACATAAACCAGTGTGAATTAAATCAAGAGCATTATTTGATTTTTCTGGAATACTTTTGAAACTAGCTCTAACTTGTTTTCCAAATTGACATTCCTTACATACTCTATTCTGAGGTTTGACAATTTTAGGTAAATCTCTAACTGCCTTAGTAGTACTGATCTTTACCATGCAATCAAAGTTTACATGACAGAGTCTCTTATGCCATAGCCAACTTTCATCAATGTGTGCAATCAAGCATGTCTTTTCACTGCTATTCAAATGAAAGATATTACCTCTAGTCTGGTTACCAGTTGTAATTTCTAAACCAGTTCTATTCATGATTTTGCATTTCCCATTTTTCAATTGTAATTGAAATCCTTTCTCAACTAATTGACCAACACTCAAAAGATTATGCTTTAAACCTTGAACATAGTAGACATTGTCAATGTTGTACTTACCATCAAGAGATATTGAACCCTTACCTTTGATTGAACAAGCTTTGTCATCTCCAAATCTTACTAAATCGCCATGGTATTCTTGAAAGTTCAGGAATTTACCTTTGTCTCCTGTCATATGATGTGAGCATCTTGAATCTATAATCCATTCATCTTTTCCCTCAATCTTAGCTGCCAGGGCTTGTTCTATCAGTTGGACTATGGGTGCCGGTTGATCTTCTGTTATAGCAACAAAAACCCATCCATTGTCTGCCGGATCTTCATTAGAATCATTAGTCACACCTTCATCAGCAATGTAACAAGATTTGTCTTTATTCTTCTTAAATTTGTATCTCTGATATTCAGGGTTAGGCTTGTATGTTCTTCTAGCTTCTTCTCTTAGTCTAGCATGTCTATCAAGGCATCTCGAAGCCATATGACCAATCTTATTGCAGTTAAAACATTTAAAGGGTGCTTTACCTTCATACTTACTTCCAACTGGTCCTTTAAGCATTTTCCTTACAAATAGTGCTTCAAGTTCTTCATTTTCTTTTCTACTTTCTTCAAGTTCTCTTGCATAAAAGGCTTTCCAATCAAATTTGTCAAATGATGGAGCAGATGATGTTGATGCTTTAAAGGCCAAATCTGTCTTAATAGTAGCAACAAGACCAAATTCCTCAATTTCAAAAGTTGAAAGTTTCTCAATCAATGTATCCCTAGTTACTGATGTATTAGGCATTGTTCTTAACTCATTTATAGTAGTAACCTTCATTTTATATGCCGGTGGCAATCCTCTTAAAACTTTTGAAACAATTTCATCCTCACTTAAGGTTCCTCCACAACATTTAATACCCAAAACAATTTCATTTACTCTTTCCATAAAAGCAGAAATCCTTTCATCTTCTTCCATTTTCAGATGTTCATACCTGACTCGAAAGCTTTCAAGTTTTGCAATTTTGACTGTGGAATCTCCTTCATTCAGTGTTTCCAAATGATCCCAAATAGCTTTAGTAGTTGATCTATCTGATAGTCTCATAATTTGTTGATCTGATAATGTTCTCAAAAGTGCTTCTCTTGCTTTGCAATCATTTTCCTCATCTTTTGTGAAGTTAGCTAGACTGGGCTAACCTGGTACAACAACAGTATAACCATTCTTTGTAACATCCTAGATGTCCTTTTCAATGCAATTCAAATGTGTTTCCATTCTGATCTTCCATATTCCATGGTTGGTTCCATCAATTTTAGGACTGTCCTTCCTGAAATAGTTAGTAGACATTGGATCTCCTCAAGTTGTTAAACTTCTGCAAAAGAGGACTAAGCTCTGATACCAATTGCTAGGTCCCAAAGGCAACTGAGGGGGGTGGGGGGGTGAATCAGATGCTCAATATAAATTAAACCAAAAACATTTTAACCAAGTTATCACTTAATACCGGTGAACCAGTCTATTATACCGGTGGATAGTTTTAACAGATAAATGCAATACCGGTAAAGATTAATGCATGAAACAAAAGGACAAAGTCATCCACAACACATAACACCAATATTTGTACGTGGAAACCCTGTAAGGGGAAAAACCACAGTGGGAAACCTTACCCACAATCAGATGATACTACTGCAGATAGTAAGTGTACATAAATGGGGTCTGCACATGCAGAAAGGCCAAGCGCCTAGAGCTCACTGCTCAATCACAAATAGGAGTCACACTTACTATAGTTGGATGGTTAAATCC
This sequence comes from Cryptomeria japonica, assembly GCF_030272615.1. NCBI lineage: Eukaryota > Viridiplantae > Streptophyta > Pinopsida > Cupressales > Cupressaceae > Cryptomeria > Cryptomeria japonica. The sequence goes on along the minus strand of NC_081412.1, from coordinate 4,764,536 downwards.
AATAAAAATGTACTACACAAAATAGCATCTTCATATGCTGGATTCAGTACCGGTGTAGTTCTGATATGCTTTTATAAAAACCTTTCTTCACCTTCAAATGATGTCTTCGTATATAGCTCTGCTTAAACTCGCATATACCTTCACACTTATCCTTTTTCGTATTCCTCATTTGATCTTACAAATAAGATCTTACATTTATACCTTAACCTAAGACCAATTTTAGTAGGTCGGCTCTACAAGATATTACAATAAAAAAAATTTACAAACAATATAATATCCGATGCAATAACCGATTGAACATGTCAGCTTAATGCATTTACAACAATAATTAATCATCTTCATAGCGTGCCATGTTGATTTGGAAAAGATAAACCTGTCGGTGTAACCCTGGATAACCTTGGACCTATTTGTCGGTAAAAGCAAATATGCAAATATGAATATGCCAATGATTAATTCATTAAGAAAAGATGTCCATGCAATGTCTTTGACATTACCAAGTGTTTTCCATGTCATTCTGAGTGGCGATGATCATTATATCCTGCCGGTGTACCATATACCAGTAACTATGCAATAGTTACTTGCTTGCCGATGAATGCTGCTAGATCTCCAAGGTGCTAGTGTTTTAGTAGGTGTTGACATCAATGACAAAACCATACCAAAATACCAACAGCGTCATCAAATTCAAAATGCTATAAATTCAACTTTAAGAGATACTCGGTAAGTTTTTCATACCAGGCTCAAGGAGCTTGTTTCAAACCATATAATGATTTGACAAGCTTGCATAGCTGATGTTCTTTTCCATTGACTGCATACCCATTTGGTTGAGTCATATAAACCGATTCCTTGAAATCACCATTTAAGAATGTTGTTTTAACATCCATTTGGTGAATTTTCCACCCATATTGAGCTGCAAGGGCCAACAAAGCACGAATGGTGGTCCATTTTGTTGTGGGTGCAAATGTTTCATCATAATCTATGCCCTCCTTTTGAGCATAACCTTTGGCAACAAGTTAGGCTTTGTGTTTGTCAAGTATACCATCTGCTTTATATTTATTCCTGAAAATCCACTTGCAGCCAATAGGTTTACAACCAAGTGGAGGATCAACCAACTCCCATGTGCCATTTTTCAAAAGAGCAACATACTCATCTTGCATAGCTTTCCTCCATATTGTAATATTTTTGGCTTCATTATAGGATAATGGTTTAGAGTCAATTATGAGATTGAGTTCACCAATGGTTATCTACACTATTGGTTGAGCTTGGAGCCTTGCTTTGTAAGAGCTTCTTGTACCCGTTTTACCTATTTCATCGGGTCTTAAATCTTTCAATGTTTGTTGGACTTGTTTTGCCCACTTATGAGAAGACTTTGGTTGCACAAAGATGTGACCATTTCATTACTAGATGTTGTATTAGTGGTTAATGGCTCGGAGAGTTCAAGTTCATCATGATGGGTTCCTTCTTGGTCATTTATTGATGGAGCAACATGAATTAGATCACTTGGAGATATAGATTCTATATGTGGAATCTCACAAGAGTTTTCTATCCAAGGAGAAAAAATTGTAATTGTATCAAGCTGTTTGAATTTACATTCATCATTTTCAACAATGTTGGAGGTTTCAACAAATACAACATCACATGTAATAACGAAAGTTTTGTTGACTTCATTATACAACCTATATGCTTTGGAAGATTCTAAGTAACCAAGAAAAATACACTTAATATTGTGATGCTACAACTTACTTCTTTTGTCCTTGGAAATTAAAGCATAGCAAGTGGAACCAAAAATGCGAAGATGTTGAACAGAAGGAGGATATCCAAACCACACTTCATATGCAATAGATTGGTGTAATGTAGATGATGGAGATCTATTACGAAGATAAACTGCAATTCTTGTTGCTTTAGCCCAAAAATGTAATTTGATTCCTTTAAAATATAACATTGCACGAACCATATTCATGATAGTTCTATTCATTCGTTCAACAATACCATTTTGTTGAGAAGTACCTAGAATAGAAGATGATTTTGGATCCCATTTTGATTTAGGTAGTCCTCAAAAACTAGAGAAGTAAATTCTCCACCATTATCTGCTCAAAGAGTACCAATTTGAGATTGAGCTTGTTTTTCAATCATAACACGAAACCTTTTAAAATTTTCAAAAGCTTCTAATTTTTGCTGCAAGAAATAAATCCAAGTCATGCGACTGTAATCATCAATAAACAACATGAAATACTTAGATCCTCCCATAGAATTTACTGGTAAAGGCCCACATAAATCAGAATGAATAAGCTACAATTTTCTTTATGCTCTCCAAGTGGAGCGAGTAAAAGAATTTCTATGTTGCTTGGCAAGAATACATGCTTCACATTTTTCAATTGTTTTAGGAAAAATAGGTAAGCCATCAACACCATTCTTTTGCAGGATATGATTGTTATCATAACCAATATGCCCAAGTCTTGCATGCCATAAAAGAACAGGGGATAGACTACCTTCTTCAATAAGATATGCAAAAAATTTAGAAAAAGAAGAAGTGCCATTTAGTTTTAATAATCTCCCATCCTCACATCCAATGAATACAACTTGATTATTTGATTGTTTTCTAACAACAACTTGCCCATATTTTAATAAAATAGAGTAGCCTTGTTGTCGAACCAATACTAGTGATAACAAATTGTTGTAATTGAGGAATAAAAAATACATCATGAAGCACAAATTTTGGAAGATTAGGCAACTTAAATCGAATAGTTCCTTTTCCAATAGGTTTGAGACTTGATTTATCAGCTAAATAAATTGGACCGCATGTACTTTCATGAAATTCCTCAAAGTAATCACGTCAGAATGTCATATGTTGTGTGGCTTCGGTATCTAAGATCCAAGAATCATACCATGAGGAATTAGATGCAAAGTCAGAAACAGAAAGCACATATTGATCATCATCACTATCTCAAACAAATTGGGTTGCTCCTGGAATTTTATCATCTGAATGTTTATCATTATTATAAACTTTAGTTTTATCTTTTTGCTTAATTTTATCCCATGACAACTTGCATTCATGTGCTTCATGACTTCCTTTTCTACCACATCTTTTACAATATAAATGTTGCCTATCATTTAGATTATCATTTTTCCTCCACTGACCTCTACCTTTGCCTCTATCATTATAACCTCCTCTTGAAGAGATCTTATTTAGAGGTTTTTCTTTGTGAGAAAAACAAACATTTTTATTAGTATTATCTATTTTTCTTCCAAAAGCTTTTTCACGTTCAACCAACTTTTCAACCAATAAATCAAAAGTAATGGTTTTCAATTGGTTACTTGCTTGAAGGGACTCTAGATAAGTAGAATGTGTTGGAAGGAGTGCCTTAATAAAAGCAGTGAGATAAATATCAACTTTCCCACTAGCAGCATTAACATCTTGTTTTATGGCTCTAATTTTAGAAGCCAAACTCATAACATCACCATTTTTTAATTCAAGATTGAACAATTTTAATTGTAACTGAATAAATTTTAATTCAAAATGAGAATCAAATAAATTTTTTAAATTGTCAAGGGCTTCCTAAGCAAATTTGCATCCTTGTATATGACGATATACATCTCCATTAACTGAAGCTCTTATCACAGCCAAGGCTTTTGAATTTTTATAATTCCAAATTTATTTTTCTTTAACATCTATTGGTTCTGTAAGTTGGGTATCTCCATCACATATTTTATACCATAAATCATTAAAAATTATTGTATTGTCCTCTTTTCTATGCCATTCCAACCAGGTATCTTTTCCGGTTAATAGTTCCCTTTTCAATGAAACAATAGACTGCATTGTAAATTGAAAATAAATGTATATAGAATTTGCACAGTTTGCAAATTTATAGGATTGCTCAAAATCTCTTGCCAAACTTTACCAAATATAACAAGATATAAAATTCTTGAAAAAATAAATAAATTGATTTCACCTGAATCAATTTTTGTTTCCGATTTTGATTCTGTAGAAAGCTGCAATCATCAGATGCTTCACATAAAAATATACTCCAAACTCCAAAGCTCTATAGCACTGATAGCCCAGGCAGAAAATAACAATTTGGAATCTTTGTTAGTAGATAGAAAAAAGAATGGAAAGAATGACAATCTGAATATAATTTGTATTCCCATAAAAACTGTTCATTCGAAATAAAATAAACAAGCAGATATAAAGAGGAGACAAAAACAGTTGTAAACTGTTATACAAAACTGCAGGAATAGAAAAACCTAATAAAATAGACTAATGAAAAATTAATCTAAATAAAACTAAACCCCTGATGAGATATTAACAACAACATCGCACCTGTGATGCAACAGGGGTTGGTGGAATGACAATGGTAACCGCAAGAGAAATTCCAAAACACTCCACACAATCAGGGTTGGAATAATTTGCATGCATCATTAAGTCGTGGTTACTATTGAGCGCCCATCACACACTCTTCCCACTTGCCAAACTCACCAGCAACCCTTTGTACACATCGCCACAATTTCCAAGCCCATGTTTCTACTTTTCGCTGAACCTCATTGCAGCTACCTATATGTTGTAGATGAATGACCATGCCGTCAGCGAGGGTACTGAAGATGTAATATTCACGGTGTAGCTTAAAATTCAAAATGTGCATTTATTGAATTGGGCGGGAGGGATTCAAACTTAACCGTAGCTGACGGTCAGTGCAGAGGGTCACATAAAAGCTTGACGAAAATGAGAACGGGAATGGAAGGTTGTGTGGGCCCATACGAGCCACTCAAAGCAGTCAATGCTTCATGTGTGCTTGTTAAGCCAGGCCGACAACAACTTCATAATATTTTCCAAAATTGAATTCCATAACGATCTGTCAGTCATTTCATTAAAAAAGAGCAAAACTAATTAAGAATCGAGAAAAGGACTTTTTTCCCGAAAGAAAAACAAATGCAGAGAAAATCTTGTTCCATTTTCAGTCTTACTTTTCCAACATTTTCTCTAGAGTAAAGTAAACTAGTAGTTAAACGCTTTACTGTACAACAAAATATCTATAAATTCACATAAAATGCTTTCTCTAAAATGAAATGCGTTATAAATTTAAAAACTTAGCACACAAAATATGAAATAGTCATCATTTTTGTGATTGCTGATTTAATTTAATTTTCTGTCATCAGAACGACTGACAATTTTCCAGGAGGCAACCTATGGACTAAAAATGTAAAATAATAAAAAAATTAACAAAATAAAGAAAATACATATGGACGGAAAGCTCATGATGGTGTCTTACTCATTTTGTCCGTTGAATTTGTAGCCCTTGATCGCTGAAACGTTCTTGAGGCATACTTTCCACTGTTCAATGTCATCGTTAGGATATCTGCGCTTCTCTTCGTGTTTGGAAAATGCATCCGCAACTCTTTTATATGGCGGAAGTCTGAAGGGTCAACATGGTAAAACATGGTAAAATAGGGGAACAATTTTGGCCTTGGTTTGAAACATCAAAGCTAGCTCAGCTAAACACCACGGAGACTTTGCATATCTCGGTGACAAGATGACGATGTGTAGTCTGGCAGAGTATATGGCGTTCTTTATGGTGGAAGAAATTGAATCTCCCAATTCAGTCTCTTCAGAATCTAGATATGTCGGGATCCCAGCTTCCTTTAGAGAATCGTAAAGCTGTCGAGCCAGAGTCTTTTTGACATCTGGGCCTCGATGGTTGATGAATACATAAAACTGTTCTGCAGTCAAGGAGGGTTGTATCCCTCCGTGGGAAGGTTCAAGGCCAAAAGTGGATGTCTTTCCTGCTCTCCTCGACCAGATGTCGAAGCGGAAGCCATTAACAGAAAACTGAAGCTCTGACATGAGCAAATAAATAAATCAAGAATGAAACTATAGGCAAGAGTAAAGGAAAGGGAGTGAATGGGTTAAAAGCTCTCTAATTGAAAGCAAGCAAGTTCAGTGCTGCAGTAAGCCCTCTAAGGGAGTAGAGATATTTAGTGTGCAAGTGGGCAGCGTTTCAACATTCTTGCCTGGAAAGAAGAGGAAAGATGAGATGGAAGCACATCACTTGATAAGACTTCCATTTTCCGTCCCCTCTTAACTTTCCCAACAAAGGAAAACGCGCAAATGAGCAGCGTTCAAACATCTTATCAGTGGAACACATGCCGACAATAATATTGTGTTTGTTTTAGACAAGTCATGCTGTTGTGACTAGATATCTCTTTTAAAAATTTCCCTTCATGTTGTTTTAGCCAGTCGCAAGATTTTTGACTCGATATGTTGAAAGCTAGGTGAGGAATCTTAGTTATAGCATTACTAGGTACAACACACTTAATCTAATATTCCTTTTATTATTTGACTAGATATCTCTTATATGTTTGACAAAATTTCCCAAGAAATGCAGCAAATACACGATGGATTTGTTGAAAAGGCTCTAGAAACTTTCAAGAAAGTGCAATTAACAGTTGTAAAACCAGATTTCACAACGTTTTTCAACATCTTCTGTGCTTGTGCTGAAATAGGAGAATTGCAATGGGGTATGGTCATTCACCAAAGCATACATATTAGAGGACTTCAATCAGATGTTTGAGTTATAACTGCGCTCGTAGACATTCATACAAAATGTGGAATCATAGACAGCAAATGTAAATTGTTCGACAGAATGCTCAAAGAGATATCGTCTCAAGGAATGAAATGAAATCATTACACAATGAACACAAAATGGATTTCACAAGGATTCTCTCGAGATCTTTGAATCAATGAATCATCCTACCATCGTAAGCTTTGTTTGTGCTCTAGGATTGCGGTTGACCCTCAAGCCTGTGGCAGTTATCTGTATGTACGACATTTTTCTCTGTGCATGCAGATCATAAATGAATATAGGTCGATTATTTCCAATTACACGTGCACTACTAAACATCTTAAAGCTGTGCACTGTTTAAGAGAATGCCTCAAAGAGACGTTTCATGGAATGCAATGATTTGGGAATTATCCGATCGATATGTATGCAAATATATAGAAGGTGTGTGAATTGTTTGGCATAAATCCTCAAAGAAATGCAATCTCACAAAATGCAGTATTGTCAGCAAGATGGATTGAAGAAGGCTTATTGAAGAGGTGTATGTAGCGTTTGGGAAAACTAACACCTATAGAAAGTGAAGGAAAGAACTCGAACTATATGGCGATGTTGCCACTAAAAAGGATGTCTATAAAGATAGAAATCTTAGATGAATGTGATCTACATAGTGCATCAAATAAGATTTTATCATAAATGTGGAAGCGAAATCCAAGCAACTTCAGAGGGAGGTAGATGTTTAAATTTATACATTCAAACTGAAGTATTTGCATTCAAGATGGAAAAAAGTGAATGACACATGTCAAAAATTTGGCAAAGCTTTTAAATGAAATTGAGAGCATCGAGGGAATATTTTGTTTTGCTAGGGTTTTCTTGTTATCACTATATTGTTTGTTTGTGTCTTGCGTTTTCTGTTGTCATGTCACATTGATTGTAGGAATTTAAGCCTGTTTATTAAGGCTTCGGCCATTCCCAAACCAACAATTGATGTCGGTGCTAGTGTTTTGGCATTTGGAGACCATGTCTCCTTTGAACAAACGACCTTGCAAGTTCGTCCCAAAAGTGTTTCATGAGGTATTATTTCTAATATCCCTGATGTTGTTTAGTCATTGCAAGATTTTGATAGTGCATGCGATTGGCTTGAAAAGTATACTTTGATAGGGTATTTTGTGGGGAGGGTTCCACTTGAAAGCATGTTGCATGATTGGGTCGCCAAAGCTTGGGCCCCACATGGGGTCCTCATTGAGGGCGTTCAAAATCTCACCAATGTTTTTTTTAATTTCTCTTTTCAAATCCCACCCATATTGAAGGGGTCCTAAAAATGGGCCACATGTGGTTTGTGCGGTCTTCTTTGCTTGGTTTTTAGGCTTGATCAAGAGACTTTATAGTCTCTAATGAAAAGAAGCTCAAGGTCCCAATCTAGAATTCTCCAGCCTTCCTCTTGTTGGTCATTCCTACAAACTATTGCCCAATCCCTTGGCAAGGTGGTTTGCATGGAATTGGACCGCTTTTTTCATGTTCATTGTCAAAAGAGGGTTTGCATTGAAGTGGATTTATCTTGGGATCTTAAGGAAACTATTGATATTCAGTTTGGAAGACAATGCTTTTCTTAGTGTGTGCTTTATTTAAATCTATCCAATACCTGCTATCGGTGTCAATCCTCTAATCATAAGATTAAGGATTTCCCTCTTGCTCCAACTCACACTAAGTCCCCACATAAAGAAGCTACACCCTCTCGTCCTTCGAAGACTATCTGAAGAAGGGTGGACCATTGTGGGCCATAAAATAAAGTCAAAGCATAATGCTTCTACTACTTCACAACCCTCTTCCCAACCTGTTGCTTTGGATAAGATGATTTCTACTCATGTGCAAGCTAATGTGCAACTGGATGTTTCAAACCCTATTGATAAGGGGAAGGGTTCCACTAGGGGGAGCTCCTGCTCTGCATGGGTGAGTGTTGGTGTAAATAATTATTCATCTTGGATATTATTACACTTTACTTAAGTTTACTTAGGATAATGCATTTCATAGTAGTTTGGATATGAGACACTTGGGTGTTTGTGCCACATTGGGATAGTGTGTGTAGGAGAAATTCCACCTTTTATGGTGTTGATCTTGTTGTTACACTCCACTCTTGTTGTTACACTCCACATTCAATGGGTGATCCACCTCATGTGGACTATTATATTATTTCTCCTACCTACCCTTGTTTCTTATTGAGCCACATGTCATGTTTGTGTGCTCACATATCCCTAGCCTAGCCTATATAAGCAGGCTCATCTACATTGTATGTAACTATTGAATCCAGTTGATTATTGATCATTTTCTATTGATGAGAATATAGTTTATTCTTGTCCTATATCGTGTCTCTATTTTCTACATTTCATTGAGCTCTTGATCTTGGCAAAATCTCACAGTGAGTACCCCTCAAGATGCTTCAGTTTTAGCTATTCAACCTATCTCATTGCGTTGTTCTTGTAGTCCTTCCGGGTGGGATGCTGGCGATGATTAAGTTCATGATAAACGCAAGGTGTTTCCAAGTGATTCTTACCCTAGTTTTTTACCTACTTCAGATTTTGTACAGAATAGATACTCCTCTCTTGAGGACGAGGATAGTTTGCATGATTTTGAATGATAAGTTTTCTATCATGGAATGTCTGAGGTCTTACTGATCTCACCAATAAATATTGTGTGACACATTAGACAGACGTATCCTGGTATTGATGTTTTTTGCTTTTAAGTTAAAATTACAACTTTCATGTTAGTCGTTGCATGTCGTATGATTTGGCCAAATATAGTTGATTGATCATGGATTAGATCCCACTCAATAGTTGGTGTGGATCCTCATGTCAGTCAACAATCATTCCTTTGGGATCATTAATGTTTATGCTCCCAATGATGTTGTTGAGCGATCTTCTTTGTGGTGGTGGATAGTTGACTCTTTGTCACCTAGCTCTTAGGTGATGTGTGGGGATTTTAATATGGCTAAAGTGGTCTTCAATAAATATGGTATTTTTTCTTTTCGATGGACAACTAGTGAACGAGAGGCTTGGTTTCACATGCACAATAAACTAGGTCTTTTCGATCGAGGTAAGTGCACAAAGATGGGGGACCAAAAAGATGCCAAAAACCTTTTTGGCCCCCATCAAGCCCTTTGGTGCATACCAAATAAGGCATGCACCCTATTTGGTGCGTGCAAAATAGGTTTGGTGTGCCAAACCTAAGGTTAGGTCATGCCAAATCTATTTGTTGTCTGCCAAATATGGAAAGCACCAAATGGCATTACATTTTGCGAATTGCATCTTCATTTTGAAAAGCACAAGTTGTCTTTCATTTTCACTCTCTTAGAAAATATACCTAAAATATAAAATTTAAGTATAAGAAATTTGTCTTTTTCCTTTCTTATACTTTGTTATATATATATATATATATATTGGTAGGATGTTTGAGAGTGGTTTCAGATAGATCTAGGAGTTATGATGCAAATTCTAGTTTTTAGAGTATTCATGTAAATTTTAAACTTAGTCAAATTTCAGTAATCAGCATGCTCATATCAACATTCTCTCTCTGGTCTCTCCCTCTCCTTCCTTGCATTCCCCCTCTCTCTCTTCCTCAACCCCCCTCTCTCTCTCTCAAGTTTCTCCCTCTCTTTCCCTTCCTCCCTCTCTTGCACTTGGGCTTTCTTTCTCTCTAGTCTTTCCCTTAACCCCCACTTTCCACCCTCTCTCTCTCTCTCCCTCCCTCCCTCTCTTGCACTTGGGCTTTATTTCTCTCTAGTCTTTCCCTCAACCCCCACTTTCCACCCTCTCTCTCTTTCTCCCTCCCTCTCTCCCTCCCTCCCTCTCTCCCTCCCTCCATCTCTTCACCTCTCTCTCTCCCTCTTTGTGGTTGATGGAAAGAAAAGAAAATACCAAGGAGAAAGGGAGAGAAACTAGAGAGAAAGTGAGATATATGGAGGGAGGAAGGGAGTGGTTGATGGAAACAAGAAAATACCAAGGAGAGAGGGAGAGAAACTAGAGATAAAGTGAGATATATGAAGGGAGGAAGGGAGTGGTTTATTGAAAGAAAGGAAAATACCAAGGATAGAGATCTTAAGTGAGCGACAAAGAGAGAGAGAGAGAGAGAGAGAGAGAGAGAGAGAGAGAGAGAGAGAGAGAGAGAGAGAGAGAGAGAGAGGGTTTGATGAAAAGAGATAGAGAGACCAAAGAGAGAGCCCAAATAAAAGAGATGGAGGGACGAAGGTAGGGTTAGAGAGAGAGAGAGAGAGAGAGAGAGAGAGAGAGAGAGAGAGAGAGAGAGAGAGAGAGAGGAAGGCAGGGGTTGATGGAAAGAGAGGAATATATCAGGGAGGGAGGGAGGAAGGGATGGAAAGAGAGGGAGAGATCATATGAGAGAGAGATTAAGTGAGATAGGGAGGGAGGTAGGGGTTGATGAAAAGAGAGGGAGAGACCTAAGAGAGAGCAGATAAAGGAAGGGGGGAGTGAAAGAGAAAGGAATGGGGAGGGAGAGAGGGAAAGAATGGAGAGAATGGCAGAGAGAGAGATAGAGATAAAGGGTGAGAAGGAGAAGGGGACTGAGAAGGAGAGAGGGAAAAATAGTTAGAGGGAAAGAGAGATATACTTGAGACATAAAAAGAGTTAGAGGGAATGAGAGAGACTTGAGAGAGTAATGGATTTAGAGTGAAAGAGAGACAGACTTGAGAGAGAAAGAGAAAGGGAGCGAGAGGAAGAGAATGGACAAAATGGGATAGAGACACCTAAGAGAGAGGGAGGGAGGGAAAGAGAGATAGATAGATATGAGATAGAAAGAGAAAGGGATGGGGAGTGAGAGAGGGAAAGAATTGGGTAGAGACACCTGAGAGAGGGATTGGGGGAGATATATAGACCCCTAACAACACCATATGCCCCTGAGGACACCATATGACCCGTTTTAACATCAAAGTGCATGGCATGACCCCTTGTGATGCCATATAACCCCTTAGAACAATATGATGTCCTAAGGGGTCATATGGTGTTTGAACACATGTGTGGCCCCTTAGAACCCCATATGATCCCTAATGACACCATGTGACCCCTTAGGACACCATATGACCCCTTATGATACCATATGATGCCTTAGGACAATATGATGTCCTAAGGGGTCAGATGGTGTCCTAAGGGTTCATATGGTGTTCTAAGGGGTCATATGGTGTTCTAACAGATGTGTGGGCCCTTATGACCCCATATGACCCCTAACAACACCATATGACCCCTTAGAACCATATGATATCCATATGGTGTCCTAAGGGGTCATATGGTGTTTTGTTAGTTGTGTGTCCCCTTAGGACCTCATACGACCCCTAACGACACCATGTGACCCCTTAGGACACCATATGACTCCTTATGACACCATATAATTGTTATTATGAGGATTTGGTTACTACTGAGAGGGGGGGTGAATCAATAGTAATATAAATCTACAAATACTCCAAAAACCAATACTAGTAACTTTTCAAACAATCACTTAAACTAATTTACCAAACCATATACTCAAGTGTTCATAAACATGCATACAAAGTAGAGATATCAAATGCACAACAATAAAGAATACACCACATGAACATAGAGATTTTTCACATGGAAACCCAAATGGGAAAAACCACAGTGGGAATTAGAACCCACAAAATGTTTGCACTCTTTAGGAATGTGCTCGGTTAAAGTCCTAGCCCTATTAGGAGATTTATAATATGCCCGGTTAAGAGAAGACCCTGTTAGGAGTCACCCGGTGAAGTGATTTACAATATCAACTCTGTTAGGAGATCTACCCTGTTAGGAGTAACCTTGCTAGAGGATTTTAAACTCAAACTAATGAGCCACCTGTTGAGGGGATTTACAAAGAAGACCTTTTAGAGTCTACTCGGTTAAGGGATTTCAATATGTTGCAACTGTAAGGAAACAACAGGGCAAATGATCTAATCACAACACTTCCTTTCTTTCTAGTATAGATCCTTTTCATCTCAATTTTGCTTCTCATATGCAGACTCTTTAATGTGGTTCGACACACTCTTCTACTCAAACCACTGAGACACAATCTCTTCTCAAACTAGACCTAAATAACCTTATCAACTAGGTCGATTACATAACCCTAACCTCATTCAAAATACATTGAATTTATATCAATCGCGGCAAAACAATATGCCAAAATACATTACAGATCATTACAACAAATTCCTAGACAATTTCTGCTAGTGAATGATCACCATACATCGATCTGATAAGCAAGAAAACCCTTGTCACATTCTGTGAAGCACTTTGTTGTTTCCCAAGAAATTATATCCCTGTATGTGGTCAATTACCATCTTATCATTACACATGGATTCTAACATGACATCACTAATTTATGAACATGATAAGATCCACTGCCAAACCATAAATCATTATCGTTCAAAGATATGCTACCGGTATACTTTTATCTTCATACTGTTCACAACAGTCAATTACAAACATGCTTTTCGGTTCACAACAGTCAATTACAAACATTCTTTTTGGTTCACAAAACTTGATGCGGTTCCAATCACAGACTCATAGCAATGTCATACAGATATGTTCCAAACCGCAACACCTAAATCCTTAACAATAATCCATATTGATCACTTGATTATCACATTGTTCCTCCTTACCGGTTTAGTAGTTTTATTGTCAAACCCATTCCATTATCAGTTAGACTATACCGGTTAGTCTGGATGACTTAAATGACTAAGAAAACATGGTTGCCATCAATGACAACACAAATAAAGTCATCAAACAACTTATCATATCATCAAGTCAACAATCTCCCCTTTGACAACATCAATCATATACTTGATCACCGGTCATCTTCTCATCTCATCATCATCTCCATTAATTATGCCAATAATCTCCCCCTTTAGCATTGATGACAACACCAAAAGATCATCATAAAAAAAACTGTAACATGCAAAACTATAACTCAACTGAATTGTTATGACTGTTGCACTGATTTGTTGTATTCTTCTTCTCCTTCTCACTTCTCCTTGATTGTGTTACTTCTTCATGTTTACTTTTCTTCTCCCCTTTGACAACAATGCCAAAGGTGCAAAGTGTCAAATTCATCTTCTATTGCTATGTTTTCATTTCTTTTGTTATACTTATATTCATCATCTTTGCTGCTACTGTTTGTCTTCATCTTTGCTGCTCCCTCTGAGGAGTAGCCCTCTTCTCATCAATCCATATTGAAATATATTCAATTAGCCCACTAGATTGATGCTTCAACAACATCTTAGTTGACCTTAGGTATGAGTATAACCCTTAACTTGCCTCTGAGATATTCAAAGGTAGCCTTAAGCAATTGCTTAGTGAATATCTTTTCTAACTACTCCTTACTTGACACATGTTCCATTCAGACTTGTTTTTCTTGCACCCTTTCTCTCAAAAATGATACTTCAGTTCAATATGCTTAGTCCTAGCATGCAATACAGGTTTCTTAAATCCTTAAAGTACATGTCTCATCCATATTGCTTGAGTATAATTCATGGGTGTAGCCACATATTCTGCTTCTGTTCTAAACTGAAAAATACAACTTTGCTTCTTACTAGTCTAGGATACCAGTCTTCCTCCTCGAAAGAATGCACAACCGGTTGTGCTCTTTCGATCATCTATGTTACCTACCCAATCAACATCGGTGAACACGTTCAAAGAGAATTTGCCTTTATACAGATACCATAATCCATAATCAATAGTCCCTCTGAGATATCTTAAAATTCTCTTCACTTCCACCATGTGAGTCTCCTTTGGAATTTTCTAAAATCTTGCCACTATACCAGCTACATGAGCAATATTGTGTCTGCTATAAACAGCATAATGTAGTTTACCAATCATAGATATATACTTAGTTTCCTCTACTAGATCTACATCATCTTCCTTTGATAATCTGTAAGCTATAACCATAGGGGTTCCGACTGGGTTACAGTCTTCCATTTGAAAGGTTTTCAATACTTCCTTTACATATTTAGATTGACTGATAAAGATACCACCTTTCATCTGTTGAACCTGCAAACCAATGAAAAACTTGATCTCACCTATCAGAGACATCTCAAACTACTTTTTCATCTCATATGCAAAATTTAAACTCATATTATCATCTCTTCTGAATATGATGTCATCAACAAATACTTCTACAATCAATATCTTGTCTCCTTTAGTCTTCAAGTAAATATTGTTGTCCTGACTAGTTGTCTGAAATCCAATATTTATCAGGTGTGAATGGAGTCTTTCATACCATGCCCTTGAAGCTTGCTTTAATCCATATAAAGATTTATGCAGCTTGCATACCATATCCTTGTCTTCAGTCAATGCAACCCATCCAGTCTTTCAATGTAAACCTCTTCTTCTAGGATTCCATTCAGAAATACAGACTTCACATCCATTTGGTAAACCATGAATCTTTTGAAAGTTGTAAATGTTAGTAGCATCTAACTCCTTCAAGTCTAGAAACAGGTGCAAATGTTTCTCCATAATCTTCACCTTCTTCTTGTGCATATCCTTTGCAAACTAGTCTAGCCTTGTTCCTAACCACTTCGACATCTTCATTTAGTTTGTTTCTGAACACCCACTTAGTACCAATCACATTTTTATCAGTTGGTCTGGGAACAAGTGACCATGTTTTGTTCTTCTCTATTTGATCAAGCTCTTCCTCCATAGCCTTTATCCATTCATCATCCTTGAGAGCTTCTCTTACTGTCTTCAGTTCAAATGTGGAAATCAGACAAGCACTCTTTCTGATTTTTCTTCTTGTTTGTACTCCAACATTCTTGTGTCCAATAATCTAATATGTTGAGTGATTCAACTTTACATATCTAGGTATAACCGGTTCTTATATAGAAGTTTCTTCTTCTTCTTCAGCTTCTTCATCTTCTTCATTGATCAGTTGAGCGACATCCTATACATTGTTATGCTCAACATCATTTTGCACTTCCGATTCAATGATCAATGACTTCTATTCATCTTCTGCATTAGTCTTGTCGGTACCATCAGATTTGTCAGGGTACTCATCAACTTTTACATTAGTGCTTTCCACAATCTTCTTAGTTCTTTTGTTAAAGCACTTGAATGCTTTGCTCTTAGTTGCATAACCAAGGAATGTTCCTTCATCACCCCTTAGGATCAAACTTACCTATATACTCATCTCTTTTTATGTAACACCTACTGCCAAAGACTCTGAAATAACTAACATTAGGAGTATGACCATACCATAATTCATGGGGTGTTTTATCATTAGCTTTCTTTACCAATACCTTGTTCATTGTGTATACAGTTGTGCTGATTGCTTCTCTCCAAAACATTTTAGGTACATCTCCTTGTATCAAATTGTTCTTGTTGAAATCCCATTATGTTGTGGTGTCCTTGGTACAGACAGTTGTCTCTTTATTCCATTCTCATCATAATTTTTCACAAATTCAGCTGATATGCATTCGCCACCTCGATCAGATCTCATGCACTTTAAATTCATATCATTTTCTTTCTCCACTAAGGCTTTGAATGCCTTAAACTTGTTGAAAACTGCAAACTTCTCCTTCAAAAATGTAACCCACATCATTCTTGAATGATCATCAGTAAATATCATGAAATACCTATCACCTTGAAAACTCCTAGTCCTCATAGGACCACATAAGTCGGTGTGTACCAAATCTAAATTATTCTCAGAAGAAAATGATTTTCTCTTAAAAGAGGTAGTAGTCATCTTACCCAACTAACATTCTTTACAAATCACATTTCTAGTTTAACTAGTTGTGGCATACCTCTCACCATATTTGACTTGTTGACCTTAACCACATTATCAAATTCACATGACAAAATCTTATATGCCATAACCAATTGTCCTCAACTTTAGCAACCAAACAACTGTAAACATTAGCATTCAGATGTAATAAGTTTCCTTTTGACTGTTTACCGATAGCAATCAATTCTCCTTTGCATCCTAAGATCATGCACACTCCATTCTTAAACTCAAGATGATAACCTTTATCATTCAACTGACCAACACTCAACAAGTTATGTTTTAATCCTTCAACCCAATATACATCATCAACATTACTTTTACCATTCAGATAAATTGAAACTTTACCTTTTACCAAGAATGGTGAATTGTTGCCAAATCTCACTACTCCACCATCAAATTCTTCAAGTGAGATGAACTTGTTCCTATCCCTGGTCATGTGATGTGAACAACCACTATCAATAACCCACTCATCATTGTTGTCAATATGAGATACTAAAGCTTACTTATCAGAGAGATCTTCCTTAACAACTACAAAAATATTTTCCTCATTCTGTTCATCCCCAATTTCCTTATTGGACGTAACACCTTCATCAACTGCAAAATAGCATTGTTTCTTACCTTTTCCTTTATACTTCCTGTACTTTTCCTTTTGATCACTGTTAGGACAATTAGCAACAATATGCATTATTTTGTTACAAGAGAAACACTTAAGAGGAATATTGCCTTTGTACTTATTGGTGCCTCTAGTAAGTCTTTTTGTCAGTAAAGCTTCAAATTCCATTAAGTTGCTTTCATCATCCATTCCTTCATTACCACCTCCATGATGACTTGACCTATACACATCCTTTCCTTTTCTTACCAATGCATTAGATACAAATGCTTTGAAAGTAGATTCTTCCTTAGGTACACTATTATCAAACCTATTTAACTCGAAAGCAGTAAGCTTGCCTGTCAAAGAATCAACTATAACTTTATCTTTGTTGACTAACCTCAATTCCTCGATAGTAGAAACTCTAATAGCATAAGAAATTAATAAGGTTCGAAGCATTTTACTCACCACTATATCTTCTGCAATGGTTGCACCAGCACTTTTGATTCCTCCAACAACTTACTTTATCCTTTGTCAGTACTGGGTGATGTTCTCAATTTCCATCATCTTCATGTCATCAAATTTACATATAAGGTTTTCTTCCTTAGCTTTTTGCACATGCTCATCTCCACCATAAATTAACTTCAACTTCTCCCAGACTTCATAAGTTGTTTCAAGACCATGAACATCAATATACTTAGAGTCCAAAAGTGTACTTACAATGACTTCCAATGCTTGAATATTCTCTTGTTGCTCCTTG
Organism: Cryptomeria japonica; assembly: GCF_030272615.1. NCBI lineage: Eukaryota > Viridiplantae > Streptophyta > Pinopsida > Cupressales > Cupressaceae > Cryptomeria > Cryptomeria japonica. Next base: position 4,746,868 of record NC_081412.1, on the reverse strand, counting down.
AGCTGATCTAGAGTCGGAGTACTGGTAGGAGCTGTCTACTTATTTTCAACATGCAACCAAAATTGTGCCCCTATTCCTTTAATGTAAATCTTCATTCTGTCACTCTATATTTTGTAGTTATCCTTTGTGAACTTGGGACCCTCCTTCTTCATCATGTTTGGATCTTTACCTCAAGCGATTAAGCTTCTGCACAAAGAGGACCTAGTGCTCTAATACCAATTGTTATTATGAGGATCTGGTTACTACTAAGAGGGGGGGAAAATCGGTAGTAATATAAATCCACAAATACTCCAAAAATTAGTACCGGTAACTATTCAAATAGTCACTTAAACTAATTTACCAAACCATATACTCAAGTGTTCATAACATGCATACAAAGTAGAGATATAAAATGCACAACAATAAAGCATCCACCACATGAACACAAACATTTTTCACATGGAAACCCAAATGGGAAAAACCATGGCGGGAATCAGCACCCACAAAATGTTTGCACACTTTAGGAATGTGCCTGGTTAAAGGCTTGGCCCTGTTAGGAGCTTTACAATATGTCAGGTTAAGAGAAGACCCTATTAGGAGTCACCCGGTGAAGGGATTTACAATATCAACTCTGTTAGGAGCTCTACCCTATTAGGAATAAACTTGCTAGAGGATTTTACACTCAAACTAATGAGCCACCCGATGAGGAGATTTACAAATAAGACCTGTTATAGTCTACCCAGTTAAGGGATTTCAATCTGTTGCAACCGTTAGGAAAAAATAGGGCAAATGATCTGATCACAACACTTCCTTTCTTACTAGTATAGATCCTTTTCAGCTCAATTCTACTTCTCACATGCAGACTCTTCAATCTTGTTTGACACACTCTTCTTCTCAAACCACCGACACACAATCTCTTCTCAAACTAGACCTAAATAACCTTATCAACTATATCAGTTACATAACCCTAACCTCATTCAAAATAAATTCAATTTACATGAAGCGTGATAAAACAATCTGCCAAAATATATTATAAATCATTAAAGATCATTGCAACAAATTCCTAGATAATTTTCGTCAGTGAATGATCACCGCACATCAATCTGATAAGTAATCAAACGCTTGTCATATTCTGCTAAGCACTTTGTTGTTTCCCAAGAAATTATATAATTGTACGTGCTCAATCACCCTCTTATCATTACACATGGATTCTGACACATCATCACTAAGTTACAAACATGATAAGATCCACCGCCAAATAATAAATCATTAATGGTCAAAGATTTGCTACCGGTATACTTTCATCTTCACAGAGTTCACAATAGTCAATAGGCTTTTCAATTCACAAAACTTGGTATGGTTCCAATCAAAAACTCATACCAATATCATAAACATATGTTTCAAACTGCAACACCTAACTCCTTACCAATAATGCATACTGGTCACTTGATTATCTCACTATTCCTGCTTACCAGTTTAGCAATTTTACTATCAAACTCATTCCATTACCAGTTAGACTATATCGGTTAGTCTAGATGACTTAGATGACTAAGAAAACATGGTTGCCATCAATGAAAACACAAATAAAGTCGTCAAACAAATCATCACATCATCAAGTCAACAATCTCCCCTTTGACAACATCAATTATATACTTGATCACCGGTCATCTTCTCGTCTCATCATCATCTCCATCAGTTATGCCAATAATGACCCGTTAGGACAATATGATGTCCTAATGGGTCATATGGTGTCCTAAGGGGTCATATTGTGTTCAGAGAGTTTATATTGTATTCTAGCACATGTACTAGCCCTTAGGACCCCATATGACCCTTAACAAAACCATATGACCCCTTAGGACACCATATGGTGTATAACACATGTGTTTCCCCTTAGGACTCCATATGACCCCTAACGACACTATGTGACCCTTCAGGACACCATATGACTCTTCATAACATGATATGACTCATTAGGATAATATGATTTACTAAGGTGCCATATGGTGTCTTAAGGGGACATATGGTGTCCCAAGGGATCATATGGTGTTATAACACATGTGTGGGCCCTAAGTACACCTTATGACCCCAAAGGACCATATGATGTCCATATGGTGTCCTAAGGGGTCATATGGTGTTCTAACACATTCATGGCCCCTTAGGACCCCATATGACCCCTAATATCACCATGTGACCCCTTATGACACCATATGACCCATTAGGACATTGTGATGTCCTAATGGTTCATATGGTGTCTTAAGGGGTCTTACGGTGTTCTAACACATGCTTGGATCCTTAGGACCCCATATGACCCCTAATAACACCATATGACCCCTTAGGACAACATACTACCCCTTAAGACAATATGATGTTGTAATGGATCATATGTCATCCTAAGGGGTCATATGGTATTCTAACACATGCTAGGTTAGGAAACCATATGACCCCTTAGGACACCATATGACCCTAGAGAGGAAGGGATGGGGAGGGGAGAGGGATAAAATAGGAGAGAGATACACTTGAGAGAGGAGGAGAGTGAGATAGAGAGATGGAGGCTGAGATAGAGAGACTTCAAAGAGAGAGAGAGAGAATGGAAAGAATGGGAGAGAGAGAGAGAGATAGAGAAAAGGAAATGGATGGGGAGAGACATAGGGATAGAGAGAGGGAGAGAGAGGGAAAGAGGGAAAGAGAGGGAAAGATAAAGATAGAGGACAACAGAGAGAGAGAGAGAGAGGGAGAGAGAGAGAGAGAGAGAGAGAGAGAGAGAGAGAGAGAGAGAGAGAGAGAGAGAGAGAGAGAGATGGGGAGGGAGAGAGGGAAAGAATGGGATAGAGAAACTTAAGAGAGGGGTCTTAAGGGGTCTTAAGGGGTCTTAAAAGGTCTTAAGGGGATTTATGCAATGGGGTCATATGTGGTCATAAGGGTGAGCCCTTAGGACAACATATGACCCCTTAGGACACTATGTGATACTATGTAGTCGTATTGGGTTGTAAAGGGTACGTTCTACACAATAGGATTTTATAAGGGGTCTTATGTGATCCTCAGAGGTCACACATGTGTGACCCTTTAGGACCACATAAGACCCCTTATAACATCCTAGTTTATAATATAAAAAGATTGAAAGAAATTTAAACATCTTGAAAACATCTTAAAGTAACATTAAATGTCATGTTTAATAGGTGGTCTTAAGGGGTCTTAAGGGGATTTATGTAATGGGGTCATATTTGGCCATAACGGGTACGTTGTATATACTAGGATGTTAAAAGGGGTCATATTGGGTCATAAGGGGTATGATGTACATACTAGAGTATTATAAGGGGTCATATGTGGTCCTAAGGGGTCACGCATGTGTTAGAACACATGTGTGACCACTTAGGACTACATATGACCCCTTAGGACACTATGTGATCGTACATGGTCAAATTGTGTCATAAGGGGTACATTGTACATACTAGGATGTTATAAGGGGTCATATGTGGTCCTAAGGGGTCACGTATGTGTTAAAACACATGCATGACCCCTTAGGACTACACATGACCCCTTAGGACACTATGTGATCCTATGTGGTCATCTTGTGTCGTAAGGGGTATGTTGTAAATAGTAGGATGTTATAAGGGGTCATGTGTAGTCCTAATGGGCCACACATGTGTTAAAACACATGCGTGACCCCCTTAGGACCACATATGACTCCTTAGGACATTATGTGATCCTACACAGTCATAGTGGGTCATATTGGGTATGTTGTACATAATAGGATGTTATAAGGGGTCATATGGGGTCCTGAAGGGTCACACATGTATTAGAAGACATGCATGACCCCTTAGGACCCCATATGACCCCTAAGGACACTATGTGATTCTATGTGGTCATATTGTGTGATAAGGCATATGGTGTACATACTTGGATGTTATAAGGGGTCATATGTGGTCCTAAGGGGTCACATGTGTGTTAGAACACATGCATGACCCCTTAGGACCACATATGACCCCTTAGGACACTATGTGATCCTACATGGTCATATTGGGTCCTAAGGGGTACGTTGTATATATTAAGATGTTCTAAGGGGTATGTTGTAAACACTAGGATGTTATAAGGGGTCATGTGTGGTCCTAAGGTGTCACACATGTATTAAAACACATGTGTGACCCCTTAGGACCATATATGACTCCATAAGACACTATGTGATCCTACACGGTCATAGTGGGTCATAAGGGGTAATATTGTACATACTAGGAGGGGTCATATGGGGTCCTAAAGGGTCACACATTTTTTTAGAACACATGTGTGACCCCTTAAGACCCCATATGACTCCTTTGGACACTATGTGATCCTACATGGTTAGAGTGGGTCATAAGGGGTATGTTGTACATACTAGGATGTTATAAGGGGTCATATAGGGTCCTAAGGGGTCACACATGTGTTATAACACATGTGTGACCCCTTAGGACCCCATATGACCCCTCGGGACACTATGCGATCCTATGTGGTCATATTGAGTCATAAGGGGTATGTTATACATACTAGGATGTTATAAGGGGTCACATGTGTTCCTAAGGGGTCACACATGTGTTAGAAAACATGTGTGAGCCCTTAGAACCACATATGACCCCTTAGGACACTATGTGATCCTACATGATCATATTGGGTGCTAAGAGGTACGTTGTATATACTAGGATGTTTAAAGGGGTCATATGTGGTTGTAAGGGGTCACACATGTAGGTAAGTTGTACATACTAGGATGTTTGAAGAGGTCATATGTGGTTGTAAGGGGTCACGCATGTGTTAAACTTAGGACCACACATGACCCCTTAGGACCACACATGACCCCTTAGGACCATACATGGCCCCTTAGGACCCTATGTGATCCTATGTGGTCATATTGTGTTGTAAGGGGTATGTTGTAAACACTAGGATGTTATAAGGGGCCATGTGTGGTCCTAAGGGGTCACACATGTGTTAAAACACATGTGTGACCCCTCAAGACTACATATGACACCTTAGGACACCATGTGATCCTACATGATCAAATTGGGTCCTAATGGGGCCGTTTTACATACTAGGATGTTATGAGGGGTCATATGTGGTCCTGAAGGGTCACTCAAGTGTTATAACACATGTGTGACCCCTTAGGACCACATAAGACCCCTTATAACATTGATGCAGAGATCTTCTGCCTAGCTCTCCAATTCACCCTTGCTCACCCCAACTCTTCAACTCACCCTTCTACTCAAGCTTCTCCAAGGTAACTTGTTAGGGTACACTCCTTAGACCTCCAAGGCCTAAAATATATTTTCTTTCATCCTAGGTATAGCCTCTTAAGGTTTCTTGTTGGTTTTGACCCCAAATCTCTGATTTTGAGATGGTCTCCTACTAGTTTCCCAAAACTCCAGCTAGGCTCCAAAGACCTCCGCTAAGGATCTTCATTCTAACCATGTTTAAAGTTTGTGGTTATGTTTTTCAGGTATTTTAAAGGTCATTTTATTCATTATAAAGGTCTACACCTTCCTCCCAAGCCCTAGGCTTTCAACTTGCTTCTACCGGCTACTATTAGGCCTAAATGACTAGCCCTTATGGGACGTTTTTTGGTCTTTTCCCCAAAAATTTCCTAAAAAACCCTAGATATTTTTACATATTAAGATACCCATTTGGAAGTTAAACAAGATCACAAATTTTCCCATTTGGGTTTGTCGTACAACTAGGCTAACTCAAAATGAGCTATTTTTAAGGGGTTTAGGGCTTCCAAGCAGTTTTGGAAGATGTGCTCCAAACTCTTCACCAGTAAAAATATACAACCATAAAAATATTGGATACTTTTTTAAACCCATAGACCTTTCCAAAAAGCTATGGGTTGCTAAGGTATCAGTTCTCCATGGCTCTGAAAATGAACAATCTTTGTTGCCCCCACACACTAGCTACAAGCTTGTGTGTTGTTCATCTCACCCATTCTCCTCCTTGCGGCCTGCAAAAACATAAAAATCCTACTCTAAACCTATTTAAAGATCCTACCCAATCCATCCAATGGATTGCAACTTGTGCCAATCATGGATGCTCAGGTAAAATGCATTACAATCAAAACCCCAAATTTCAAGGGTTTGTGAGCAATTATTACAAAAACAGTGATAACTTTTGATTCAAAGAACTTCAAACCTTCATAGTATACTTGTTGGAAAGTTAAATTTTTTTTATAACTTCCTATGCTACTTTGAGAATTGTACCAGACCATACAGGTCATACAAAATCAGAAATTCAAAGCAAAAACAGTCCAAATGTGAGAAAAAGCATAGGAAACCCTTGGCAAATGAATTGAATGCAAACCAAAAGTTTATTAACCTCATATTGGATATTTTTAGAAGGTTTTATACACAATTTCAATTTGGTTCCAACCAACTTCCAATGCCATTTCCTTCATGGACAACTTTTGCCTAAAAATGCAAAAGTTGTCATGACAATTTTGACAACTTTTACCTATGAGTGCAAAAACACACTCCAAGGCTCTCAAGGCCTTAAAAATAACTCAAATGGAATCCTAAAATGGATTTAAAACATTTCCAAAAATCCTATCAAGTTTCCAAGCATCCACCTGGTACAAACAAAAAATTGACATTTTGACAGCATTTTAGGATAATGACAATTCTGGATCCTGAGCACAACAAAAGTGTGGACAACCAAACTATGACTTCAAAAAGCATAATAGGAATTATTCCACCTTATTACAACATAAAATAACTTGAAATCACACAAAAACTCTAAAATGCAAGAAAAGACAACTTTGAGCTAGGTGCCCTGCACCATACTCCCCTAGGGCAAGGAACTCAAGTCCCTTGAGTTATCAGGTCTGCTAGTTGCACTCCATGATGAATTATGTCAGCTTATGACATCCACATAGCCTCTAAATCAGGTAGACCTGCCCACTTCACAAGATAATGTTTGTAGATGCCCTTTCTTGTCTTCTTGATCACCTTGGTATCCAAGATGCTTTCCAACTGAACCGGTTGACTAACTGGTAAATCCTTCACCCAATCCTCTTCAGATTGCAATGTGGTATCCATTTAAGAGGTCTAAGATTCTCCTTTATAGGGATACAAGTCACAAACATTGAAAATAGGAGATATGGCCAAAGAAGGAGGTAGTTCAATCTCATAGGCATTTTGGCCAAACTTATGCACAATCTTTATTGGCCCAATCTTCTTCATCATCAACTTGGTTGGCTCTCCTTTTGGAAGTCTTTCCTTTCTAAGATAAGCCAAAACTAAGTCTCCAACATTAAATTGCAAGTTCCTTCTGGATTGATCAGCTTGTTCCTTATATTTTTCTGATTTTTGTTGCAAGGACTGCACTACTTTGTCATGAATTTCCTTAATACCTTCAACAAAACTCTCTCCTTGAGCACTCTTGTGGGTCATTGTACTGATATTACTAAGTTCTAAGACACCTCTAGGATGCATTCCATAAACAATTTCAAAAGGACTTCTACTTGTGCTCCGGTTGACTGAATCATTGTATGCATACTCTGCTTGGTTGATCACCAAGTCCCATGTTTGACCATGCTGCTTAGTGAGACAACATAGGAGATTACCCAAGGACCTATTGACCACCTCAGTCTGACCATCTGATTGTGGATGGTAGGCAGATGAAAATGAGAGTCTAGTACCCAACTTCTTCCATAAGGTTCTCCAGAAGTGACTCAAAAACTTAACATCCCTATCACTCACAATGCTAACTGGAAGTCCATGGATTCTTACTATTTCTTTGAAGAAAAGACATGCAATATAGGTGGTATCATTGGTACTCTTACAAGGGATGAAGCGAGCCATTTTTCTGAACCTATCTACCACCACATAAGCACTATCAAATCCTCTTGGTGTTCTTGGTAAACCCAACACAAAGTCCATGCTCAAACATTCCCAAGGCCTTTGGGGTATGACTAAGGGCTGATATAAACTTGCATTACTTGATGATCCTTTTGCTCTCTGACATATGGCACATTGTTCAACAAATATCCTTACTTCTGATTGCAGCTTGGGCCAATAGTAGAACCGACTAACTTGCTCCATTGTTTTATCATTGCCAAAATGACCTCCTAGACCCCCTTGATGTTTCTCTTGAATGATGTTTTGTCTCATAGATAATTGGGGTATACAAAGGAGATGTCCTTTAAACAAAAAACCTTCATGTATCATATACTCTGAGTAGGAAACATGAGAAGTGTTAGAAAAATCAGAACATGTAGCATATATATTAGCAAAATCTTTGTCTTCTTTGTAGAGGTCTCTCAACTCCTCCAACCCCACATTGTGCAATTTAATCTCTTGTATGGTCACGAATCTCCTACTGAGTGCATCAAAAACTTTATTTGAGGTGCCCTTCTTATGCTTGATAGTGAAGGTGTAAGATTGTAGGTATTCTACCCACTTGAGGTGCTTCTGATTCAACTTCTCTTGTCCATTGAGAAAACTAAGGGCATGGTTGTCAGTATAGACCACAAACTCTTTGGGCAACAAGTAATGATGCCACTTCTTCAAGGCTTGCACCATGTCATACAACTCCAATTCATACATAAAGTACTTTTGTTTTGATTCATTCAACTTCTCAGAGAAAAAGGCTATGGGAAGACCCTCTTGACTCAAAATAGCCCCTATTGCTCTTTGACTAGCATCACAATCAATTGTAAATAATTGATTGAAATCAGGTACCCTATCCACCTAAACTGACACTTGACTCCCCCTTTGATAGTATTGAGCACAGGAGCACACACATGACTAAATTTTCTTACAAACTTCCTATAAAAGGATGCTAACCCATGAAAGCTCCTAAAATCACTGATATTCTTAGGTGTAGGCCAACTAAGGATTGCCTCAACCTTACTAGGATCCATTTTTAGACAACCTTGTGAAATGACAAAACCAAGATATACAAGTTCAGTCTTGAGAAACTCACACTTTTAAAGGTTGATTTTGAGTTGTGCCTTTTTCAGCTTCTTCAAGACCATCTCCACATCCTTGAGATGTTCTTCTTTGGACCTGCTAAATATTAGAATATCATCAAGATATACAATCACAAATTTACGTATGAACTCAGCCTAAACTTCATTCATGAGCCTTTGAAAGGTGCTAGGTGCATTGGTAAGGCCAAATGGCATGGCCAACCACTCATAGAGGCTGACATTGGTCCTAAAGGTTGTCTTCCATTCATCCCCTGGTCTGATTCTTATCTGATGATAACTTGATTTTAAATCCACCTTTTTGAAGTAGCTTGCACCCCCAAGATTGTCCAACAAGTCTTCTATCGTTGGCATAGGGAACCGGTACCTTATAGTGATCTTATTGATTGCTCTAGAATCTGTACACATTCTCCATTTTCCCCTTTCTTGGGTGCTAAGACAGTAGGTACAACACATGGCCTCAAACTCTTTTTGACGAATCCTTTGTCCAAGAGCTCCTGCACTTGTTTGGCAATTTCTTCATTTTGACTAGGTGTCATTTTGTAGGCAGCCTTGTTAGGCAAACTTGTCCCTAGAATCAGATCTATTTGGTGATTTACATCCCTCATTGGTGGCAAAGAATCAGGTAGATCTTCTCCTATTACTTCTGCATATTGTTTCAGTAGACCCTTCACCTCTTGTGGCACTTCTTCCATTGGATATGCCTTACCTTCTTCACTAGGTTTGAGCACAATAGCGTACCCTTTATCTCCTTCTTGTTTCATCACCTTAAGAAAATATTTTCCACTCATCATCATCACACTTGATCCCACTTTTTTTTCCTCTTTTGGATCAAGTAATGGATCCATTCGATACCTCTTACCATTCTTGATAATGATATAGCTATTCTTCTCTCCATCATGCTGAGCCTTTACATCAAATTGCCATGGACATCCCAACAGCAAATGGCAAGCATCCATAGGCAATATATCACATAAAATCTTGTCCTTATACTCACCAATATCATAGTCTACCCATGCTTTCTCATCAACTAAGACATGTTGGCCTCGATTGAGCCATGACACCTTGTAGGGAGTGAGATGTGGCAGCCTCTTTAACTTGAGTTTATCCACCATTTCATTTGAAACTATATTCTCAGTTGAACCTGAGTCTACAATCACTTTGCAAATCTTTCCTTGAGACTTACAAGTTGTTCTAAACAAACTCTTCCTTTGTTGTGGCTCTTGAGCTTGAGGAATCTTCAACAAAGACCTTCTTAGCATTAAACTTTCACCATCTGTCACTAGGCTTGCCTTGCTGAGAGGGGAAGACACACTTTGATTGTCTTCTTCCTACACTAATTGTGTTCTTCTCTCACCCATGTATGAGTGTGAAGAGCTGGTTGCTTTCTCTGGACACCTTCCCATTGTGTGGCCAACTTGATTACGATTGTAACATCTACTAGTGAAAACTGAATTTCCTCTTCCTAAGCTTCCAAATCTGCCCCTAGAATTGTTTCTTCCTCTGAAGGATCCTCTAAATGGCCCCCTTGAAGAGTCTCCACCACCTTCTTGCCTTGAGTTTTCTTCATTCCTTGATGTTTGTTGTCCTCTATTAAAAGTTCCCCTTCCTCTAAAGGATCTGCCACCTCTAAACTTTTGATTTTGTTCACTCCTCCTCTTGATTTTATCTTTTTCCCTTAATGCTAACTGAAAACACCTATGAATGGTATCAGGAGTAAGGATATTGATTTCATCTTGTATATTTTGTCTCAATCCATTCATGTATCTAGCCAATTTCTCCACCTCATTCTCATGCTTCTTAGCTCTGAGGCTTAGTTTATGGAATTCCTCCATGTAAGCATTGACATCTAGCTCCCTTTATTTTAGATTTTGCAGTCTCTTATGAATTTGAACCTCATAATCTCCTGGAAGGAATTGTGCCATAAGTCTCATCTTCATATGCTCCCATGAAGTTATCTTCTTTTTGCCTTCTTGTATCCTTTCTTCTTGCATCATATTCCACCAAATCAATGTTGATCCTCTCATTCTTGATTTGGCCACATTAACTGTTTTCTCTTCTGCTACCTCTTTGTAATCAAAATGATTATTGAGAGCTTCTATCCAATCTAGCAACTCTTCTCCATTGAGGTTTCCTCCATATGTGTGTAATCCATCCAGATTGTCCTTAGAAATGGATTTGACTGCATCTAGGAATAATTTTGGTCTTGAGGCATAGCTACTACTGATGGTTCCTCTCCATCTTCCACTTCTTCATCAGTCTCATCACCCCATTCTATCTTCACCTTTCCCTTCTCCTTCTTTGCCTCTCTGGTTCCTCTACTTCCTTTTGTATCCTTCAATCCTTCTATCATCTCTACCACCATCTGCTGGATGGCTTCTAGAGTCATTGCCTTTGGAGGAATTGAACTTGCTTTTGACTCTTCACAATCTGACATACACCAAATCATTCAAAGAATGACTCTGATACCACTCTGATGCAGAGATCTTCTGCCTAGCTCTCCAATTCACCCTTACTCACCCCAACTCCTCAACTCACCCTTCTACTCAAGCTCCTCCAAGGTAACTTGTTAGGGTACACTCCTTAGACCTCCAAGCCCTAAAATATATTGTATTGCCTCCTAGGTATAGCCTCTTGAGGTTTCTTGTTGGTTTTGACCCCAAATCTCTGATTTTGAGATGGTCTCCTACTAGTTTCCCAAAACTCCAGCTAGGCTCCAAAGACCTCCACTAAGGATCTTCACTCTAACCATGTTTAAAGTTTGTGGTTATATTTTTTAGGTATTTTAAAGGTCATTTTATTCATTATAAAGGTCTGCACCTTCCTCCCAAGCCCTAGGCTTTCAACTTGCTTCTACCGGCTACTATTAGGCCTAAATGACTAGCCCTTATGGGACTTTTTTTGGGTCTTTTCCCCAAAAATTTCCTAACAACCCCTAGATATTTTTACATATTAAGATATCCATTTGGAAGTTAAACAAGATCACAAATTTTCCCATCTGGGTTTGTCGTACAACTAGGGTAACTCAAAATGAGCTATTTTTAAGGGGTTTAGGGCTTCTAGGCAGTTTTGGAAGACGTGCTCCAAACTCTTCAGTAGTCAAAATATACAACCAGAAAAATATTGGATACTTTTGGTACACCCATATAATTTTCAAAAAAAGTATGGGTTGCTAAGGTATCAGTTCTCCATGGCTCTGAAAATGAGCAATCTCTGTTGCCCCCACACACTAGCTACAAGCTTGTGTGTTGTTCATCTCACCCATTCTCCTCCTTGTGGCCTGCAAAAACATAAAAAACCTACTCTAAACCTATTTAGAGAGCCTACCCAAGCCATCCAATGGATTGAAACTTATGCCATTCATGGATTCTCAAGTAAAATGCATTTTACAATCAAAACCCCAAATTTCAAGAGTTTGTGAGCAACTATTACAAAAACAGTGATAACTTTTGATTCAAAGAACTTCAGACTTTAATATTATACTTGTTGGAAAGGTAAAAACAAATTATAACTTCCTATGCTACTATGAGTACCGTACCAAACCATACAGGTCATACAAAATCAGAAATTCAAAGAAAAAATAGTCCAAATGTGAGAAAAAGCATAGGAAACCCTTGGCAAATGAATTGAATGAAAACCAAAAGTTGATTAACCTCATATTGGAGATTTTTAGAAGGTTTTATATACAATTTGAGGTCGGTTCCAACCAACTTCCAATGCCATTTCCTTCATGGACAACTTTTGCCTAAAAATGCAAAAGTTGTCATGACAATTTTGACAACTTTTCCTATGAGTGCAAAAACACACTCCAAGGCTCTCAAGGCCTTAAAAATAACTCAAATGACATCCTAAAATGGATTTAAACCATTTCCAAACATCCTAGCAAGTTTCTAGGCATCCACTTGGTACAAACCAAAAATTGACATTTTGACAATAGTTCAGGATAATGACAATTTTGGATCCTGAGCACAACAAAAGTGTGGACAACCAAACTATGGCTTCAAAAAGCATCATAGGAATTATTCCACCTTATTACAACATAAAATAACTTGAAATCGCACAAAAACTCTAAAATTCAAGAAAAGACAACTTTGAGTTAGGTGCCCTACACCAAACATCCTAGTGTGTAATATAAAAAATATTGAAAGAAATTTAAACATCCTGAAAAACATCTTAAAGTAATATTAAGTGTCATGTTTAATAGGTGGTCTTAATGGTTCTTAAGTGGATCTATGCAATGGGGTCATATGTGGTCATATTGTGCCGTAAGGGGTACGTTGTAAACAATAGGGTGTTATAAGGGGTCATATGTGGTCCTAAGGGGTCACGCATGTGCTAGAATACATGTATGACGCCTTAGGACCATATATGACCCCTTAAGACAAGTTATGTGATCCTACATGGTCATATTGGGTCATAAGGGGTACGTTGTGCATACTAGAATATTATAAGGGGTCATATGGGGTCCTAAGGGGTCACACATGTGTTGTCCTAAGGGGTCACACATGTGTTCTAACACGTGTGACCCCTTAGGACCCAATATGACCCCTTAGGACACTATGTGATCCTATGTGGTCATATTGGGTCATAAGTGGTAATTTGTAAACACTAGGATGTTATAAGGGGTCATATGTGGTTGTAAGGGGTCACACATGTGTGACCCATTAGGACCACATATGATCCCTTAGGATAGTATTTGATCCTACATGGTCATATTGGATCCTAAAGGGTACCTTGTGCATACTAGGATGTTATAAGGGGCCATATGTGGTCCTAAGGGGTCATGCATGTGTTAAAACACATGGATATGACCCCTTAGGACCACACATGGCCCCTTAGGATACTATGTGATCCTATGTGGTCATATTGTGTTGTAAGTGGCACGTTGTACACACTAGGATGTTATAAAGGGTCATATGGGGTCCTAAGGGGTCACACATGTGTTAGAACACATGCGTGACATGTGTGGTCCTAAGACTAAGGGTTCATGCATGTGTTAGAACACATATGTGACCCCTTAGGACCACATATGACTCTTTAGGACACTATGTGATCCTACATGGTCATAGTGGGTCTTAATGGGTATGTTATACATACTAGGATGTTTTAAGGGGTCATATGGGGTCCTAACGAGTCACACATGTGTTCTAACATGTGTGTGACTCCTTAGGACCCCATATGACCCCTCAAGACACTATGTGATCCTATGTGGTCATATTGGATCAGAAGGGGTACATTGTACATACTAGGATGTTATAAGGGGTCATATGTGGTCCTAAGGGGTCACGCATGTGTTAGAACACATGTGTGACCCCTTAGGACCACATATGTCTTATTAGGACACCATGTGATCCTACATGGTCATATTAGGTTCTAAGGGGTACGTTGTACATACTAGGATGTTATAAGGGGTCGTATCTGGTCCTAAGGGGTATGTTGTACATACTAGGATGTTAGAAGGGGTCATATGGAGTCCTAAGGGGTCACGCGTATGTTAGAACACATGTGTGGCCCCTTAGGACCTCATTGTTAATCTTAGAGGATCCAGTTAATACTGAGAGGGGGGTGAATCAGTATTAACAACAAATTAAAATCTGAAACTCAACCTTATAAATCTTTCAACAAATCAAACTCTAATCAATAGTAAAATTATTTACCAGTACCGGTATCAACTGATAAACATCTGCTAAACTGATATATCAATGCTTCTTATTAAGTTTTCATTAACCAAGCATAAACTGGAAGTAAATAATAACAACACATAAAAAACATTCACCATATGAACACCATATTTTTCACGTGGAAACCCAATAGGGAAAAACCATAGTGGGAGTTGGTATCCACAAAAATTTGCACTCTATTGAAATGTGCCCTATTAGGAGCCAAGCCCTATTAGAAGCTTACAATGATGCCATGTTAGGAGCAAACCTTGTTAGGAGTCACTCGGTTAAGAGATTTAGATAATGAGCCATGTTAGGAGCTTTGACCTGTTAGGATCAACCTCACAAGAGGATTTAAGATTCTAATGTAGAGCTACCCTGTTAGGGGATTTACAATGTAAGGCCTGTTAGGACCTACCCGGTTAAGGGATTTAATCTGCTGCAACTGTTAGGGAACAATGGTGAATGATCTGGGTATAGCACTTAACTGCTTTCTTGATCAGATCCAATTATGCTCTTGTAAATGGTGAAAATGGTTGACAATAATAATGATATTGAAAGGCTAAATGAATTCAAACACAAAACCCTAGCCTAACAACAACAAAGATCCACCATAACATATGAAGATTACCTAAGACAATGTAAATCAAACGAAATCACCAAGATTATACCATCACATGTCCAATAGGGTTTTGATCTCCATTCTTCCTATCTCCATTGATCTTGCTTGATATATTTGCTCTCAGATTTTATGTGCACAAGAGCTCAACAAAGAACGGAATGTGGTTGCAAGTAGGATCGTAGTGTAGTCAAGTCCTTAAGATGAATGATTAGGGTTTGATAATGAAGGAAGCATCTCCTTATATAGAAGATGCTATAAGAAATGGAGGGATAAGATTGAGAGGTGTAAAAGGAGGTCGGCTATGATTAGAGGGTAGGTAAAAGAAATAATAAAATAATGAAAGGGGTAGGTAGTGTATGAATTAAGAGATGAATGACATGTGTCATGGGTAGAAAAGGTTAATGACTTAATTAAATAAATAAATATTTATTTAATTAATAGAAGAAGTGGGATCAATTAAATAAATAAGATATTTATTTAATTTAGGAAAAGGATAATTTAAATAAATAAATGTATTTATTTAAATGAGAAATAAGGCTAGAAGAGGATAAATGAATTAATTAAATAAATAAGAATTTATTTAATTAATAGAAGAATTAAGCTTAGATAATTAAATAAATAAAATATTTATTTAATTAGACATGACAATTTTAGGTGTCTACATTTTGCCCCTCTTTGAGACAATGCGGCTTGTCATGTTGTTTCAAAGAAGATAAGATGAATTGATACAAAGTTGCCCCAAGATGGGAATGATATGCCCCCTCGAGAGATTGGATGAAAAAATGTCTGGAAAGATCGCAGACAATCTCTCGATAAGAAAGACAAGATAGAATGGACTGATCAGATAAAGTGACAGAGTCACGGGATAATGAAGACTGACTCAGGAGACGAGGGCGAGGACTAGGGTAGGCTATAAGATAGACCACGGGGGAAATACATCCTCATTGTCATCTACACATCCACGAGAGAAGAGTGCAGAGCGAAAATAGAGCAGCAATAGTCAGCAATGATGGCCTTTGTTCACAGATTCGACCGCGTTCGTCGATACCAGAGGCCAGCAGAGGCAGGAGAGTCGGTAAGTACCACAAAACTGCCTCGTACTTTGATGCATTTATTGTTGTCATTAATGCATGGTAGATAGAGCAAGAAATGCACTTAGAAATAGGGTCCAAAAATGTCCAAAAACGTCCAGGTGCATCTGTGTTGGTGCCAGGCGCGTCTATGATCAAGAGGTGCGTCTGTGTTTGTGTCAGGCGCGTCTATGTCAGAAAATGCGTCTGTGATGAATGCGACCACGTCTGTGATGTGTAGGTGCGTCTATGCCAAAAAGGCACGTCTGTGTTGCCCAAGCACGTCTGTGCAGAGCATAGGCACATATGTGTATTTCAGGTGCGTCTGTGTTAAACAGGCACGTTTATGCAGTCTTCAAGTGTGTTTATGTCAGGAAAGCACATTTATGTCCAAAAATGTGAATTTGTGTCTTCTAGGTCAAATCGGCAGTTCTGTGATGAACATACACTGTCAATTGGATAAGCTGCTGAGAGGATACACTCAAGCAGGTCCTCTAGGGAAGACTAGGATAGCAAATAGGGCTAGGATTGATAATTCTGTGATAGAACATATGTTGCCAATTAGGAAACTACTCAAGAGGATTCACTCAAGCAGAGGCCCTAGGATAGGATAGATCAAGGCACTTTGTGATGAATAGGGAGTACTAAAATATGAGCAGGACTTTGTGATGAATAGGGAGTGCAAATGTGAGCAGCACTTTGTGATGAACAGGGAGTGCATAACATGTAGTACTTTGTGATGAACAGGGAGTACCACTAGGATAGAAGCAACACTTTGTGATGAATAGTGAGTGTCACTAGGATAGAATGCCATATGCATTTAGATAAAAAGTAGCATTTTGTGATGAACAGTGAATGTCACGATGATTAACATGATTGATTTGCTTGACTGCAGGAGTATTTGCCTATGTTGGAGTCACGGGAGAGATTCCCGTCGACACAGAGATTGTGACCCGAGATGACCTTCGAGGACCGAGCTATGATTGAGGCTATGGGATTGAGACATGTTCTGTATGTGCCTAAGTTTCAGGCGAACATGGGATTGCTGATTGCACTGGCAGAGAGGTGGCACTCTGAGACATGTACGTTTCATTTGTCGATGGGTGAGATGACAGTCACCCTTGAGGATGTATACAGGATACTGAAGATACCGATCAATGGGGAGCTGATTACTTATGATCGAGATGGAGACAGGGAGGCCCTGAGACGGGTGTTCCGGGACCTAGGACTGGAGATGAGGGCAGGACATGTGGCTTGGGACACTATGACTGCTACAGGATTGGCGCTGCCTGCAGTGATAGGAGGAGCGATCAGTGGGTTCCTGTGTCCTGATAGAGCAACACGAGGGTTGGCTGTGGGCTGGGGAGGAGCATTGGAGACACTGGTGACATAGCACACCAGATATGCCTGGGGACCGTGTGTGCTGGCACACCTGTATTATGAGCTGCATTAGTTTGTGTACCATGGGTCAGTGGGATTGGGCTGTGAGGTGACATTGTTGCAGGTGTAGGCTTATGAGCATCTGCCAGTGACGAGATCGATACATTTCAGAGGCAAAGGTCACGGGCGCAGTTTTGTACACTTATACGACATGATCATGTCGCAGCCACGGATTGGCAGGTTAGAGCACTAGCAGTGGGTGATTGATGATATTGACATGGTCATATGGAGGCCATATCTGAGATGCGAGAAGTGGGAGGACGATGTAGTAGAGCTGCCCTACACCTTCTGGAGCAGGTACTTGATTGGGCAGACGCCCTATGTGCTGCAGAGGCAGCTAGTGGACAGGGTGGGCAGGCAGTTTGGTAGGATTCAGTGGATGCCACGGGGCTCAAGCATGTATGCCCAGACTGTCAAAGATCAGGCACAGTTTGGGCCTTTATTATCATATGATCAGGCTGTTACGCAGCTAGTAGAGATGATGCCCCTACCCTGGGACATGTGGCCAAAGATCAAGGATGCCGGCATGGATGCCGAGTACACAGCATACTGGGCTGAGCATCCATTCCCATGCCTGATGGATCCAGGAGAGCTATTAGAGGGAGATGGTGGTGGGGATGATGATGATGATGGAGCTAATGGTGGCAAAGACCAACGGAGGAGGAGGGGAGCAGTTGGAGAGAGGAGGGTGGCACCGCGGAGGGAGGGTGGAGAGGACAGACAAGCTCGGGTGGTGAGGGGTCATGGTGGATTACCGCTATAGGTGCCATCAGCATAGGGTCCTAGACAGGTGCAGGTATAGGGACAGGTACAGGGACATATATAGGGATAGGTACCAGTAGAGGTACCAGTATAGGTACAGGCACAGGGGAAAGCACCCGTACAGGGAGAGCCACAGGGGGCTGAGGCAGAGGAGGATGAGCTGACGGAGCTGAGGGAGATCTGCTAGGGATAGGCAGATGAGATCTAGGAGTTGGAGAGGGAGAGGGAGAGGGATAGGCTCAGGAGGCAGCTCCGAGATACTGAGTGGGAGTGAGACTAGGCCATTCAGTGCTACATAGAGGCTGAGACAACACTGAGGGCTGGGAGGCAGGTAGTAGAGGACACAGGGGCCGGATATGCCTATGTCCTGTGGGCAGGGGAGGAGATTGCCTACTGGCCGGATCTCTATTATGGTGCAGTGCCAGCTGATTAGTGGGTGAGGAGCTTCCATAGACCATCGCGGATAGTGACAGCTACGGGAGGGAGCCGGAGGAGACAGACATCTAGTGGTGGGGTTATGGGTCCTCCACCACCACCAGATAGAGGGGACAGGAGGGATGATCCTGGGGTGGGTCCTTCAAGGGCTCAGATTCCATCGAGGCCAGGCGACTCCGAGGGAGGGAGTTCATAATAGCCGTAGAGGGCTCCCTATGTATCAGTATTGTACCATTTTTGTATGATGATGTAGATACCTATGGGTGATTGTAGCCATATGATTTTTGACATCATTGTATCATGACACTTATGATTATATATGAGATGATTCATCTTTGCAGCAGCTATATGCATGTGTACCTATGTGATGAGATGTTCTTATGTGATGCTTATGATATGGATGCAAATATGTATATGATGCAATGCAATTTTTTTTATTTTTATGTTTTCATGTGTTATGCTAATACAAATGTGAATGTATGAAATGCGGATGGATATGACAATGCAAATGTAAATTGTGCTAACAGGTGTTGTGTGCAGGATATGATGCAGTTGTGATATCTATATGTATGTATGAAATGCTTATATGTGGTAATGCAGGTGCAACTACATGAAATGCAAATGTTTTTGGTGTCATTATACTCAGTCATGTGATAGCAGGCTACATGGACTTGAAAAGGACAATGGAAGCCAAACAAGAAAGGGGGATGAAAGATAGAAGATATGAGAGTGAAAGAGCTTCTTGTGCGTTATCATCATTGAGCTTTATTATGGCAAGTAGGGTATGACAATCGAGGCATATGTTCGGCCCAGAAAGTCATTGTACCCATTTGCATGGAGATAAGACAGTCACAAACAAGGAATGCCCCAGTTCACACTAGACTCACAGTGTCCTCATATCCTTGGACAAGTCATAGCATTACAAAGAGACAATCCACAAACAGCAAATACAAATAGTTGACGATACCCCATCCTCGCCTTCCTAGTCAAAGACATCCTGGAGATAGAATCTCTAGTCAGAGACATCCTAGAAAAGCTAAAAAACATGTCACCAAAAAGATAAAATCAAAAGAAAACCAAGACTCGACACCAACATCCACTGTAGTCCTCAAGTTTAGTGTCTCTTGTCACTTGTATAAGTCTTATTTGATTGTGGTCACAATGTTTACTTTCACAAAATGGATAGATAGCACTGAACCTTATGTTGTCTGAGTTTGTTGAAAGATTTGATTTGTTGAAGCCCATTGTTGCTGCTATGTCTCATCTGAAACTGATACTTTATTGTGGAGAAGATGAAACTTTATTGCAGATCTGTGATGCAAATGTTGCTTTATTGTGGATTGTGCACGGATAGACTGAAGGAAGCTGGAAGAAACTGCACTCCTCGAAACATGTGATGTTCTCAGTTCCACACCCATCACTAGACGTAGGATTTGCCTTAGCCACATATAGGATCTGATTTATTATGGATGGAAAGGGTGAAAAGGGAGGTTTATTATGAATGGCTAACCAATCTTGGGTAGATCAATAACAAGCCATGATGGGAATGGGTAAGTTTATTATGAACGAATAGGTTGTGAGTGTGTGCAAAGTGAAAGGATGAAAGTGAATCCTGAAGGAGGGAGGAGCAATGTCTCTACACATGGCACTGGTGACCCAGTTTTCACCATGGTACTTGCCCAGGGCGCCACCAAAGTGATTTTCACCGTTGGACAAAATTATTTCTCTTTACTTTTTTTGATTTTTCAATGTTTTTGCTGTCACAAGGCGCCTGTTTGCCAGGTTTTCACTAAGTAACAATTTTTTTGTTTTATAATTTTTTTTGTATTTTTAAATTTTTTTTATTTTTTTTTTATTTTTGAATATTTTTTATTTTTTTGTATTTTTTGAATTAGGATATTCTGAAGAGCTATGTGTAGAACCTGCGAAGGTGCATGCTATCGATAGGATCCTCCAAAGGTTCACCTTCTGTAGTTGAGAGCTGATATGCCCCAGATCTATATGCTGCTATTAGGATGTAAGGACCAAGCCAGTTTGGTTCGAACTTGCCCTTCTTCTCTCTGTCTTGCTGATTTTTGGGGTTTTCTTTGAGAACTAAGTCACCCACCTCAAATGTGCAAGGCTTGACCTTGTGATTGTAGTTGCGACTCATTCATTGTTGATAAGCCTTGAGATGATTAAAAGCAGTTTGTCTTCATTCATCCAGTAGTTCAAGCTCTTGTAAGCGAGAGATCCTATAGTCTTCATCACCGATGATATTTTGCAAAGAGACCTGTAAAGAGGGTAGCTCGACCTTAATAGGCAAGATGGCTTCAGCGCCATAGACAAGTGAATAGGGTGTAGCTCCTATAGGTGTGCGGACACTTGTGCGGTAGCCCCAAAGTGCAGGATTAAGTTGGATATGCCAATTACGGCCAGCGTCGTCGACTGTCTTCTTTAGGATTTTAAGGATTGTTTTATTAGATGCCTCAGCTTGACCATTACCTTGGGGATAATATGGCATGGAGAAACGATGGGAAATATGGAAGCGATCACAGAGTTCATGAACATCCTAATTTTTGAAGGGACGCCCGTTATCAGTGATAATGGAAACAGGAATACCGTATCGGCAAATGATATAGTTGAGGATGAATGTAGCAATCTGTTTTCTAGTGACTTGTGTGAGAGGCATGGCATCAATCCATTTTGTGAAATATTTTGTGGCAGTGATAATGAATTTATGACCATTGGAAGAAGGAGGGTGAATCTTGCCTATGAGGTCGAGTCCCCACTGACAAAAGGGCCAAGGAGATGCAATTGGTTGAAGTTCTTGTGCTGGCGTATGTATGAGGTCTCCATGAATTTGACATTGCTTTCATTTCTTGACAAACTGATATGAGTCTTTTTCCATATTGGGCCAGTAATATCCAATCTTGATGAGTTTCTTGGCCAAGGTAGGACCACTAGCATGTGGACCACATATCCCTTCATGCACTTCACATAACGCAATCTGAGCTTCATCTCTTTCTAAACATCTAAGAAGAGTGCCATCTAGACCTCGGCAGTATAAGATATCAGCTAAAATGACATATCGAGAGGATTGGCGAATGAAAGTGCGACGTTGGTTATTTGATAGATCAGGAGGTAGGGTATTGTCACGAAGGTATGTGAAAATGGAGCCATATAACTGGGACTCAGGACCGACGACACATATCGTCTCAGTAGGAATGATCTCATATGAAGGAACCAAAAGGTTATCCACCAAGAACTCATAGCAGGTCTCATTTGGAGGTAGATTGATCAGTGAAGCAATTGTAGCCATGGCATCTATGGCGTGATTCTGCTCTCTTGGTATCTGCTCAAAATCTATCTTTGTGAAGTGTTGTTTCAGGTCATCCACCATTTTTTTGTAAGGCATTAATTTTTCATCTTTTGTTTGGTAATCATTAGTTGCTTGATGGATGACAAGTTGAGAGTCCCCCAAAACACGAAGTTCCTGGATCTTCCATTGAACTGCAATCCGTAATCTAGTTGTTAATGCCTCATATTCCGCTATATTGTTAGTGCAAGGAAATGATAAGAGGTATGATTTTGGTATAGAATCCCCTTGAGGAGTTATAAAAAGGATGCTAGCTCCTGCCCCATGCTGTGTGTATGAGCCATCAAAATACAGTTGCCATGGCTTTGCATGTGACATTATTAAAATAGATTCATCCAGAAATTCTGAACTTAGAGGAACATCATCAATCATGGGAGCATCTGCTAATTGATCTACGATGGCTTGTCCTTTTATTGCTTTTCTGTCCACATATTCGATGTCGAATTCACTCAGGATCATTACCCATTTGGCTAGTCACCCAGTAAGTGTTGCTTTATTGAGAAGGTATTTCAACGGATCTATTCTTGCAACCAACTTAGTCTTATGAGTGAGCATGTAATGTCGTAATTTCTGCAAAGCAAAGACCACGGCGAGACATGCACGCTCAATCGGTGTGTAGTTTAGCTCATATCCCACCAATGTGCGACTGATATAGTATACTACTTTTTCCTTGCCCTCAGCAATTTGTTGTGCTAAGAGTGCCCCTAGTGCTGTTGGAGTAGTTGATATGTATAGTAACAAAGGCTAATCTAGAACTGGTGGCATCAAAACTAGCGGATTCAGAAGATAATCTTTGAGCGTCTGGAAAGCCTGTTGATAGTTATCATCCCATTTGAATTTGATGTTTTTATGTAGCAGGTGTTGGAAAGGATTACACTTATCTGCAAGTTACGCTATGAATCTTCGTATGGACTGGCGTCTCCCTTGTAAAGACCAAATTTGACTGATATTTCTTGGTGGTTGCATCTCCAAGATGGCCTTGACTTTTGCTAGATCAGCTTCGATTCCTCTTTTGGATACAATGAATCCTAGGAGCTTCTCGGAGGTTACTCCAAAGACACATTTCTTGGGGTTTAATCTTACTTTGTATTTTTCCAACCGATCAAAGACAACTGAAAGTATGTCCAAATGTGTATTTCTGTCTATTGATTTTCCCAAAAGGTCATCGACATAATCTTCCACGGTTACGTGCATGAGATCATGAAAGATAGTAGTCATGGCTCTTTGATATGTAGCACCTGCATTTTTTAGCCTGAAGGGCATGACATTCCAGCAGAAAGTTCCC
Organism: Cryptomeria japonica; assembly: GCF_030272615.1. Lineage (NCBI taxonomy): Eukaryota > Viridiplantae > Streptophyta > Pinopsida > Cupressales > Cupressaceae > Cryptomeria > Cryptomeria japonica. The sequence goes on along the minus strand of NC_081412.1, from coordinate 4,723,319 downwards.
CAAGGACAAGTGAATGATGTTTTGTGTTGATCCTCGGGCACGATCCTTATTTGATTATAACTAGAAAATCCATCCATCAATGATAACATTTCATGACCTGCTGTGAGATCAACAATCAAGTCAATATTTGGTAATGGGAAGTCATCCTTTGGACAAGCTTTGTTGATGTCTCTGAAATCAATACATATTCTGATGCTACGATCTGGTTTGCTGACAAGCACTAAGTTGGAGATCCATTCAAGATAATCAATTGGGCGTATGAATCCAACATCCAATAATTTCTCAAGTTCTGCTTTGACTAGTAATGCCACTTGTGGATGCATTTTTCTTAATTTTTGTTTCACTGGCTTTGCCCCCGGTTTAACTGTCAAATGATGCATTACCAAATCCGGATCTAATCCAGGCATATCAGTGTATGACCATGCAAAGTTGATTTGTCAATCTTTGAAGAAACTGATGAATTTTGACCTTTCTGACTCCATCAACGATTGAGCAAGGAATATGTTGTGTGGAACCTCTTCTGTACCAATGTTTGTTTTGATAGTCTCCTCTACCAACATGGATGACTTTTCCTCATATGATGTTGGGAGAATGTCGAGCCTTCCATCTTCGGGTGCCTCAGAGAGGTTTTCACCCTCAGATACGTCCTTTCTTTTTACTTTTTTGGGGTCAGACAACACCACAGTGTGGTTTTTGCCATAAGACCCTTGGTTTGTTCTTATTTTCATATTTTTGCGACTGGAAGGTCCGACACCCTCACCAAAATATGCCATGCTATTGAGTTCTATAATGTATCCCGCTTTATGGTCCCCAGGGGGAAGATCATCTCGTATGCCAAGATAATCAATAAAAGCTTCATCATTTTGGAATGTGTCAAACTGTGCAGGTCCTTCATGATTCCAGTCAATGAGTTGGTGGTGAACAAGGGGAAGGCCTTTAATGTCTTCGAAGTTAGCGGGGCTAAGAGTGAAGATGCAGTTATATTCGGGTATGTCAAGGTAATTATCGAGGTCATCGATGGCACTCTCCTCATCAGTCTCAATCACGAACGAATCCAAATTATCATCACTAGTAGCGCATTCTGGGATAGGTGTTCTCATCCTATGTGATTTCAACCTAGAACCTTGAGACAAGGACTGTGTGGAATCCTCATGGGTTGTTTCTTGACCAACTCTAAACTTTTTATAAAATTCCTCTTCTTCTGTGGGTTCATCTGGCTCTCTAAATGTCTCGGTAAGCTCGTAGTCACTGGAGGATTTATCTGAACCCCATTCCCATTCATTGGAGTCTGTGGAATAGCGATCCTCTTGTTGTATTTTGGCAGCTTTGATTTGTAAGGCTTCTTATGTCCTTTGAGTGTGGACCTTGGAAGTCAGGAAATCAAGTCCTTTTGAGTGTTCCTTTTTGAATGTCAATTCAGGTTGTAAAGGTTCAATGATGCCTTCCTTTCGTAACCCAAGAGGGCTTTTTCCATCATACCCGAATTTTTGTAGAATCTTGAAGCCCTTGCCATATTTCTCACATGGTAGACTGATGTGATCTTGTGTGTCATCTTTAATGTCTTTGTAAAGCATTTTGTATAGATCTTCCTCTTCTAGTTCGCCCCATCTTTGAAAGGTAGTAGGGTCCCATTTGAGTACCATGATGGATACTTGCTTATTAGGATGTGGTCTTCCATATTCTTTTGGGGAACTCATGACTTGTCATAAGTACATGGTCTGATTTAAAGTGTATTCCCCCATGCCCTTGTCCTAAAATTTGCCTTTAAGCTCACCTTGTTTTGATGTTGAAGGTTTTAATGACTCAGGATCAATGTATGCCAAGGAAGGAACAACTTCGCGATTACTAGGAATGATGGTCTCAGTTTTTGATCTCAGGTTATTGCAGTATATGAACAGATTAGGATCACCGTTAACTGTTACTTCTACTCCATTGTGAGGAAACTTAATGCATTGGTGATATGTAGATGGGACTGCCCTCATTTCATGAATCCAAGGACGTCCTTGCAATATGTTATAAGTTAGATCTAGATCCAAGACTTGACAAACCACATCCTTTGTAACTGGCCCAACTCTAAGAGGTAAGGTGACTGTGCCCTTGGATGAACGCTCTTCATCATCATATGCCTTGATGGTGATTTGATTTGTAGAATTCACAGCTTTATCAGAATATCCCAATTGTTTAATTGTGCTCAATGTACAAATGTTTAGACCAACTCCTCCATCTATCAGGACTCGTTTGATTCTATGTTTGTGTATGAAGGCTTCAATGTGTAAAGTTGCATTATGTGGCTGACTTATGGATGCATCATCGGCTTCTGTGAATGTAAGAGAGTGTGGAATGGAAAGGTATCCCACCATGGCTTGAAACTGGTCCACGTTCAAATCAGTAGGAATGACAGTGTCTCTCAAGGTTTTGTCAAGAATAGCTTTATGTCCGGGGGATATGCATAGGAGCTCAAGAATGGAGATGAGCGCGGGTGTCTTCCCTAATTGTTCTACAAGGTCATACTCAGGTTTGGTTGATGAGGAAGCGGTGTTTTTAGCTGGAGCACCTTGCAAAGTAAATTTACCTCGATGAGTTGTGACATTACATTCAGAGGTAGGTTCGGAAGAAGATCCAACACCTTTTAGGACAATCTTGGGTCTTTGGATAGAATTCTCAGGCGTTTTGTCCTTGATGATAATGGTAGAGACGTAATTGTCCATCAAGATGTGATTGATAGTTGAATCATAGTTGTAAGATGCTCTGGTATAGTTGGTTTGGTCATCTATGGCTTTAGCTTTTCCCTTGTCATGCTTTGGGAATGGTTCCTTAAACATCTCATGTTCTTGATTGGATGAGTGTCCCTCAATCTCAATGTCACCTCTATCAATGAGATCTTGTATGATGTTCTTCGGTCGATGACAATTTCCTGTTTTATGACCCTTGCTCTTATGAAATTCACAATACTCATCATCATTCCACCAATTTGGCTTAACCTTTGGTTCATATGGAGGAAAATCTTGAACTGTGATTACCTTGTTTGCCACTAGCTTTTTGAAAACTGACTCAAGTGGTTCTCCCAATGGAGTGTACTTCCTTCGTGATCTGGAAGTTGTTTGAGTATTCACTTGATTGTTTGTAGTACTTGATCCTGAAAAGATAAATTTGGGTCGCACTGTGTTGGCATCAACAACACCATCATTGACTGTGTTCTTGTTTTTGTTCCAAAATCTTGGCTTGTCTTTTCCTTTAAAGTCATCTTTGTTTTCCTTGAATATCTTAATGACTCCTTGTTCAATTAGGACCTTTTCTGTCACTAAGCCTTTTTCAATGACGTCCTTGAAGGTAGACAAACAAGCTTTTCTTAGATCATAGCCAATGTCTTTGTTAACATTTTGTGTGAACATTTCTACCATTTGTTTTTGTGGAATTTCACAAGAGCATTTGCTGGCTAGATTTCTCCATCTTTGTAAAAATGATGCAAAAGATTCTCCATCCCTTTGCTTGGTGTTGCACAAAGTAGTGACTGATATGTCTGTCTCTATGTTGTAGGAGAAATGTTGAATAAATGCCTCTGCTAGATCACCCCATGACTTAATACCAGGTGGGAGTTGGGAGAACCATTCCATAGCTTGATCACCTAGGCTTTGTGGGAATAGTCTCATCAAATATGTCTCTCCTGCTGCTACCTCAATGCAAGCTGTGAAAAATTGTCTTATGTGTGGCTTAGGATCCCCTTTTCCTCTATACTTATCAAACTTAGGCGTCACAAAGTGTGTAGGAAAAGGAGGCATTGGAATGCTCTTGTCAAATGGATAAGGACATATGTCTCTCATTGTGTATGTTGGCTTTGGTGTATTTATGTCCTCCATTTTCTTTTGTAAGTCCCTGATTTGTTGCTCCAAATTGCTTTTAGGTGGAGATCGACTTCTTGGGCCATACCCTATGCTTGAGGCACCAATTGGAGGAGGAGCATGTTGCATATATGGATGATATTGATCATACACATGTTCATATGGAGGAGGTCTATAGTGATGCTACGTATATGGACCACTTGGTATAGATTCATGTTGAGGAACACCATATCTATTTTGTCCATGTATACCATACTCTACAGGCATGTTATTTTCCAATGTGTTGCCCCCAAATTTGACACAGGGTTTCCTTGTGTCCAAATTTTGAGCATGCCTTTGAATATCCACTTGCTTTGGTGGTTGATCCTTAGCATGGGTATGTGATTGAGCATATCTTTCTGCATAAGACTTCCATAATGGTCTGCGAAGGTGAGTATCATATGCTTGACCATGTGTATGTGGGACCTCTGGTTTTTGAAGCAAAGATGATGGTGATTCAGGTACCATATATGGTCCTCTATTGCCTCCACTATTAGGCCTCCTTTGATCCATGTTGGAGTGAGTTTGTTGCAAAGGTCTATTTTCCATTATTTGAGACATGTCAAAATCATGAGGTATCTTGGCTCCACTTTGTGCCATCATTTGTAAGAAGTATTGTCTATCCCTCCTCATTATTTCCTCAACCAATCAATTGAAATGGGGATTCATAATGGATTCTTCCACATCTGCTGAATGTACAGAAAAGTTGTCCATATTGTCATTGTGTGTATCATTGTTGTTTGTAGTGTCCATGTTCTCAACATTTGGAATGTTTCTATAGACATCCATGTTAGGTAATGTAGTATGATCAGTATTGAAAAAGACATCATTGTCATACTCATAAACACTCATGTTTGCGGACTCTTGAGCCTCTTTAGTTTCTCTCCTAGATTTTTGAAGACGGGTTTCAACCATGAACTAGGTATTGACCGAGATGTGTGAGACTAGATGAAAATGGAAAAAGTATGGAAGACCAAGAGTTGGATGGAATGTAAATGAATCTGAGGTGTACTTGCAATGTCCAAAATGTAAGACCAAGTATGTATGTAGTAGAGTAGGTGTGACTTCCAAAGAGAGGATAGTTTCTCTTGATGAGGTAAGTTGACCTTGACTCTAAGTAAGACCAAATGAGACCCAAAGGTTAGAGACCTTGATGAGGGACCACTTAGCAAAGTGTTGTTGTATGTAGTGTGTTGACAAAGTATAATGAGGACTAGCAAGTGACCTTTTGACTCAAGTTTAGACAAATGTGAATGTAATGTAAGATTTAAAGCAATGATGGACTTTGTGAGACTCAAGGACAGGTTGAATGCTAAATGAAACCCTAGAGAAATGACCTAGGAAGCCCAAGAAATCTGAAACTGACTGTGTTTGTTTGCTGGACTATAAAAGTTTTTCAATTTTGAACACAGATGCGCCTGTATACTTCACAGACATGGTTTCCTGACATAGACATGGCTCTATTCAACATAGACGCGCTTCTGAGATTTTTGTAAAGTGTAATGTTGATTCTGGAAACACAGATGCGTTTTTGACCTTCATAGACATGGTTATATAGTACAGATGCTATTATGTCAGACACAGACGCGTTTCTGAGATTTTTGCAAAGTGTAATGTTGATTCTGGAAACACAGATGCGTTTCTGCCCTTCACAGATGCAGTTATACAACACAAACGCTATTATGTCAGACATAGAAGCATTTTTGCAAAATTTGTGCAATTTTTTCCAATCTGTGAAGTCATTTTGTTGTGACCAAATCTAACTGTTTGACTGTTTTTCGTGACAAGAGGACACAGTGTTGATGAAGACCCAATGTTTGCAAGTGTCTAGACTCAAAATGACTCCATAAAAAAAGTGTGTTGTTTGATGTAAAAATGTTTTGCATACACTTGAAGACACAAAAGACACAATGTTTTGCTGTTTGGTCTTGAATGTTTGAATGTTTAAAATAAGTCAAGCACAATTCTTATGGCTGGCCAAGACAATAGTTGTTGATCCCACATGGGGTTTTACCCCCGAGGCTATGCTATTCAGAGTGGATACTTAGATGCTTGAACTCACTGGCTCCACCCTCGGCACTCACTTCTCGGGTGAACCAAGCATTAGTCCCCACGAAAACTCCTCGTGGTGAACTTTGTATCTCTACAAAGAACCGTATGTGTGTGGGCCGCTACTAGAGGTCCGACCTCCTGCTCCAGCAACTAGAAGGATTTGGGCTTCTAAAACAAAAAGGTGCTAGTAAGGGCATCCGCTTGTGTGGCCATACATGCGGCACTTTCAACTCTGTAAATACAGAAGGCTCCCAGCTAGTAGGGGTTACGCCCTACAACTGATCAAATAAATTTGATCAAATGGGTTTATGGGGAGACATAGTGTCAGTATGAACTAATCAGCACACGTTATTCATAGTTTTCACCATGAATACAATTATTTATAGTGGTTCAGAAGAGGTGGGTTTTCCTCACTACCACTTGGGTTGTTCTCTTCTCACTAGTAGTCCTAATGACCACATGGGAAGACACACCCTCTAAAGATTAAACAAAAAGAGCCTATTGCTCAAAACACAAAAGACAATGATTCAATTTTAGTGTACCAATGGAAGTGTTTGCTAGTCTATGAAAACAAGGCACATAATAAAAATAAAAAAACCCTTACCAAGGACCTGCAACAAAGATTTGTTAGTAGTTTGGATTGTTTCAAATGATCACCCCTTCCTGCAAGCACACAAGTTAGGTAAATTTTAAACCCAAAAGACTTTGTGAAAATAGGGGCCTTCAACCAAACGATTTTGCTTTCAAGACAAACTGCACCAATTTCGTTAGCTAGATTTGAAAATGTTAGCTCGAAATAAAACAGATCTGAAACATTAAATGCAAAACCCAAAACTGAATCAATAAACCCAAAATTTGAAACCGGTGCACACAGACGCGATTACCCTCAACACAGACACGGCTTCCTAACGCAGATGCGGTTCTGTGCGATGCAGACGCGGCTCCAAAACGCAGACACAATTTCTGGACACAGACATGGCTAAAAACACCGCAGACGCGACTTTAGAACACAAACGTGGTTTCCAAAACCTGTAAAATAAAATTATTGTTGATAAGACAGACGCGATTCTAGATGTCACAGATGCAATTCGGGAACCTAGACGCGATCCGAAAGTTCACAGACGCGACAAAAAGCCAAAAACGCAATCCGAAAGTACGCAGACGTGAAAATATCAAAATGTTGCCGAAAATGTCAGATCTACAACTTCAAAACACAAAATCTACAACAAGGATGTTAAATGCAAAAAGGGACAAGAGTCCCACCAGGCGTGCCAAAAATGTATATGGTGAAAATGGTTAACAATAATAACGATATTGAAAGGCTAAATGAATTCAACCATAAAACCCTAGCCTAACAACAACAAAGATCCACCATAACATATGAAGATTACCTAAGACAATGTAAATCAAATGAAATCACCAAGATTATACCATCACATGTCCAATAGGGTTTTGATCTCCATTCTTCCTATCTCCATTGATCTTGCTTGATATATTTGCTCTCAGATTTTATGTGCACAAGAGCTCAACAAAGAACGGAATGTGGTTGCAAGTAGGATTGTAGTATAGTCAAGTCCTTAAGATGAATGATTAGGGTTTGATAATGAAGGAAACATCTCCTTATATAGAAGACACTATAAAAAATGGAGGGATAAGATTGAGAGGTGTAAAAGGAGGTCGGCTATGATTAGAGGGTAGGTAAAAGAAATAATAAAATAATGAAAGGGGTAGGTAGTGTATGAATTAAGAGATGAATGACACGTGTCATGGGTAGAAAAGGTTAATGACTTAATTAAATAAATAAAGATTTATTTAATTAATAGAAGAAGTGGGATCAATTAAATAAATAAGATATTTATTTAATTTAGGAAAAGGATAATTTAAATAAATAAATGTATTTATTTAAATGAGAAATAAGGCTAGAAGAGGATAAATGAATTAATTAAATAAATAAGAATTTATTTAATTAATAGAAGAATTAAGCTTAGATAATTAAATAAATAAAATATTTATTTAATTAGACATGACAATTTTAGGTGTCTACAACTCCAAATCTGCAACACTCTGGCAGATCTCTGACACTCTGGTTTGGCTTCACACTCTTCTAAAAAACCACCGATGCTAAAAACATCAACTATACCGACATAAAAAACTTTTACAACTAGGTTGGCAACTAAACCCTAGATACATCAAGATTTTACAATACAGATCATCATAGATCATATCAGATAGTCATACAGATCATTACAACATTTTACGAGACAATATCAACCATTGAGTGATCGTGACTCATCACAACAACTTGATCCGATACAAAGTCAAACCCTTAGAACACTCTTTTAAGCGCTTCGTTGTTTCCCAAGAAATTCCATCCCCAAATGCACTAAAACAATAATTCAACTTTCCATGTGGGTTGTTCCACATCATCTCCAACATTTGAACTTGATGTAGATCACCGCCAAATCAAAAGTCATTATCGGTTAAGATAATTCTTTACCAGTCGTTAAACCCTTCTTAAACCATAGAAAAAATATATTAGAAATCATAAACATGACTTCTAATGGACAAAACATGATGTGGTTCCGGTCAAATATGTATTACAATGATACAAACTCACATTCCAAACTGCAACACTTCATTCATTACTGATCACCAGATCCAATCAAAACATTTTCTTGTTTACTAGTTGATGAGTTGAGATATTGGCTCTTTTATTCCTATAACTGATAAGTTTTTTCCATGTTTTAATTTGTATAATGGGATAGTATATGATGTATGAAAGTTTGACTATGTGCATTTTAGATGATAACTAAACCCATTAAATCTTGTTTTGTTTTGACTAATTATTCCTTTTGTCATACCAATTATTCATGTTGCCATGCAAATTATCATAGGTGATATCATGTGCGAATGTATAAGTGTTATGATTAATTAATACATATATATATATATATATATATATATATATATTTGTGCTTGTATTTTTTATCTTTTTAATTGCAAGAATAAATGGGATGTTGCAGAAGTGGTTATTGTGTCACGTCATAAAGGCAGTTGGAGATATTCAAGGAGCGGTTAAATATTCAAAACAACAAGGAGACTAGTGTGTGTTAGAAGTGGCAAAGGAATAGCAAGGTGTGCCATACTCATTTATGTTTGCCTTCAACAAACATCAATCTTGTAACACCACCACGCTATATTCTTGGCTGCGGTTTAGCGAAAATCCATGTTTCTTATGGATTAACTCTTTATGTTTGTTGTCATTAATGTTGTCTACCTCATTTCATCGACGTGACCTTGATAGTAGGGAGTTGTTATAGTTTTCTTATAAATAAGAGTCTACACCTCTTCTCAGAGGTTAGAGATAGCGGATTAGAAACAAAGTTGTATAGTATTTTTAGAATTAAAAGCATTCTCTTTCCTTTCATGTGTTGTATCAACCTTTGAAAAATAATGAATTAAAATGATGTTATTTGAGTATATAGAGTTATCTTTGAAGTCTAGATACACTCACCCAAGGGGGTCCACTTGGTGAGTAGTCTTGTGCATTCGTTAGCTTTAGTGTTCCTTTTTACTGCAATAGATGTTCTAGCGATTGACTTTTCCTGCAGCCACTGGAAACAGATCCTGTGATTGTTCCTATAGCCAAAGCAAATAGAGTAATTCATGTTTGTCAGCTCTCAACTTAGTTAACTATTATTTAATTAAAATTTTCTAGTTAATGCTAAGCTTTCCTGTAGCCATTCAATTGTTATGATTCTTGCTTGTTCATTTCAAATAGATTTAGGTGTTGCAGTAATGCAGAATAGCTATTGCAGGAACCTAGTGCATCTATAATGAAGACCCATTTCAAGTAATATGTCCCTGGGTTGACAAATAAATGAACTTCAATTGTAGAGATAATAACTTCAAAGAGTGAATGTCCAATCTTTGGGTTGAGGTTTTAACTCTAGCTATTGTTCTTATTGATGAGGCAAACATTTTTGGCGTCATTGTCGAGGATGGTGTCAAACTAAGAACATGTTATGGTTATGAATTTTTAAGCTTTTAGTATAGTTGTTTTTTATAAATCGGTTTGTTTTAAGTAATTCTTATGAATCTACATGCATAGACGAAGAAGAGATGCTCAAGGTAGATTCCTTCCTAACTGTCCTAATCATACAAGACTTAATCCATATGAACCCCCAGATGTAAATCCCTTTGCTGCACTTTACCAAGCTCCAGATAATTTGAATCCTCTTGAATTTGAACTTTCTGAGAACAACCTTCATTTCCTCTTTGGACCTCTTGAAGAGGAACTTCATTCAGTAACTCCTCCTCAAATCCCAATGCAAGTAAATCCACCCCCAGGTGGGAATAACCCACCTCCACCTGTCAACCCAATGTTTGAGTTCCCTAATTTTTATCAGCATGATAATGCTAATCTCAAGAATATCCCAACTTCTTTCCTTCCTAAATTCTATGGATTAGTGATAGAGGATCCTGACACTTTCTTGTTTGAATTTGATGTCCTCTATAGGAGTTATGACTATACTACAGATGCCCATTGACTCAAAATATTCCCTTCTAATTTAAAGGAATCAGCTTTGAGATGGTTTATGAGTCTAGGGAGTAGTACATTCACTACATGAGATGAGATGAAATGATTGTTTCTTGTGAAATATAAGGATTATTGTAGAGGGACTGACTATCATGGGGATGATATTTTTAGAATGACACAGAAAGAAGATGAGAGTCTAGAAGATTATCTGGAGAGATTTCTATTCAGTGTCAAGAAGTCCAAGCATAGCACTCTAAATGAAGATTCTCTTAAGCTAATATTTTTAAGAAGAATCAGTGATGAATGCACATATGCTTTAGATCTTATGGGAGGAGGTCACATAACACAATCAATATGGAATGACATTGGACAAATCTGTCAGAAGTATTCCAGATCTTCTTCTAAGAAGAGTAGCCATTTCAAGCTGGGAATTTCTTCGACAACATCCAGTAATGGAGTTTCTCGAATGAAGCTTAGTCAAATTTTGAAGGATTTTAAGGAGGATATCATAAATAATATAGCTACTCGGTTAGATACAATTTTAGCTAAGAAGAAACATGAGGAAGATGATGCAATTCTTGCAAGATTCTGCCCACATTGTAGACAGAAAAAAAAAGACTACAAATGTAAGATGGTTGCAAATCTTGAAGTTCCCAAATTTAAGACAATACAAGGAGATGATGACTAAGTTTTCTATGTTGCTCAAAGGAGGCCAAATTTCCCAAGACAAGGTATGCCTCCTGATCCACTTTAATTTTCTGGTTATAGTGGAAATTCCTATGCATAGAATAATCAATGGCAATCTCCATATGCTCAAAATTTTGGCAATGATCAAATTTGGTATAATCATCAAGGTCAAGGGCATAATTTTACCAATCAAACTCCACAATAGCAGTAGCCACAAGGAAATTGGTCTTAGCCTCAGGGACCATGGCAACAATTCCAAGGGAATTGGCAACCTACCCCTCAATGTAGAGGAGGTCAGCCATAGACAAATCTGTCATATGTTTATCAACAACCTCAGCAATAGCCACAACCACCTGCTATAATGCCTTCTCTTGCTACCAATATTGTTCCACCTAAACCTACACATCTACCCACTCAACCCATGCCAAATCCTAATAGTAAGACTCAACAACAACAAGAAGTTTATTCAGTTGATCCTAATAAATATCCAACTTATTCTCTTTCTATAAGTGATATTCACCTCAGATCTGGGACAACTTTACCTAACCTAGCCCCTCCAGTTATAGCTGAGATACATAAGAAAAAGGAAATGTCTAGCTCAGCAACCCAAATACCTCAAAATCAGCAAATACCCCCATTTCCTCAGAGGTTGCAAGCTAAAATGATTTTAGAGGAAGAGGAAGCAAATTTTGATATCATAGATCAGCTGAAACACATATGTGTTAAAATTCTATTGTTTCAAGCTATTAAGGATGTCCCTATTTATGGTAAGGCAATTAAGGAGGCATGTTTAAAAAAACCCAGTAGAAAGAAAAACAATATGCAAATGGAGCATGTAATGGGTCAATGGTCTGATATTATGTTAGGAAAAGTTTCAATTCCTAAATATTCTGATCCTGGTAGTCCTATTGTGAAAATAGTCATCAATGGCACTTAGATAAAGATTGCTTTAATAGATTTGTGAGCAGCCATTAACGTAATGACAAGAGATATTATGCAGAAACTTGACATACCCAGTCTCACACCTATGCCTACAGTCCTACAGCTTGCAGATAGTTCTACGGTTCACCCTAATGGTATGATTGAAGATGTAGTTGTTACTTTGGATTCCTAGGAATATCTTGCAGATTGTATGGTCCTGTCTCCTAAAGCTACATTGGGAGGATATCCAGTTATTTTAGGGAGACCTTGGCTTGCTACAGTTGATGCATATATTGGATGTCGGTCACAGGATATGACTATTTCTAAAGGAAATAATACCAAAACACTAGCTCTGTATTCTCCTACTCAGCCCCAACTTGATCAAGATCAAGTGTTTGGCCTAACGTGGGAGAAGAATTTGAGGAAGTAATAGACTCTGTCAATAATCTTATGATGATTAATAGAAAGCCATTCATACAACTTTAGGATGATGATTCAATCCTCTATAAAATTCTAGAAAATCAGTTAAGACAAGAGCAGCATTCGCAAGAGTTAACATCAAATATTACAACATCAAATTTTCCTGCAGCCACTGACATATTGCACACACTGTTGCCACGGGAAGTCTACACTTCTCATCTTTCTGAAGCATCTTAGGTTGATCTTACTATCAAAGTGGAAGTTGATCTAAATAAATATTTGAATATCAATAATCAACTCATAGAAACTCAAAGAATAACACTAGTTGAGTTGCTTAAATGTCATCAACATGCTTTTGCATGGGATTACAAAGACATTCATGGAATTGATCCTATAGTTTGTACCCACCGTATTTATGTAAAAGAGGACTATAGAACGCATAGGCAGCCACAAAGAAGAATTAATCCTGCACTAAGAGAAATAGTTAAAAAGGAATTACAGAAGTTATTGAATGCTGGATTTATCTATCCTATATTGGATAGTCAATGGGTGTCACCTCTAGTCATAGTTCCAAAGAAAAGAGATAAATGGCAGGTATGTGTGGATTATAGAGCTTTGAACTTGGCAACTAGGAAGGATAATTTTCCATTACCATTTATGGATTAGGTATTGGATTCCTTGGCAGGGAAGCTATACTTTTCATTCCTGGATGGATTCATTGGCTACAACCAGATTCAAATTGCTCCCAAGGATGAGGAAAAGATTCAAATTGCTCCCATGAATATTTTGTTCTTCCTTTTGGGTTATGTAATGCTCCAACTACTTTTCAAAGAGCGGTAATAGGCATATTTTCAAATATTTCCCAGGACAACATGGAGATCTATATGGATGATTTTACCACTTATGGTTCAAAATTTGAAGAAGCATTGAAGAATCTGAAGAAATTTTTGCAACGGTGTGAAGATTACAATTTATCATTAAATAGTGAAAAGTTCTTTATGATGATGCATTCAAAGGCATAGTTCTTGGTCATCATATTTCTATAACTGGAATATAAGTTGACCTAGCTAAAATAGAAGTCATTCAAAACCTCCTCGCACCTATAAAGAAAAAGGATGTTAGAAGTTTCCTTGGTCATGTTGGATATTATAGAAGGTTTATTAGGGATTTCAACAAAATTGTAGGACCTTTATATTCTCTTTTGACCAACCATATGGAGTTTATTTGGACCTCTGGATGTTGTGAAGCTTTCTTGAAGCTCAAAAATGCATTGACTCAAGCACCTATGCTTAAGGGTCCGAACTAGTCATTACCATCTCATATTCATACAAATGTATCTGATTATGCCATAGGAGCAGTTTTGGGACAAAAAGTTGACAATTTGGAGAATGCAATTTATTTTATCAACAAAAACATGCAGGGACCTAAGCTTAATTAGACTGTCACCGAAAAGGAGATGTTAGTAGTTATATATGCACTCAACAAATTCAGGAATTATATCACATGATATCAGATATATGTGCACACTGATCATACAACAATCAGATATCTCATGAACAAACCTTCAATTACATGAAGATTGGCTCGTTGGTTACTATTGATGTAGGAATTTGACATTACAGTTGTTGATAAACCAGGTAATCCAATGTAGTTGTAGATTATCTTTCTAGGCTTCGATTGTAGGATGATCCTATAGCCATAGATGATCCTTTCCCAGATGAAAATTTGTTCCTGATAAAAGCGCACACTCCCCAGTATGCTGATATTGCAAATTATTTAGCTGCTAATAATATGCCTACTCATTTTTCTCCTAAAGAAAGGAGACTGTTAGTTGATAAAAGATTTAATTTCTCATGGATTGTTGATTGTTTATTTTATACTAGACCTGACCAAGTGATGTGAAGATGTGTCAAAGAAGATGAAACATATGATATCCTTCATGCATGTCATGATGAGCCATGTGGAGGACATTTCGCTGCTAAAAGAACAACACTTAAAATACTTGGCACATGATATTATTGGCCAACATTGTATAAGGATGCCACACAATATACTAGAAAATGTGATAGATGTCAGCAAATGGGTAGGCCTACCAGATCCGATGAAATGCCATTATATCCCGAGATATTAGTTGCACCATTTGAGAAATGGGGATTAGATTTTGTTGGGCCGATTGATCCTCCTTCAAATGGAAAATCTTATATTCTCGTATGCACTGATTATGTCACGAAATGGGTGGAATCATATGGTATGACACATGCAAGAGATAATAAAGTGGTTGAATTCCTCTATGAGGAAATATTTACGAGATATGGAATTCCAAGAGAGATTGTTTCATATCAAGGACCACAGTTTACTTCCAAATTAATTGCAGCATTGGTTAATGAATATAATATCAGACACAGGAATGTTCCTTCATCACTCTTAAGATCAAACTTACCTGTATACTCATCTCTTTTTATGTAACACCTATTTCCAAAGACTTTTGAAATAACTAACATTAGGAGTGTGACCATACCATTATTCATGGGGTGTTTTATCATTATCTTTCTTTACCAATACCCAATTCATTGTGTATACAGTTGTGCTGACTGTTTCTCTCTAAAACATATTAAGTACATCTCCTTGTATCAAAATTGTTCTTGTTGTAATTCCATTATGTTGTGGTATCCTTGGTGCAAACAATTGTCTCTTTATTCCATTATCATCACAATATTTCACAAATTCAGCTGATGTGTATTCTCCACCCCGGTAAGATATCAAGCACTTTAAATTCTTATCGGTTTATTTCTCCACTAAGGCTTTGAATGCCTTAAACTTTCTGAAAGCTTTAGACTTCTCCTTCGAAAATGTAACCCACGTCATTCTTGAATGATCATTCGTAAATATCATGAAATACCTATCACCTTGAAAACTCCTAGTCCTCATAGGACCACATAAATCAGTGTGCACCAAATCTAAAATATTCTCAGAAGAAAATGATTTTCTCTTAAAAGAGGTAATAGTCATCTTACCCAACTGACATTCTTTACAAATCACATTGTCTAGTTTAACTAATTGTGGCATACCTCTCACCATATTTGACTTGTTGACCTTAATCACATTATCAAAATTCACATGACAAAATATTCTATGCCATAACCAACTGTCCTCAACTTTAGTAACCAAACAACTGTTAACATTAACATTCAAATGGAATAAGTTTCCTTTTGTCAGTTTACCTATAGCAATCAGTTCTCATTTGCATCCTAAGATCCTGCACACTCCATTCTTAAACTCAAGATGATAACCTTTATCATTCAGTTGACCAACGCTCAACAAGTTATGTTTTAATCCTTCAACCCAATATACATCATCAACATTAGTTTTACCATTCAAAGAAATTTAAACTTTACCTTTTAACAAGAATGGTGAATTGTTGCCAAATATCACTACTCCACCATCAAATTCTTCAAGTGAGATGAACTTGTTCCTATCACCGGTCATGTGATGTGAACAACCACCATCAATAACCCACTCATCACTGCTATCAATATGAGATACTAAAGATTTCTTATCAGAGAGATCTTTCTTAATAGCTACAAAAAAATTTTCCTCATTCTCTTCATCCTCAGTTTCCTCATCGGTAACACTTTCATCAACTGCAACATAGCATTGTTTCTTACATTTTCCTTTATACTTCCTGTACTTTTCCTTTTGATCATTGTTAGGACAATTAGTAGCAACATGTCCTATTTTTTTACAAGAGAAACACTTAAGAGGAAGCTTGCCTTTGTACTTATCGGTGCCTCTAGGAAGTCTTTTTGCTAGTAAAGCTTCAAACTCAATTAAGTTGCTTTTGTCCTTCATTACCACCACCATGATTACTTGACCTATACACATCCTTTCCTTTTCTTACCGGTGCATTAGATACATATGCTTTGAAAGCAGATTCTTCCTTAGGTATACTAAATTATCAAATCTATTTAACTCAAAAGCAGTAAGCTTGCCTATCAAAGAATCAACTGTAACTTTATCTTTGTTGACTAACCTCAATTCCTGGATAGCAAAAACTCTAATAGCATAAGCAAACAATAAGGTTCTAAGCATTTTACTCACCACTGTATCTTCTGGAATGGTTGCACCAACACTTTTGATTCTTCCAACTACTTCCTTTACCCTTTGTCAGTACTGGGTGATATTCTCAGCTTCCATCATCTTCATGTCATCAAATTTACATCTAAGGCTCTCTTCCTTAGGTTTTTGCACATGCTCATCTCCAAAGAGTTTGTAATTTAGCCACTTTCACCTTTGTATTACCTTGATAGGCTGTCTCTAGAGTCTCCCAAGCTTTCTTGGACCTTGTTGCTGTCGAAACCTTAGGAAAGATTGACTCATCCATTGCTTGTTGAATTAAAAACAGGGCTTTTGCATCCTTTTTTCTATTATCTTTAAGCTGATCTTTTTCTACTTGTTGTAATCTCTGATAAGCTGCATCATCCTGTGGTTCCTGCAAAACCTTTCTCTACCAAATCCCAAATATCTTGTGAGCAAAACAAGGTCTTCATTTTAATTGCCCAAAACTCATAATTCTTACCATTGAAGATTGGAATTTGAGGCTGAATTTGAGTATTATTTGTTGCCATGACTTGCTACAGCAATCTCCTTTCTCTATCATAAAATTCTGCACCAAAAAATCACTTAGATCTGCATAAACAATTAACCTTCACTCTGATACCAATTTTGAAGGCGGAGATTAAAATTAAAAAAGAAAACAAAACAATAAATCCATGCTACAGCACAAAAAGCATATTGCTACTGCAAAGAGATAAAATCAAACTTTTATTAATAATGCATAAATCAATTACAATCATTCTTTTATTTATAGAAGATTTGAAATCCTTCTAGAATATCTATCTACTAGTTTTATGGTAGAAGCTGTGCACGCGTGGAGGATAGAAAAACTGGCTTTTAAAGTTGTGCATTCGTGGAGGATAGAAAAACTGGCTTTTAAAGCTGTGTATGCGTGGAGGATAGAAAAACTGTTTTTTTTGCATGATAAAGAAATTACTAAATTTAAGGAAATTAACGTCTTCTAAAATAATTGAGACCCTCCTTGTTTTGAATGCACCACACAAAATTATAGTTTCAAGGCTTCCCAGACAAAACCGATCAACAGTTGCCTCTCCGCTGTGCTTAAAGCAAATTCCCCTTCTAGTTGAAAGTAACATCAACTCTAACGTTTTCAGATTGGTGAGTTCTCTCACAGATTTTAGCAAGCAATTCCATTCAATATTCCATTTGAAGATGCCATTTTCAAAATTTAGCTGCAACCTTTCTAGATTTTTTAACATTCCAAACGAGCTCACCAGTTTGTTTAGATGAGTGGAATCTGTAAGACGAAGCCGAAAAAAGCAATATAGCTCTTTCAACTTGAGCGAAACCTGGAATATATAATCACTTGTCTCAAATGTTGTTTTTCGATGATAAAAATGTGACAAGAACGAACTATTTGCTGATGCTACCAAAGCTTAATATTTTGATTCACGGAAAAATTAAAAACATATACCTGATTATTCCTTTGCCACAACCTCGAAGGTGATTCTCCTTCAAGCTTTAAACTGTGCAAATTATGTAAGGGAATCCATTCAGGAATCCTACCTTTAACTTCAAGCCATCGTAAATCAGTTGATGTCCTTGAACTCTCCAGAAAACATCTCATCTGATCATTTTTGTCATTAATAGGACTGTAACATCTGAAACAATTACCTTCGGACCGCATGAGGATGTTCTGGAATCCCTTGATTTCACTTATTCCAATCTGAATCCAATTTTTTTTGAAATTAGAAAATGTTCATCTAAGTTACGCGTAAATGTTTAAACAGCTTATAGAAAACAAATCATTTCCAAGTAAGACCATGAATTTAAGACAGCAAAAAACACATACAAGATCTTCAGGACGCCACAGTCGACGAGGATGGTTCGTTTCATTATCTGCCCGTTCTCTCGCCAAGTCGCGGAGATGATCATGCATTCTGAAATAAAATGGTGGCTCATAATAGTCTATTGTATGAGGAAATGCTAATTCCCCACCACGGAGTATTGTGGGCAAGCAGGATTGCCGTGCTCACACGTTCCCCTATGAAAAAGCACGCTATATCCATAAAGATCTGTTTTTGATCCTCTTCCAGAGCATCATAGCTTATTCTAAGAGTATCTCTTATGTCTTTGTGTGGACTTGCCTTAACAACATCTAACTGTAACTTCCAATAAGCCTTGTCACGGCCAGAAACATGCGCGGCCATTACTTTAAGAGCAAGAGGTGAACCTTTACACAAATTGACAAAGCTGTCTACCAAATTATCATATCCACTTCGACAAGATTGTCTGTGAAATGTATGCCAGCAAAAGAGCTCTCTGCTATGCTGTGGATTGATTTCTTTCATCTTATAACGAACTATGACTCTGGCCTGTATAAGAACACCCTCGTCACGGGTTGTGACAATCACCAAACTATTGGGATTGAGAGCATCTGTGGGTATAAGTGCATCTAACTGCTTCTAATTATCAATGTCGTCTATAACTATAATGAACCTAGATTCACGGCTCCTCTCAAGATTATCCTTGACAACGGCGATCCCATCTTCTATGCTAGAAATGGTGTTTCCTTCCAGGTGAAGATCTTTGAGAAGCCTACTTTGCAGAGAAGTCAACTCACCTTTGACTTGTCGTTCCCGTACATCAAATAGAAAAGTTGATCCACTAAATTCTGAATGTTTTTGATCGAACAAATATTTGGCGAGAGTGGTCTTGCCAGACCCTCCCATTCCGTAGATGCCAATTATTTTATCTATCATCTGCCCATTTCTCCGGCAATGGCTATGGAAATCATTCACAAACTTATCAAGTCCAACCTCATATTTTGCAACTTGGAAAGGAATTTTCCTCTTTTGCTTCTCATTCATCACAGCAGACACCACGCCATTATACAACTTTTTCTGATCGCTGGAAATACGAAAAGCAGAAACAAAAATTGAGGTTGTAAGTAATTCAGATTTTCTTTTTATTTTTAAATTTTTAAAAATGAAAACTTATATTGAATAAAAAAAGGCCTAGCCCGAGCCTTTAATAGATACATTGTATAAGAAGGAAGAGAACAAGTGTTGCTACAATAGAACCTAGCGGATTACCCATAAACCCGAGATGCTTCTAAATTTTCGATTGATCTTCAGAACTGTAGGAAACCTCCCACCAGAAATCCCAATGCAAGAGTCATCACTCAGAAAAAGATGGGAAGGCTGCCAGAAAGAAAACCATCTAGCCACAGAAATATCAACAGACATGGAGAGGGAGATATGGGCTACATAAGGAAAATGCCAAAAGGTAGGAATTTACAAAGACACAGGAGTTTCCAAGATAGAAGGAAGACCAAAAGACAGCAATAACGCTGTGCAAAATAAGAAAATCAAGGTAATGTTTTGAAATTGAAGTATAAATCTGCAAAAACGGTAGAAATTTACAATCAACACCACAAATGGACTGCTTTAAATAACTTCGGAGCTCAAATGGAAACTGGAAAGGGAGGAGCCAATGGTAAGTGGCCGAAAGACCAAAAAGAGGGCTCCAGATAAGAATAGAGGATATTTAAATAAAAAAATATAAAAGAATATAAGCTATCAAAACGACAGCCAAAAATCTGCTAACTATTTGAGATATTTGGATCTTAAATTATGAATGAGCAAACTCAAAAGGACGAGCACCATTTGAGATATTTAGATCTCAAAATATGAATCCAATATTTTTGAGTAGTGAAATAAAACCTTCACAGCAACTGAGCCAACAGAGCTTCAATAAAAATCATAACATCTTTAATCTCTAAGCACCCCCTTTTCTCTACTCCCTAAAAGCCCCCCTCTTCTCTTCTCTACTCCCTAAAAGCTCCCTTCTTTTCTGCTTACGATATCCTGAACCTTTCCAGAGAAAGTCTTCCATTACAGAGTTGATATGATATTTTTAGTATGTAATTAGAATAGAAAAGAAATAAACATGAATATAGCATAAAAAAATAGATGTAAGAACTTACCTCCCAGTGGACAAAAGCCGTATTCCTATGCAATCAGACAGCAACTTCATAATATTCTCCGAAATTGAATTCCATAATGATTTGTCATTCATTCCATAAAAAAAATAGGGAAGCCAATTAAAAATCAGAAAAAGAACTTTTTCCCGAAAGAAAAGCAAATGCAGAGAAAATCTTGTTCCATTTTCAGTCTTACTTTTCCATCATTTTTTCTAGGGTGAAGTAAACTAGCAGTTACACGCTTTATTGTACAACAAAATGTCTAGTAATTCACATAAAATGCTTTCTCTAAAATGAAATGCATTATACATTACAAAACATTAGCACACAAAATATGAAATAGTCATCATTTTTGTGACTGCTGATTTAATTTTCTGCCAACAGAACGACTGACAATTTTCTAGGAGGCAACCTAGGGACCAAAAATGTAAAATAATAAAAAAATTTAAAAATATAGAAAATACATATGGACGGAAAGCTCATGATGGTGACTTACTCATTCTGTTCGTTGAATTCGTAGCCCTTGATCTCTGAAACGTTCTTGAGGCATACTTTCCACTGTTCAATGTCATCGTTAGAATATCTGTTCTTCTCTTTGTGTTTGGAAAATGCATCTGCAACTCTTCCTTTTATATGGCGGAAGTCTGAAGGGTCAACATGGTAAAACAGGGTAATAATTCTAGTCTTGGTTTGAAACATCAAAGCTAGCTCAGCTAAGCACCAAGCAGACTCTCCGTATCGCGGAGACAAGATGGCGATGTGCAGTCTGGCAGAGTATATGGCGTTCTTTATGGTGGAAGAAATTGAATCTCCCAATTCAGTCTCTTCAGAATCTAGATATGCCGAGATCCCAGCTTCCTTTAGAGAATCGTAAAGCTGCTGAGCCAGAGTCTTTTTCACATCTGGGCCTCGATGGTTGATGAATACATAAAACTGTTTTGGAGTCAAGGAGGGTTTTATCCCTCCGTGGGAAGGTTCAAGTGTCAGAAGTGGGTGTCTTTCCTGCTCTCCTCAACCAGATGTCGAAGTGGAAGCCATTAACAGAAAACTAAAGCTCTGACGTGAGCAAATAAATAAATCAAGAATGAAACTATAGGGAAGTGTAAAGGAAAGGCAGTGAATGGGTTAAAAGCCCTCTAATTGAAAGCAAGCCATCTAAGGGAGTATTGATATTAGCAAGCCATCTAAGGGAGTAGAGATATTTAGTGTGCAAGTTGTAAGGAAGCAAAGGTGTGCGGAAACGCTTCCTATGCTAATCTTGAGAGGACGGTTATGCAACTTTCAACTTAAATATTACTAAGATATCAAGAAATGCACAATAAAGCATAAACAAAATAGCAATGAACACATAACACAGTGATTACCATGGGGAAACCCTTCTGGGAGAAAAACCCCACCTTCCAAAACTTGCACAATGTATTATCAAATCAAGTTGATTACAATACACTTGCAATGCAAGTTCTTACAGGAGGGCATCACCACAACTTGAACTCAGAGAGACTCCTAGTATCTAGTCTTGCAAAAAACTCAATTATTAAACTCCTCCCCAAGCCCTCCTTTTATAGTGATTTTACAACATGGAAACCACTTGTGGTTTTACAAAACCATGGGCTTAACCACCATGCTACATGGTGCCCATTTTTGACATTTACATTTCCAAAATGGAAAAACAACCAGGTTAAAATAGTAATCCCGTCCATAATTTTGTCCCCTAGCTTAGACCCTCTTAAAAGTCACAAAATGAGTCATTAAGGCTCTAAAATGGCCCACCTATATTCTACTATGGACAAGACTCATTTTTAACAACTCACTAACCATTTTCCAATGCATAAACATGTGGAAAACTACCTCAAACAAATTCTGGAATTTTCCAGAAAAAGACTGCAAGGTTGAGACACATGTTTCTCAACACAAGTGGGCAGCGTTTCAACATTCTTGCCTGGAAAGAAGAGGAAAGATGAGATGGAAGCACATCACTTTCCGTCCCCTCTTAACTTTCCCACCAAAGGAAACCGTGTGAATGAGCAACGTTCAAACATCTTATCAGTGGAAGACATGACGACAATAATATTGTGTTTGTTTTAGACAAGTCATGTTGTTGTGACTAGATATCTCTTTTAAAGATTTCCTTTCATGTTGTTTTAGCCAGTCGCAAGCTTTTTGAGTCAATATGTTGAAAGGTAGGTGAGGAATTTTAGTTATAGCATTAGTAGGTACAGCACACTTAATCTAATATTCTTTTTATTATCTGACTAGATATCTCTGAAATGTTTGACAAAATTTCCCAAGAAATGCAGCAAATACATGATGGATTTGTTGAAAAGGCTCTAGAAACTTTCAAGAAAGTGCAATTAACAGTGTAAAACCAGATTTTACAACGTTTTTCAACATCCTTTGTGCTTGTGCTGAAATGGGAGAATTGCAATGAGGTATGGTCATTCGCCAAAGCATAAATATTAAAGGACTTCAATCAGATGTTTGAGTTATAACTGCGCTCGAAGACATTCATACACAATGTGGATCATAGACAACAAATGTAAAATTGTAAATTGTTCGATAGAATGCTCAAATACATATCGTCTCAAGGAATGAAATGAAATCGTTGCACAATGTACACAAAATGGATTTCGCAAGGATTCTCTCGAGATCTTTGAATCAATGAAGCATCCTCGAATCATCCTACCATCGTAAGCTTTGTTTGTGCTCTAGGATTGCGGTTGACCCTCAAGCCCGTGGTAGTTATCTGGATGTACGACACGTTTTCTTGGTGCATGTAGATCATACATGAATATAGGTCGAGTATTTCCTCAAAGGTGTGCACTATTTAAAAGAATGCCTCAAAGAGACGTTTCATGGAATGCAATGATTTGGGAATTATCCGATCGATATGTATGCAAATATATAGAAGGTGCGTGAACTGTTTGGCACACATGCCATGAGAAGCACAAGAAAAAGACATGCGAATGGATTTAACATAAATCCTCAAGGAAATGCATTCTCACAAAATGCAGTATTGTCAGCAAGATGGATTGAAGAAGGTTTATTGAGGAGATGTATGTAGCGTTTGGGAAAACTAACACCTATGAAAAGCGAAGGAAAGAACTGGAACTAGATGGCAATGTTGCCACTAAAAACGATGTCTATAAAGATAGAAATCTTAGATGAATGTGATCTACATAGTGCACCAAATAAGATTTTATCATAAATGTGGAAGCGAAATCCAAGCAACTTCAGAGGGAGGTAGATGTTTAAAATTACCACATTCAAATTGAAGTATTTGCATTCAAGATGCAATAAAGTGGATGACACATGTCAAATATTTGCAAAGTTTTTAAATGAAATCGAGAGCATTGGGGGAATGTTTTGTTCTGCTAGGGTTTTCTTGCTATCATTATAATGTTTATTTGCATCTTGCATTTTCTGTTGTCATACCCCATTTACTGTAGGGATTTAAGCCTTTTTTATTAAGGCTTCAATCATTCCCAACCCAACAGTTGATGTTGGTGATAGTGTTTTGGCATTTGGAGACCATGGCTCCTCTAAACAAACAACCTCGTAAGTTAGTCCTGAAAGTGTTTCACGAGGTATTATTTCTGGTACCCCTAATGTTGTTTTTTCATTGAAAGATTTTGATAGTGCATGCGATTGGCTTGAAAAGTATAATTTGATAGGGTATTTTGTGGGGAGGGTTCCACTTGAAAGCATATTGCGTGACTGAGTTGCCAAAGCTTGGGCCCCTCATGGGGTCCTTCTCGAGGGCGTTCAAAATCTCACCAATGTTTTTTTTAATTTCTCTTTTCAAATCCCACCCATATTGAAGGGGTCCTAAAAAATGGGTCACATGTGGTTTGTGCGATCTTCTTTGCTTGTTTTTCAGCCTTGGTCAAGAGACTTTATAATCTCTAATGAAAAGAAACATAAAGTCCCAGTCTAGGTTGAATTCCCTGGCCTTCCTCTTCCTTGTTGGTCATTCCTGCAAATTATTTCCCAATCCCTTGGCAAGGTGGTTTCCATGGAACCGGACCACTTTTTTCATGCTCTCACTCAAAAGAGGGTTTGCATTGAAGTGCATTTATCCCGGGATCTTAAGGAAACTATTGATATTGAGGTTGGCAGATAATGCTTTTCTCAATGTGTGCTTTATTTAAATCTATCAAATACCTGCTATCGATGTCAATCCTCTAATCATAAGATTAAGGAATGCCCTCTTGCTCCAACTTGCACTAAGTCCCCACCTAAAGAAGCTACGCCCTCTCGTCCTTCTAAGATTGTCTGAAGAAGGGTGGACCATTGTGGGTCGTAAAATAAAGTCAAAGCAGAATGCTTCTACTACTTCACAACCCTTTGCACAACCTGTTGTTTTGGATAATTCAATTTCTACTCAGGTGCAAGTTTATGTGTAACTGCATGTTTCAAACCCTATTGATAAGGGGAAGGGTTCCACTAGGGGGAGCTCCCACTCTGCATGGGTACGTAGCCCTCAAGATGCTTCAGTTATAGCTATTCAACCTATCTCATTGTGTTGTTCTTGAAATCCTTCCAGGTGGGATGGTTGCAATGATTAAGTTCATGATAAATGCAGGGTGCTTCCAAGTGATTCTTACCCTAGTTTTTTACCTACTTCAGATTTTCTATAGAATAGATATTCGTCTCTTGAGGACGAGGATAGTTTGCATGATTTTGAATGATAAATTTCTATCATGGAATGTTTGAGGTCTTACTGACCTCACCAATAAATATTGTGTGAGACATTAGACAAACTTATCCTGGTATTGATTTTTTTTGCCTTTAAGTTAAAATTGTAACTTTCATGTTAGTCGTTGCATGTCGTGTGATTTGGCCAAATGGCCTGGTTTTTGCCTCAGAACACAAAGCTGGTCGAGGAGGTGTTGTTACTCTTCTCTCACCACATTAGCATTCCTCTATAGTTAATTATGGATTAGATCCCACTCAATGGTTGGTGTGGATCCTCATGTCAGTAAACAATCATTCCTTTGGGATCATTAATGTTTATGCTCCCAATGATGTTGTGGATTGATCTTCTTTGTGGTGGTGGATAGTTGACTCTTTGTCACCTAGCTCATAGTTGATGTGTGGGGATTTAAATATGGCTGAAGTGGCCTTCAATAAAGATGGTATTTTTTGTTTTCGATGGAAAACTAGTGAACGAGAGGCTTGGTTTCATATGCACAATAAACTAGGTCTTTTCAATCGAGGTAAGTGGACAAAGATGGGGGACCAAAAAGATGCCAAAAACCTTTTGGCCCCTATCAAGCCCTTTGGTGCATACCAAATAAGGCATGCACCCTATTTGGTGCGTCCAAAATAGGTTTGGTGTGCCAAACCTAATGTTTGGTCATGCCAAATCTATTTGTTGTGCGCCAAATATGGAAAGCACCAAATGGCATTGCATTTTAGAAAGCACAAGTTGTCTTTCATTTTCACTCTCTTACAAAATATACATAAAATATAACATTTAAGTATAAGAAAATTGTCTTTTTCCTTTCTTATAGTTTTCAGAGTATTCATGTAAATTTTAGACTTGGTCAAATTTCAGTAATCAGCATGCTCATATCAGCATTCTCTCTCTAGTCTCTCCCTCTCCTTCCTTGCATTCCCCATCTCTCTCTCTCATGTTTCTCCCTCTCTTTCCCTCCCTCCCTCTCTTGCACTTTGGATTTCTTTCTCTCTAGTCTTTCCCTCAACCCCCACTTTCCACCCTCTGTCTCTCTCCCTCTCTCCCTCTCTTCACCTCTCTCTGTCCCTCTCTGTGGTTGATGGAAAGAAAATAAAATACCAAGGAGATAGGGAGAGAGACTAGACAGTAAGTGAGAGATATGGAGGGAGGAAGGGAGTGGTTGATGGAAAGAAAGGGAAATACCAAGGATAGAGATCTTAAGCGAGCAACGAAGAGAGAGAGAGGGGGGAGGGAGGAAGGAATGGGTTGAGGGAGAGACCTAAGAGAGAGAGAGAGAGAGGGACGGAGGTAGGGTTTGATGAAAAGAGATGGAGATACCAAAGAGAGAGGGAGGGAGGAAGGTAGGGTTAGAGAGAGAGAGAGAGAGAGAGAGAGAGAGAGAGAGAGAGAGAGAGAGAGAGAGAGAGAGGGGTTGATGGAAATAGAGGAATATATCAGGGAGGGAGGGAGGAAGGGATGGAATGAGAGGGAGAGATAGATTAAGTGAGAGAGGGAGGGAGGGGTTGAGGCAAAGAGAGCCCACGTGAGAGATATTGGAGGGAGGTAGGGTTTGATGAAAAGAGAGGGAGAGACCTAAGAGAGAGAAAGGAGAGAAAGAAAGGGGGACTGATGAGAAAGAGGGAGAGAGGGAGAGAGAGAGAGAGAGAGAGAGAGAGAGAGAGAGAGAGAGAGAGAGAGAGAGAGAGAGACTGGGAGAGAGAGGGGGAAAGAGAGTTAGAGAGAAATATACTTGAGTGAGCGAGAAAGGGATGGGGAGGGAGAGAGGGAAAGAGAATTGAGAGACAAAGAGAAAGGGATGGGGAGGGAGAGAGGAAAAAGAATGGAGAGAATGGGAGAGAGAGAGAGAGAGAGAGAGAGAGAGAGAGAGAGAGAGAGAGATAGAGATAGAGATAGAGATAGAGGGTGAGAAGGAGAAGGGGACTAGGAAGGAGATAGGGAAAAATAGTTAAAGGGAAAGAGAGAGAGACTTGAAAGATAAAAATAGTTAGAGGGAATGACACAGACTTGAGAGAGAAAGAGAAAGGGAGCGGGAGGTATAGAATGGACAAAATGGGATAGAGACACCCAAGAGAGAGAGAGAGAGATGAGATAGAAAGAGAAAGGGATGGGGAGAGAGGGAGGGAAAGAATGGGATAGAGACACCTAAGAGAGGGATTGGGGGAGATATATAGACCCCTAACAACACCATACGACCCATTGTAACATCAGAGTACATGACATGACCCTTCGTGATGCCATATGACCCCTTAGAACAATATGATGTCCTAAGGGGTCATATGGTGTTCTAACACATGTGTGGCCCCTTAGGACTCCATATGACCCCTAATGACACCATGTGACCCCTCAAGACACCATATGACCCCTTATGACACCATATGATGCCTTAGGAAAATATGATGTCCTAAGGCGTCAAATGGTGTCCTAAGGGTTCATATGGTGTCTTAAGGGGTCATATGGTGTTCTGACACATGTGTGGGCCCTTAGGACCCCATATGACCCGTAACGACACCATATGACTGCTTAGGACAATATGATGTCCATATGGTGTCCTAAGGGGTTATATGGTGTTCTGATAGTTTTGTGGCCCCTTAGGACCCCATACAACCCCTAACGACACCGTGTAACCCCTTAGGACACCATATGACTCCTTATGACACCATATAACTATTATTATAGGGATTCGGTCACTATTGAGAGGGGGGGTGAATCAGTAGTAATATAAATCTGCAAATAATCCAAAAAACAAGAACTAGTAACTATTCAAACAATCACTTAAACTAATTTACCAAACCATATACTCAAGTGTTCATAAACATGCATACAAAGTAGAGATATCAAATGCACAACAATAAAGCATCCACAACATGAACATAGAGATTTTTCACATGGAAACCCAAATGAGTAAAACCATAGTGGGAATTAGAACCCACTGTGTGCAGGAAAAGCGGGTCGCTAAAACTTAAAATGTGAAAAATGAGGTCTCAAGAGGCTTATCCACACACCCACAGGACTTCTTGGTGCAATTTATAGAGTCATGAGGAATGACTTAGCTTCCCAAGGTTGGTTCCATGGTTCTCTATCTCACAAGGTCCCTCAAGCCAATGTCTTTGCTCTCAGATCACTGAGCAAAGTGGCTTAGGGATGGCAAATGGAAGAACGAGGGATGCTTATGATTGATTTAGTTATGAAAATGCATCCTATCTATGCATGACTCTATAAATGTGATAAACTAGATTATAAGATGACAAGATTAGTAGCAATACTATCCTAACATGATACATTAGTTTATGAGTTAAGCTAATGATAAAGGAAATAGTCTAAAATGCTTATTAGATTCATTCCTATTACAAAGACAAGCTAAATGTATTGATAAAATTGAGCATAAATGAGATGCTAAAAGATTGCATGTATCCAAAATGGAGGAATGAGAGCTCTATTTATAGTGAAAATAGGGCAATGGATGGTCAGGATTGAAAGATTTAATCAAGGGTCAAGTTTGAAAGTTGTCAATCCATGTTTACAATTTTCACCAATGAAATGGTGACAATTGTCAACATAAGTCTGGTTGAGAGGAGAGGTAAGAAGCATTAAATTCTTGAGAAGACTTGTAGGTTACCTTAGGAGGTAAGGGTTAAGGTTAGGTTAGGGTTATCCAATGGATAAAGCTTTTACCCAAGAGGTAAACTCTTGTGCAAAGGTTAAAGGAATAACTATGGTCAAAGCAATAAATTATTGATGAGACCCTTGGGTTATATGGAGGTTAAGTTAGTCAAAAAGTCTCTAACCATGCCACTAAGGGTTAGTTAACCATTAATGGTTTGAAGACTTTGGGGACACATTTGTAAGAGTCCTTCCAAATTTGGGGGTATTCAACAAGTTAGCTTGTTGAATGGATAAAGGCTTTAATGCTTTTTGAAGACTTTACTCCAAATTTGAGAAGTGACCTCCTCAAATTTAGGGAAAAGGGATAATGGATGGATTTAGGTTAATTGATTAAGATTAGATGGATTCTAGAAGAAATTAGGAATAGGTTTTAGGATGCAAGTGGGAGATGTAGGAAAATGCAAGTGGATGAGGAATAATAGAATTTATTAAAATAAATTTCTTTATTTCAATTTGGTTGCAATTTGGGAATTTGAATAAATTAGATTTATTCAATTTGGGGTGAACTATTAATTAAATGTAAATTTAATTAAAAGTAGAGAGAAAGGGTTTAATTAAATAAAATGATTTATTCAATTAAATGATGTAAAAGGTTCTAGTGAATTTAACTAAATAAATTGAATAATTTACTTAATTAAATAGAGGAATGTGGGCAATTTAATTAAATTAGATTTAACTAAATATAGAAATGAACATAAAATATTCATTTAGGAATATGGTCATTTTTATATGTCTACACCCACAAAATGTTTGCACTCTTTAGGAATGTGCCTGGTTAAAGGCCTAGCCCTGCTAGGAGATTTACAATCTGCCTGGTTCAGAGCGGACCGTGTTAGGAGTGGCTCGGTGAAGGGATTTACAATATCAGCTCTGTTAGGAGCTCTACCCTGTTAGGAGTAACCTTGCTAGAGGATTTTAAACTCAAACTAATTAGCCACCCGGTGAGGGGATTTATAAATAAGATCTATTACAGTCTACCCGGTTAAGGGATTTCAATCTACTGCAATTGTAAGGAAACAACGGGGCAAATGATCTGATCACAACACTTCCTTGCTTGCTAGTACAGATCCTTTTCATCTCAATTTTGCTTCTCACATGCAGACTCTTTAATGTGGTTTGACATAGTCTTCTACTCAAACCACCGATACACAATCTCTTCTCAAACTAGACCTAAATAACCTTATCAACTAGGTCGATTACATAACCTTAACCTCATTCAAAATCCATTGAATTTACATCAAGGACAGAAAAAAAAAATGCCAAAATACATTACAAATCATTAAAAAAAATTCCTAGATAATTTATGTTGGTGAATGATCACCGCACATCAATCTGATAAGAAATCAACCCCTTGTCACATTCTGCTCAGCACTTTGTTGTTTCCCAAGAAATTCTATCCCTGTACGTTCTCAACCACCAATTTATCATTACACATGGATTCCAACATGTCATCATTAATTTATGAACATTATAAGATCCATCACCAAACCATAAATCATTACTGGTCAAAGATATGTTACCGGTATACTTTTATCTTCATAGAGTTCACAACAGTCAATTACAAACATGCTTTTCGGTTCACAACAGTTAATTACAGACATACTTTTTGGTTCACAAAACTTGATGCGGTTCCAATCACAGACTCATACCAATGTCATAAACATATGTTCCAAACCACAACATCTAACTCATTACCAATAATCTATACCGATCACTTGATTATCATACTGTTCCTTCTTACCGATTTAGAGGTTTTACTCTCAAACCCATTCCATTATCGGTTAGACTATACTGGTTAGTCTGGATGACATATGACTACGTAAATATGGTTGCCATCAATGACAACACAAATAAAGTCATCAAACAACTTATCACATCATCAAGTCAACAATCTCCCCTTTGACAACATCAATCATATACTTGATCACCGGTCATCTTCTCATCTCATCATCATCTCCATCAGTTATGCTAATAATCTCCCCCTTCATAATTAATGGCAACACCTAAAGCTCATCATAAAAAAAACTATAACATTCAAAACTATAGCTCAACTGAACTTTTTTGACTGTTGCACTGATCTATTGTATTGTTCTTATCCTTCTTACTTCTCCCTCATTGCGTTACTTCTCCATGTTTACTTTTCTTCTCCCCCTTTGAAAACAATGTCAAACGTGCAAAGTGTCAAATTCATCTTCTATTTCTATGTTTTCATCTCTTCTGTTGAACTTATATTCATCATCTCTACCACTACTATTTGTCTTTATCTCTGCTACTCCCCCTGAGGAGTAGCCCTCTTCTCATCAATCCATAGTGAAATATATTCAATTAACCCACTGGATTGATGCTTCAACAACATCTTAGTTGACCTTAGGTACGAGTATAACCCCTAACTTTCCTCTAAGATATTCAAAGGTAGCCTTAGGCAATGGCTTGGTGAAAATGTTTGCTAACTGCTCTTTACTCGACACATGATCCATCCAGACTTGTTTTTCCTGCACTCTTTCTCTCAAATGATACTTTAGTTCAATATGCTTAGTCCTAGCATGCAATACAGGGTTCTTTGAAATATGTATTGCACTTGTGTTATCATAATATATCACCACTGGTTCTGTCATGTTCTCCTTGAATCCTTATGGTACATGTGTCATCCATATTGCTTTTGTACAATTCATGGACGTAGCCACATATTTTGCTTCGGTTGTAAACTGAGAAATACAAATTTGCTTCTTACTAGTCTAGGATACCAATCTTCATCCTAGAATTAATGCACCACCGGTTGTGCTCTTTTGGTCATCTATGTTACCTGCCCAATCAGCATCGATGACTTTGCTTCTTACTAGTCTAGGATACCAATCTTCCTCCTAGAAAGAATGCACCACCGGTTGTGCTCTTTTGGTCATCTATGTTACCTGCCCAATCAGCATCAATGAACACCTTTAAAGAGAAGTTGTCTTTGTATGGATACCATAATCCATAATCAATAGTCCCTCTGAGATTCTGAAAATTCTCTTCACTACCACCATGTGAGTCTCCTTTGGACTTTTCTGAAATCTTGCCACTATACAAACTACATGAGCAATATCTGGTCTACTATGAACAACATAATGTAGTTTACCAATCATAGATCTATACTCAGTTTCATCTACCATATCTGAATCATCTTCCTTTAATAATCTGCAACCTGTAACCGTAGGGGTTCCAATTGGGTTACAACCTTTGATTCCAAATTAGGTTTTCAATACTTCCTTCACATATTTAGACTAATTGATAAAGATACCACCTTTCATCTGTTGAACCTGCAAACCAATGAAAAACTTGATCTCACCTATCAGAGACATCTCAAATTCCCTTTTCATCTCATATGCAAAATTTAAACTCATATCATCTCTTCCAAATATGATGTCATCAGCAAATACTTCTGCAATCAATATCTTGTCTCCTTGAGACTTCAAGTAAATATAGTTGTCCTGACTAGTTCTCTAAAATCCAATCTTTATCAGGTGTGAATGGAGTCTTTCATACCATGCCCTCAGAGCTTGCTTTAATTCATTGAAAGCATTATGCAGTTTTCATACCATATCCTTGTCTTCAGTCAATGCAAACCCATCCAGTTGTTCAATGTAAACCTCCTCTTCTAGGATTCCATTTAGAAATGTAGACTTCACATCCATTTGGTAAATCTTGAATCCTTTGAAAGCTACAAATACTAGTAGCATTCTAACTCCTTCAAGTGTAGCAACCGGTGCAAAGGTTTCTCCATAATCTTCACCTTCTTCTTGTGGATATCCTTTGCAAACTAGTCTAGCCTTGTTCCTAACCACTTCGCTATCTTCATTTATTTTGTTTCTGAACACCCACTTAGTACCAATCATATTTTTATCAGTTGGTCTGGGAACAAGTGACCAAGTGTTGTTCTTCTCTATTTGATCAAGCTCTTCCTCCATAGCCTTTATCCATTCGTCATCCTTGAGAGATTCTCTTACTGTCTTCAGTTCAACTGTGGAAATCAGACAATCACTTTCTCTGATTTTTCTTCTTGTTTGTACTCCAACATTCTTGTCTCCAATAATCTGATCTTCTAAGTGATTCAACTTTACATATCTAGGTATAATCAGTTTCGATATAGAAGTTTCTTCTTCTTCTTTAGCTTCTTCATCTACCAGTTGAGTGGCATCCTACACATTGTTCTGATCAACATCATTTCACACTTCTGATTCAATGATCACTAATTTTGTTCATCTTCTGCATCAGTCTTGCCGGTATCATTAGATTTTTCAGGGTATTCATCAATTTTTACATTAATACTTTCCACAATCTTCTTCGTTCTTTTGTTAAAGCACTTGAATGCTTTTCTCTTAGTTGCATAATCAAGGAATGTTCCTTCATCACTCTTAAGATCAAACTTACCTGTATACTCATCTCTTTTTATGTAACACCTATTTCCAAAGACTTTGAAATAACTAACATTAGGAGTGTTACCATACCATTATTCATGGGGTGTTTTATCATTATCTTTCTTTACTAATACCCAATTCATTGTGTATACAGTTGTGCTGACTGTTTCTCTCCAAAACATCTTAGGTACATTTCCTTGTATCAAAATTGTTCTTGCTATAATCCCATTATGTTGTGGTGTCCTTGGTGCAAACAATTGTCTCTGTATTCCATTATCATCACAATATTTCACAAATTCAGTTGATGTGTATTCTCCACCCCAGTCAGATATCATGCACTTTAAATTCTTATCGGTTTATTTCTCCACTAAGGCTTTGAATCTCTTAAACTTTTTGAAATCTTCAGACTTCTCCTTCAAAAATGTAACCCAGATCATTCTTGAATGATCATCCATAAATGTCATGAAATACCTATCACCTTGAAAACTTCTAGTCCTCATAGGACCACATAAATTAGTGTGCACCAAATCTAAATATTCTCAGAAGAAAATGTTTTTCTCTTAAAAGAGGTAGTAGTCATCTT
The DNA here is from genome assembly GCF_030272615.1 of Cryptomeria japonica. Lineage (NCBI taxonomy): Eukaryota > Viridiplantae > Streptophyta > Pinopsida > Cupressales > Cupressaceae > Cryptomeria > Cryptomeria japonica. The sequence continues at coordinate 4,689,423 of NC_081412.1, read as the reverse complement.
ACCCAACTAACATTCTTTACAAATCACATTGTCTAGTTTAACTAATTGTGGCATACCTCTCACCATATTTGACTTGTTGACCTTAATCACATTATCAAAATTCACATGACAAAATCTTCTATGCCATAACAAACAGTCCTCAACTTTAGTAGCCAAACAACTATTACCATTAACATTCAGATGGAATAAGTTTCCTTTTGTCTGTTTACCTGTAGCAATCAATTCTCCTTTGCATCCTAAGATCCTGTACACTCCATTCTTAAACTCAAGATTATAACCTTCATTCAGTTGACCAACGCTCAACAAGTTTTGTTTTAATCCTTCAACCCAATATACATCATCAATATTAGTTTTACCATTCAGAGAAATTTAAACTTTACCTTTTACCAAGAATGGTGAATTGTTGCCAAATATCACTACTCCACCATCAAATTCTTTAAGTGAGATGAACTTGTTCCTATCACTAGTCATGTGATGTGAACAACCACCATCAATAACCCACTCATCACTGCTATCAATATGAGATACTAAAGATTTCTTATCAGAGATATCTTTCTCAATAGCTACAAAAACGTTTTCTTCATTCTCTTCATCCTCAGTTTCCTCATCAGTAACACCTTCATCAACTGCAACATAGCACTGTTTATTACCTTTTCCTTTATACTTCCTGTACTTTTCCTTTTGATCACTGTTAGGACAATTAGTAGCAATATGTCTAATTTTGTTACAAGAGAAACACTTTAAGAGGAAGCTTGCCTTTGTACTTATCGGTGCCTCTAGGAAGTCTTTTTGCCAGTAAAGCTTTAAACTCAATTAAGTTGGTTTTGTCCTTCATTACCACCACCATGATTACTTGACCTATACACATCCTTTCCTTTTCTTACCGGTGCATTAGATACATATGCTTTGAAAGTAGATTCTTCCTTAGGTATACTAAATTATCAAATCTATTTAACTCAAAAGCAGTAAGCTTGCCTATCAAAGAATCAACTGTAACTTTATCTTTGCTGACTGACCTCAATTCCTAGATAGCAGAAACTCTAATAGCATAAGCAAGCAATAAGGTTCTAAGCATTTTTGCTCACCACTGTATCTTCTGCAATGGTTGCACCAGCACTTTTGATTCTTCCAACTACTTTCTTTATCATTTGTCAGTATTGGGTGATGTTCTCAGCTTCCATCATCTTCATGTCATCAAATTTACATCTAAGGCTTTCTTCCTTAGGTTTTTGCACATGCTCATCTCCACCATAAATTAACTTTAACTTCTCCCAAACTTCATAAGTTGTTTCTAGACCATGAACATCAATATACTTAGAATCAAAAAGTGTACTTACAATGACTTCCAATGCTTGAATATTCGCTTGTTACTCCTTGAGCTGATCTAGATTCGGAGTACTAGTAGGAGCTGTGTACTTATTTTCAACATGCAACCAGAATTGTGCCCCTATTCCTTTAATGTAGATCTTCATTCTGTCACTCTATATTTTGTATTTATCCTTTGTGAACTGATAGAATAGCGCATAGGGTAGTTTTAGTGCTTAGGGTAGATTGGGTGGCGCTTAGGAAGAAAAGGGTAGTGCATAGGTTTTTGCTAGCGCATAGGGTAGATTAGGTAGCATGTGGAGAGGATAGGTTAGCGCATGATAAGCAGTTTAGCACGTAGACAAAATTTTTTAGCACACAAGGAAATTTTTTTGGTATAGTGTGGTTTGGGAATGAAGAAAATTGGTAGGGTGATGCCAGTTCTACCGGGATAGGTGCAATTTTTTAGTTTGCGTGTCTGCTGTCATTGTTTTGATAAGTTGTCCAATATGAGTTCTGATATAACTTGATTTGATTTGCAATTTTTCAAGTTGATATAGATTTTATGCAAATTTGATATGATGTGGTTTGATATGAATTGTGGAGCTTGAGTTTTTTTACAAGTTGATATGGATGTGAACTTGAGTTGTGTTACAAGTTGCTATGAAACTTGAGTTGTGTTACAAGTTGATATGAATGTGAAACTTGAGTTGTGTTACAAGTTGATATGATGATGAAACTTGAGTTGTGTTACAAGTTGATATGATTTGATGGATTGATATGATGTGGAACTTGATTTAGATTGTTCAAAATTTTCAAGTTTTTGAGATGAATTTGATTTTGATATCTATGTGTTGATGAGGAAACTAATATTGAACTTGCTTTGTTTTTGACAGGAGCGTCTTGGAGTGGTTCAGTCGCATGAGCGATTTCCAAGACCGTGGTCATTGATATCATGATTGACACAGGCCGATAGAGACATCATTGAGAGGTGTGGCCTGACCTCATTGCTAGATATGCCTCGGTTCATCCTGAACCGGGGTTTATTGACGACATTGGCTGAGAGGTGGCATAGTGATACAAACACCTTTCACTTGACGATAGGCAAGATTACAGTGACGCCTGAGGATTGCTACCGGATTCAGTGGATTCTTGTTGTAGGTGCATTGCTACCCTATGAGCAGACCGAGGAGGGTGGGATTGAGGCACTTCATCGGATCTTGCAGGATGATACTGTTTGTGGGTATGAGATCGCCTGGTAGGAGTTTTTGGATTTGGATTACACTCCTCTACCATCAGTTTTGGCAGGTTTTATAGGTGGGCTCTTATGTCCCGACCGTAGGTCGAAGGGATTAATAGTGGGGTGGGGATTGGTGCTGGAGGATATGGTGACGCAAGGTCGTCTATTTGCATGGGGGTCAGCTATGTTGGCCCATTTATATAGGGATTTGCATCAGGTGGTCTATTTGGGTTATGGCAGTTTATCAGTTGGAGTGACACTGCTACAGGTATGGGCGTGGGAGCATATCCCTGCAGCTAGGCCATTGGCAGACAGAGATAGGCATGTTGGGTGTGCGTATGCATATGGGTATAGAGGGATAGTTATCCAACGTAAGCTGGGCAAAATAGAGCATTGGAGGAGAGTATTAAATGATACTGATACAGTCATTTGGCAACCATATACAGGTTGCGAGGTATGGGCAGAGGATGGGATGGAGATGTCGTATGTTTATATGTCCAGGTATCTAATAGGGTGGACGCCCTTTGTTATAAAGAGGTTTTTACATAGCCGGGTGTTGCGGCAGTATGGTCAACAGCAAGGGATGCCATAGGGAGCATGTTTTTATGCTCGACAGAGACAAGATATCCCAGATTGGGGACCTACGATTGATAGCGGGGTGACAGTGGAGGAATTCTTTCATTTAGCTAGCTAGATTTGGGATTATACCCCTAAGATAGTGGATGCAGGGATGAGTGATGAGTTTGCAACACTCTTTGTAGCGCGTGCAGTGGCCTGTATATCATATCCGACGGAGATGATTCCCGCCTTTGATGATAATGAGGATGACCAATGAGGAGAGGTTGGGGAGGAGATAGAGGATGGAGGAGGTGATGGAGGGGGTGATGATGTAGGAGGTGGTGATGGAGGAGGTGGCCGAGGTCAGCGAGGAGAGAGAAGGAGATTGGATCGAGGGAGACTTGATCGGGGGAGGAGAGGAGAGAGAGGTGGAGATGGTGATGATAGGGGGATACGGGTGGAGAGAGCTATGCGGTGAGCTGTGATGGATAGAGGGAGAGGAGGTTTGGCTATCAGAGCTAGGGGTGAGGAGAGGGTTGGGGAGGTGATAGCGACGGTGGGAAGTCATGATGATTTCAGACGATCGGCCCAAAGGAGGAGGTTTGATGTTTTACCTCCACCAGAATCGAGGATAGGTAGAGGGATAGGGGTACCCCTTCACGGGTACCCCTGCAGATGCGGATTTTGACGCATGTGGAGGATGTGCAAATTAGATCACTGTAGTTTTCAATGCAGCATTTGCAGACACAGTTGTTGGCGCATCAGTGTTAGATTACTCAGCTAACCACAGAGTGTGGTACAGAGATAGAGCAGCAGGGTCGAGCAGAGGAGCTCATGGCGAGTTTGTAGAGAGCGGTAGCAGGTGGCCCAATGAGAGACACTTTGAGAGAGCTTTCCTTGAGAGTCAAGGAGGCAGAGTATTATAGGAGACATTATGAGGAGGCAGTGCTTAGGGAGCGCCGAGTGTAGAGTTTCACATAGTCGAAATCTAGTCGATCTCGAGAGACTAGGTTGAGGACAGAGAGCAGAGGCGTGATAGGGCCTTCAAGACAGGATCCACCTGGAGATCGACCTGGAGATCCAGGTGCTGGGAGATCTACAGCAAGACCATCTCCCTCAGGAGATAGTCATACCTGAGAGACATTGTCTCAATTGTATTTTGATCATTTTGTTGTATTTGCACAGACATGACATATTTTGTATATTGATCATTTTTGGAGATATATATATGACACCATTTTCTTTGATCCTCATGTGATGTGTTATGGATTATGCTTTATATATGCCTTTGTTTATTCTATGATGATGCAATGCTTAGATAGATGCCTATGATGCGATATTTAATGAATATGATGTGATAATGCATGATGTTGTGAGATGTATCTTGAAAATGAGATATATGATATGATATGCTGAGATGTATCTTGAAAATGAGATGTATGATATGATATGTTGTGAGATGTATCTTGAAAATGAGATGTATGATATGATATGTTGTGAGATGTATCTTGAAAATGAGATGTATGATATGATATGTTGTGAGATGTATCTTGAAAATGAGGTGTATTATATGATATGCAACTAATTGTAAAATGATATGCAACCAATTGTAAAATGGTATGCAACTAATTGTAAAATGGTATGCAACTAATTGTTTTTGAGCATCCTCATTCTGCATTTGTCATCCCTGTATAGCCACATGTTGTTTGCTTTCTTTATATGTATCATCATTGAGCATTGATTTGTTTTGGGATATGTTGAAAATTTATACAAGCATAATGGTATAATTGAACCATAATGACTTGAGAAAAATTTACATGATTTTTTATTTTGCAAGATAGCAAAAGTGTCAAGGTATAATTGAACAAGGACGACCTAAGTGCAGATTATGTATAAACAAACAAGATTAAACCATTTGTATGCGTAAAGTGGATTCATGTCTTTAGTGATATGTTGTGAATCACGTCTCGAGACAAGTATTTACACAATACAGATGATCACCTCACAAAAAGAAAACTAAGAAAGCATTGGAGTCTCCTCGATGTTCTCTAGCTTTGAAGCATTGTTGAGAAAATTTAGAGGATCCAATAATTCAAAAAGTTCAAGTGCAAAAAATAGTCAAAACTTTATGCAAGATGCAACATTTGATACTTCAGAAAATCATCCATCATATTTTGTGAATCCTATTTTAAGCGATCAATGTTTTGCTTTGTGATTTTGTGAGTTTTGCTCGCTAGATATGATGTTTTGAGTTTGCGATTAGTTTTTATGTCTTGAACGTGCTACAAGTTTTCATTAAAAATGCCCCTAGCCAAGTGTGTCTCTTGATGTGGATATGCACAGTGATTACCAAGCCATGGTGAGATGCGGTGAAAGGATATGCGGATAAACCAGGATAGTGACTACGCTAAGTATGTCCGAGATGGATATTTTGATAAAAATGTTAGGCGATGGCCAATAGTGTTGTTGATATAATGGTATGGATATACATAGAGGAGTTGTCCTCTCACAATAGTGCCTGTTGCCAGGTTTTCACCAGTTGCTTTTATTGTACCTTTTGTTATTTGCTTTTTTTTTATTTTTTGATATTTTTGATATTTTGACTTTTCCGTGCATTAGACTACTCTAGTGTAGTATTTCTTCAGATGGATGTTGTTAGTTGGTTCACCGAGCACATCTCCTTTTGAAGTTGTTAGCTGATAGGCGTCTTATCGATAGGCTGATATAATGACATAGGGACCTAGCCAGTTAGGTTCAAATTTCCCTTTCTTTTCCTAATCTTGCCGATTTTTTGGATTTTCTTTAAGTACTAGGTCACCAATTTTAAAAATTTGGGGAATGACCTTGTGGTTGTAGCTCCTGCACATGCGTTGTTGATATGCTTTAAGATGAGTGTAGGCACGTTGGTGTTGTTCATCTAGTAGTTCAAGCTCTTGTAGTTGGTTAACTCGATACTCTTCATCTGGGATTAAGCCTTTCAGAGAGACTCTAAGAGATGGAATTTCTACCTCCAAGGGTAAAATTGGTTCTGATCCATATACCAATGAATATGGTGTAGCTCCTGTAGGTGTACGGATGCTAGTTTTGTATGCCCGAAGTGTTGGATTAAGTTGTATATGCCAATCTTCGCCTGCATCGTTCACTGTTTTCTTTAGGATTTTCAATATTGTCTTGTTGGATGCTTCTGCTTGACCATTCCCCTGTGGGTAGTAAGGTGTAGAGAAATGATGTTGGATTTTGAATTTTTTCACATAGTTCTCGCACATCTTCATTTTTGAAAGGTCGTCCATTATCTGTGATGATGGAACTTGGAATACTATAACTGCAGATTAGATAATTAAGGATAAAAGAGGCAATTTGTTTCCCAGTCACTGTGGTCATGGGAACTGCTTCAATCCATTTGGTAAAGTATTATGTTGCAGTTATAATGAACTTGTGTCCATTTTAAGATGAAGGATGAATTTTGTCGACCAAGTCCAATCCCCACTGACAAAAGGGCCAGCATGTTGTGAATGGTTGCAGTTCCTATGCTGGTGCATGTATAAGATTGCCATGGATTTGGCATTTAGGACACTTCTTTGCAAAGTGATAAGAGTCTTTTTCCATTGTTGGCTAGTAATATCCCATTCTTAGAAGCTTTTTAGCAAGAGTAGTACCACTTGAATGTGTACCACAGATACCTTCGTGAAGCTCGTGTAAAGTAGAGTCAAATTCATTACGATCAAGGCAATGAAGAAGAGTACCATCTAGACCTCGACGGTACAAAGTATCAGCAGTGAGAGTATAATGGGCGGCCTGTCGGATAAATTTATGTTTTTGGTTTTGGGATAGGTCAATGGGTAGGATATTGTTCTTAAGATAATCGTATATTAGTTCATATAATGGGGAGTTGGAACCGGTTAAGGCATAGATAACATGGGAATTAGAGTGGCCATAGGTTGGGGAGAACAGTTGCTCTACCAGAAACTCATAACGACTTTGTTGCTCTGGGATTTGCAGTAGTGAAGCAATAGTAGCCATTACATCGACTGCCTTGTTATCCAACCTTGGTATTTGCTCAAAGGTGATGTGTACAAAATATTGCTTGAAATCATCCACCATTCGGTTGTATGGTAGTAGCTTGTCGTCCTTTGTCTGATAGTCATTGTTGATTTGATTGATGACTAGTTGTGAATCTCCGTAGACTTTTAACTCTGCGATTCTCCATTCTACGACCATTTTGATGCCTATAACCAATGCCTCATATTCAAACACATTATTTGTGCATGGAAACATAAGTCTATATGATCTTGGTATAGTGTGTCCTTTAGGACTGATGAATAGAATTCTAGCACCTGAGCCATGTTGTGTGTAGGATCCATCAAAGTATAGGGTCCATTGTTTGGTGGAGATAGAAAAAATGTCTCTGTCCAGAAATTTGATCTCCATAGTTTGTTTTCTAGGTAGTCGTGCTTCAGCCAGTTGATCTGCAATTGCTTGTCCTTTGATAGCTCATCATTCTGTGTAGTGGATATCAAATTCACTGAGGATCATGACCCATTTAGCCAATCTGCCTGTAAGAGCTGCCTTGCTGAGTAGATATTTGAGAGGATCAATTTTTGCTACTAGCTTGATGGTGTGTGCTAGCATGTAATGTCAGAACTTTTGAGAGGCAAATACTACTGTTAGACAAGCCTTCTCAATGAATGTATAGTTTATTTCATATCTATTCAATGTCCTGCTGATATAGTATATAGCTTGTTCCTTGCCTTGTTGATCTTCTTATGCTAATAATGCCCCTAGTGATATATCTATTGTTGAAATGTAGAGAATGAGTGGCTTCCCTGCTATTGGTGGTACTAGAACTGGTGGATTCATCAGATACTGCTTGATTTGATAGAAGGATTCTGCACATTTGGCTTCCCATCTGAATGGTACATTTTTATGTAGCAAATGATTGAATGGGAGACTTTTATCTACTAGTTGAGCGATGAACTATCTGATTGATTGGAGTCATCCTTGTAGAGATTTGAGCTGACTAATATTCTTTGGTGGTGGCATCTCCATAATGGCTTGTACCTTTGCTAGATCCACTTCAATACCTATAGCTAAAACTATGTATCCTAGCAACTTACCTGATGTAACCCTGAAGACACACTTCTTAGGGTTAAGCCTGACTTGAAATTTTTCTAATCTGTCAAAAATATTTTCTAAGATGCTTAGATGTTCCGCTCTGGTGAAGGATTTAGCGAGTACATCATCCACATAGTCTTCCATGAAGGTATGCATCATGTCATGAAATATTGTTGTCATTGCTCGTTGATAAGTTGCGCTTGCATTCTTTAAACTAAAAGGCATGACATTCCAACAATACGTTCCCCAAGGACAGGTAAACATTGTTCTATATTGATCTTCTAGGGCTATTTTGATTTGATTATAGCCTGAAAAACCGTCCATTAGTGATAGCATTGCATGGTCTACTGTGAGGTCTACAATTATGTCGATACTGGGCAAAGGAAAGTCATCCTTTGGATAGGCTTTGTTGACATCTCTAAAATCAGTGCATATTCTGATACTACCGTCTGGTTTGGATACTAGCACGATGTTGGAAATCTATTCAGCATAGTCAATAGGTCGAATGAATCTGACATCTAACAGTTTCTTTAGTTTAGCTTTAACCATGAGTGCCACACGTGGATTCATCTTTCACAATTTTTGTTTGACTGGCTTAGCTCCTGGAGTAATGGACAAGTGATGCATGATTAATTGCGGATCAATCTCGGGCATATGACCAAGCAAAGTTGAGTTGTTTTCCTTTAAAAGGTTTAATAGATTCTGACCTTTCTTCCTCTATCAAAGATTCTGCCAGGTGTATGTTTTTGGTTGCTTCTGTAGTACCAATGTTGATTGATTGAGTGGGCTCAATCAATATGGGTGATCACTCATGATAATGCTCAGGAAGAGTGTCAAGTCTCCCATCTTTAGGTTCCTTTAAAAGGTTTTCACCCTCAAATGCGTCTTTTATTTTTACTTTTTTGTGATCCATTGCTGCCATTGACTGGTTTTCAGCAGTAGATCCTTTATTGGTTTCATTTTTGCGACTGAGAGACTTGGAACTCCCATGGTTGTAGACATCATTACTTTGTTCACTAGTAGAGTCTGTTTTTGGGTTAACAGTACACAAGTAATGTATAATGGATTCATCATTTGGGAAAATTGGTATATCATGAATTTTAGGTTTGTCCTAGTCTATGAGGTCAAGGAAGACAAGTGGCAAGAAGTCATTTGGCGGATCAAGTTCTGTTACTAAAAGTGTCAGGATGGAGGTATCATCGTGATTGGTCTGGGTGTCAAAGAAGTTAAGGATTTCATCAAGGTCTTCGATGGTATCATCTTCCATATAGACTTGCTCATAATGATGCTGCTCATTTTCTTTGGCATCATAGATATTTTGTGGACCAAAGTCAAGTGGTTTATATTCTGTGTTGTGCGCTTCTTGAGAGATGGGTGTATGATTGTCTTTTGCACAAATATCTTCAGTAGCATTAGAACAACTGCCCCATTTATATTCATTGGAATCAGTCTCAGAGGTAGTATCCTAGATTCTTGTTGGCATTATGTGAACCGGTATGTGGACATAATGACATTGTATGTTGTCATTGATGTCAATATGTTGAAGAGGTAAAACTAGCATATGTGAGAACCAGTATAACACTATGAACCGGCATTTGTGCCAAAGTGAAGCAGTGTGGTTGTTCAAGGTGAACTGGCATATGGTTATGGGAACCAGCACATGGAAGTGTTGTATGACTACCGGTTGATAGTCTCAGCTTTAGGGTTTCTAGTTGAAGTGCTTCAAGCCTGTATGGCTCAACTGATGACATTGTGTGATGAGTTAGCATTGTAATGAAGAAAAAATCATGTTGCCATGTCAGCCTTGTGCGCGTGAAGGATCTTGCATAAAGGAGATTGTTCCTATCTACCTCAGGAATGTGCGAAGTCTGTAAACAGTGATAACGTGTGATGGGTTATTAGCCACCATGAAATTAGTGGAAAACAAACGATGGAGAATGTCTTGAGATTGGATCAAGATTGTTGCATTCAATATAGTATGTGCAATGGTTAGGATTGAACCGTTTGAATTCCTTAACCTAATAGGTCTAGGGTTTAGAGTTTATGCTACTGACCTGTCTGTTATCCTATAAGGTCAATGTTGTGACTCTTTCAGAGGTTGTTGGCAAAAGTTGTGTGTGAGTATCCAAGAGAAGGGATACGTGATTCTTGCTAGACCAAAGGAGAGAAGTGATACCTGCAAAGTGTAAGCGCAAAAGGTGAAGAGGAGATTAAGCGGATTTGCATTGGCATTGAGTGTTGTTACCAGATCATTGAAATACCTGTTGATCTCTAACCACCTCAATAGTTGGAAAATCCCCTAACAGGGTAGCCTTAACCAGCTTGTTGTAAATTCCTTAACAGGGTAACTCAAAGTTATTGAGATCTGGAAAGCTAGAGAGCTCTGGAAATCCTTTAGCTATTGAGTTCTTAAAATCCTCTAACAAGGTAACCTATAACAAGGTTTAACCCTTAACGGGGTGATCCCTAACAAGATCGGTTCCTAACAGAACCTATTGTATCTATCTTTAACAGGACAAGGCTCCTAACGGAGCGGACTTCCAAAGAGTTCAACAACAAGCTTGTGGGTATTCATCCCCATCATGGTTTTTCCCATTTGGGTTTCCATGTGAAAAATATGTGTGTCATGTGTGATGCTTTTATCTTGTGATGCTTTGTTATTACCTGTTAAGCATATGATGGTTCTGTGTTTTATGCCTGTCAATAAAACATGTTGAACTAGTTGTTGTGAAGATATGATGATAGATTACCTATTCATACATAAGGGTGAAATGGTAGTGTAGTTCTGAGTTGAGTGGAAAGCTAAGTGAGTAACCAATTTATGATTGTTTTACTTGTTTTGGGTTTTACCGGTTGCACTCTATTTCAAACTGGTGTCACTGTTTTCCAGTCATTTGGAGTAATTGTTGTTGAACCGGTTTAGGACTATATTTTGTCTGTACTGATTCACCCCACCCTCTCAGTACCAGTTTGGTACTATTTTCTCATCATTGAGTTATCAATTCTTTCAGTGTTGTAGACTGGTATGTTGTAGGGTGATAACAGGTCTTTGATGATTGATACTAGTTTGATAGTTTTCGTTGACTCTGTGTCAGATCCTGCTTCTACTCTTTGTATTTATTCATATACTGTCTCTCCTTGTGGAGGAATGATGTTATCGGGAGGTGATTCTGCTTTGTTGGATATTGGTTCTTGAACATGATGTACTTCCATGGATGTTGTGGGATTCTCTTGATGTTGCTTCCTTTCTTGATGTTCACATTCTTTACGTATTGTCTCTGTTGACTCAAATAGTGCTTCCTGCCAGGATTCTTCTTTGTACTTCTTCTTTGCTTTCCCCTGAGGTTTTTGATATTTGTGTGGTGTCTTTCTTGGTAGTAAAGTGAGTTCATAACCCAATCCTATTTTTTCTTTACTGAACTATGAATGAGGATCTATTGGTTCTGTGATGCCTTCCTTACATTTTCTAATAGGTCCTTTGCCATTGTATCCCATTTGTTGCATGATTAAGTAGCCTTTTCCGTACATGTGTGTTAGTATAACTACCTCCATAGTAGCTGCTTTGTTATTTTCTTCTTCATCCTTTTATAACCAACTAAGGATGTCCTTTTCCTCTGATTCATGTGCTAGAGTGTCGAGTTGGATGAATGTGCCATCAAACTTGGTGATGGGTTGAGTTGCTTGTTGTGTTGATGTTGTAGGTAATCCATGAGATCTAGGTGATGTTGGTAAGTTGGCCAAACACATGGGTTCCAAAGAGTATTCCCCCATGCCTTGTTCTTTGATTTTCATTTTATGCTTTAAATCTCTAGGTAATGATTTAGACTTTTCTTGTTGAAGATCTGGTGCTGAGGAATTTTGTTTCTCTCTATTATGTGGAACCAAGTTGTCCTAGGTTGCCCCCATAGCATTACAATGTTGAAATGGATTATGATCAGCTGATATAGAAACCTCCTGCCCATTGTAGGGGAATTTGACACACTGGTGGTGTGTGGAGGGTACTGCTTGCATTTCATGTATCCAGGGTTGACCTAATAAGATATTGTATGTGAGGTCTATGTCTAAGAACTGGCACATAGTATCCTTTTGTATCAGTCCTACTTGAATTGGCAACACCACTGTTCCTTTAGATGATCTTTCTTCATCATCATATGCCTTTATAGTAATATTTTTGCGTGGATCAATAGACTCCTCAGAGAAGCCTAATGCACGGATAAGTTTTAAGGTACAAATATTAAGTCCAGCTCCTCCATCTATTAATACTCATTTAACTCAGTGTTTATAGACCATGACTTCAATATGGAGAGGAGTATTGTGTGGATGGCTCAATGAAGTATTATCATGCTCAGAAAAAGTGAGATTATGAGGCCCTATCATATGAGCGACCATGGCTTGGAATTTGTTAGCATCCAAATCTTGAGGTACATTTGTTTCTAATAACGCTTGTTCCAATATGTCCTTGTGTTTTGGCCAAAGTTTCAGCAACTCTAGTATAGATATTTGAGCAAGAGTTTTGAGCAGTTGACTGACCAGATCATATTGAATTTTGGGTACAGTGTTTGTTGCCAACATATGTCCCTTCAAGACATTTTTTGAGCTCTGGTTGTTACCTTGATGGATTCGTGTTCATGTTTATCTCTGATTGTGATGACGTTTATTTGATTGTCTGCAATTGATATATGATTGATGGTGTTATTGTATATGTGATTTATACGAGCCCCACGTGTATCCTTTGAGGCTGAAGCTCCATCTTTATTGTAGTTTGGAAGAGGATTCTTAAAGGCTCCATGGTCACCATTTGTTTTGAAACCATCAATTGTTAAACCACCTCTATCAATCATGTCTTGAACAATGTTTTTTAGCCACATGCAATCATTTGTTTGATGACCTTTGTTGCGATGAAAATCACAAAAGTGTGAGTCATTCCACCAAGGTGATTTGATTTGTGGTTCGTAGTTACTGATTACTAGTAGAGAGATAATTTTGTTTGCCAGGAGTTTTCTGTATGCTGACTCGAGTGATTGTCCCAATGGTGTGTAAATGCATTTTGAAAAGTTGTTTGCATTACCCCATGAATTTGTATTAGGTCCTCGATTGGTGTTATTGTTTTGGGTATTGTTGGCATTGTTGGTGTTGGGTTGATCTTGATTGGTATTTGGTGCATAAGTGTTAGTGCCTAAGTTAGCACCTTTGGGATTTTTTGTAGCTTGAGGATTACCTGATAATACGGGCACGAGCTGCTTTGATTTTGGATCATTTGATTCATTGCCTCCTTCATCGCCAGTGTTTTTGTTTCTGGTCTAGAATTTGGATTTGTCTAAGTTGTTATTGTTTTGGTTGTTGTAATTGGATGAACTTGTTCCTTCTTTGAAGAATTTAAATGTCCCTTTCTTGACACATGCCTCTTCTACTTGGGTGTCATTCTCAATCATTTTAGAAAAATATGGTATGCATTGGAGTTTGAGTATGTAACTCATCTCACTATTCAAGTTGTCGATGAAGATCTCCATCTTTTCCTTTTCAGGCACATCTTGAGGATATCTCAAAACCATACGTCGCCAACGTTGAAGGAATACCATGAATGTTTCATTGTTTTTCTGCTTGGTATTATAGATGTCTAACATAGTGATAACATGTTGAATGTTATAGGAATATTGAGTTATGAATTTGTTGACTAGTTCACCGAATGATCTAACAAGTGGTGTGATTTTGGATAACAATTCCATTATTTGTCCTCCCAAGCTTCTTGGGAATAACCTCATCAAATAGGTATCATCATGAGAAAACTCAAGACTCATTGTATAGAATTCTCGAACATGATCGTGTGGATCACTTTTCCCATCATATTTGTCAAATTTTGGAATGTCTGAGTTTGGGCGAAAAGGCACCATGTTTAATCATCTATCAAAAGGATAAGGAAAAATTTCAGTTAAGGAGTATCGTACGGTTGTCCCTTGTTTCATGTCATGCATTTGTCTTTGTAACATTTGCATTTGTTGAGTTAGAGCAATCAAGGGTGCATTATTTTGTCAAGGGAAGCGATCTTCCCTTGTATTAGTTCTTAGTTGAAATGGTGTGTGGAACGGTATGTTTGATTCAAGGATGTGTTGCTTAGGGATGTCTTGCTCGGCTAAGTTCTGTTCTGGTATATTTTGTTCAGGGTCGCGAGCCTCTTCCTCCCTTTTTCTTCCTTGATAGTCATAATGTCGAGATTCTGTTTGAAAAATGTCAATGTCCAAATCTTTAGGAATTTTAACTCCTTTGCTTGTGAGCATGAGTAGATATTTTTCTTTGTCATTTTCCATAAGCCTTTCTACAAGCCTTTGAAATGAAGCGCTTTTCTGACATTCTTGAAGGATTTCCTCAGTAATTTCAGCGTCCTCTAGATGCGAACCCTCAAAAGGATTTGATAATCTTCAATGCATGCTGGATTCTGGTTGTATTTCGCTTTGTTTGTTTTGTTGAGAGCAAGTAACAGTAGGCATCTAGTAAAAACTTTCTGTGACAAAGGGGATGAACTCCTCTTCGATATGTTGTTCAAGGGTTGGTGGTTCAAATCGTGGTATGTTGTAAGTGATGCACTCATCGGGAAAGAAGGCTGGATTGATCTTTCCTCCTCGATTTATTTGTTGGTTGAATGCTGACTTTTGATAGAATGCTCTACTCCTCAATGGTTCCTTGTCAAATTCGTTTGTTTTGTTTTGAAGATATAATCGTATATGACAAAGGAATGTGTAATGAGACTTGAAGAGTTGGCGATTGATGTATAAAAAAAAATTTCTTTTAGCAAGTTTCGCAGAACTGGGTTGTTGTTTCTTCAACATAGTGTTATGATAAATATTTTTTCTTCTCAGAATATGAGGATTAGTCATGCACAAATGATCAATGGTTTCCTTTGATTTGTTTTGGATTTAGTTTAGCTTGTTTTGGAAACTCAAGTTTTACTTTATCAAAATGAAGGTTTAGATGCCCCCTCACGACAAAGTGTGTCAAATGTTATGGAATACGAGCTTCCCGATATGGAAACTTTGATTTGACAACTTGGAGTTTTAAAAAAAGTGTGTTTTGAGATAGAAATTCGTTTGATTTTAAAGGATCTATTTGACGCTTGTGATGATGTTTCCTGATTTTGATAGGAGAGATATATTTATCTTGAGACTAGTTTCAGTTTTTAGACAACTTTGTTTGATGGAAAATTGCTTTTAGAAACAACTTTTGATACTCAATTTTTGGTTTTTCTGCTTGATAGATATTCGGTTTAATGAAGTAGAGCATTTGAAATTGTTTTCTAAATTTTCCAAAATTTGACCTCTGTTTTGCCCCCTATTTTTTTGGTTCTTGCTATGCACTAAGACAGAGATGCGATGCGTTACAGAAAGTTCTCAATGCGCTAGCGAAAAGACTCCACTCGCTATGTTGCCCCCTGTTACGCGCTAACTGGTTTATTTTTGTTTTGTTTTGCTCAAATGGTCATGTGCTAATATGGGCCACCTATGCACTAAGCATCAACCCCTAAGCGCTAAAGTTTAGCTTCCACGTGCTAAGCTGATGCTTCAACATGCTACACTATTTTCAAAACGCGCTATGTAAAAATGTTGATTTTGGATTCTGGTGAAGCACTACTGTTAAGACTTTACGTGCTAAATATAGGGTTTGATGCGCTAAAAGATGGTTCCTACGCGCTAAACTGTCCTGACAGATTTTGACTTGGTTGGTTTTCTGTGATTTTTGGAATTTGTATTAAGTTGTTAATACTGATAGATGATTTTCTGAAGTAACAAATGAAAGCACGACACCAAAGAGATAACCATTTTGCTTAATCTAAACAATAAGTGTATGTTCTGCGAGGATGTATTCAAATCCCCAATGTTTCAACAAGTTTGGATACAAAGAATACACTTCAAAAAGACTATTTATTCAAAGGTCATAAGTAATACCATAGCCCACTAGTCTTGATACTCTATCAGCTCAAACAGTTGTGTCACCCTCTAGATGGTGCCCAATTTTTTACCTTTTGTCAGAAATTAACTCAAAGTGAATTGCTTCACAATTGAGTAGTTATCTTGGGAGATATATGGTGAGTGATCTTGGGGGTGGATTCTTCCCCACCCTTGCACTATGATATTACAAATGTTTGATTACTGACTTGGCTCAAAGTTTTTATTTCTAAGGTTTGTAATCAGGCTTCCCATTCGGCCATCAGTGATAAACTCCCTCAAAAGGCTTCCCAACTTTTAGAACAAAGGCTTTACATATCATAAAGATACTGGGGGACGGCTAATTGTTGCGCGCAACCGTTGAAAAGAACTTTTGTCACTTTTCACTTTTGATTATAGTGGCTTGGAACACTTGGCATCAAAGTTATTTCCCACTTAAGTCATTCCCTTCACACCGGCCAAAAATGGCTTTAAGAGTTTTTCAACCCCTCGGGAAGGCAGGCCTACTAAAGGATTTAATACAATAAACACTAAAAGCGTAAGAGTGGTCTAAATTTTTGATCACCAAGTGAAGGGGAGAGCATATTCCTTCCACTTTCATAGCAAAGCAAACAAGTGTTTCTTTTAACTCAATAAACACTAAAATCATTAGTGTTAGTCAATCAAAAACTAATGTAAATAGGCATATCAAGAGAGATACTAAAAACATGCTAATATATCTAACAAATGAAACAAAGATAATGAGGCATCTCCAAATGCCTCTTAGCATACTCTTAGCTCCTTCTCCCTTGTTCCTCTCCTCTCCAAGTTCCAAAATAGTGTAGCACTCAACAACTTTTTGCACTATGGATGCTTATGGAGGATTGAGATTGAAATATTGCTCTAAATGTAAATAAAGAAGCTAATATTAAGCTATTGATGCTAAAATTGATTTATTTTAACCAAAATGACAATACATGAGTTTGCTATGCTAAATGCTCTCTAAAATGCCTATAGGTTAAATGCATACAAGTTTTCAGGATCTGGATTATGAAGAAATGGGCTCTATTTATAGGGAAAATGGAGCAATGGATGGTTGAGATTGAACAATCTCAACAAGGGTCAGGATTGAATGATTTTAAATCCATGTGAGGGCTTTCAACCCAATCCCAGGATGACAAGTATCAATGTGAGATAGGTTGAGAGGAGAGGAATAAGCATTAAATGCTTGATATGACCTTGGGAGTTAAAGTCAAGGTTGGTTGAATGAATAAACTCTTTATTCAAAGAATAAAGCTTTTATCCAATGGATAAACTCTTGTGCAAATGTGAAAAGGATGAATATGGTCAAAAAAATAAATGTTTGGGGAGACAAGTTTAAAATAACCATAAATGGTTATGTAAGAGCCGTAAATGGTCATGTAAGAGCCATTAGTGGTCTTGGAAGACTTTGGGGGTTAATTTGTTGAACACACAAAGCATTAAATGTTTTTCAAAGACTTTTGAAGTCTTTGAGAAGTGACTTCATTTTGCTTAGGAATGTGACAATAATTAGGGGATGGATTAGGCTAATTAGGAAGGGGGTTAGAAGAATCTAGAAAGGGATTTAGGAATGCAATTGGATTTGGTGGGTGAGGGAAAATAGGATTTTTAATTAAAATAAATTAATTTATTTCAATAAATGTGTACAAGTTGCATTTGTAGGAAAATGCAAGTTGGGGGGGATAATGATTTAAATAAATGTTAATTTATTTAAAAGAGGAAAAGGGGATTTTAATTACATAAATAGATTTTATTCATTTAATTGATTGTGAATTTGGTTTAATGAATTAATTAAAATAAATTGAATAATTTATTTAATCAATAGAAGAATGTTTGGGGATGAATTAATTAAATATTAATTTAATTAACTGATGGCTAATG
Organism: Cryptomeria japonica; assembly: GCF_030272615.1. NCBI lineage: Eukaryota > Viridiplantae > Streptophyta > Pinopsida > Cupressales > Cupressaceae > Cryptomeria > Cryptomeria japonica. The sequence goes on along the minus strand of NC_081412.1, from coordinate 4,671,369 downwards.
GATTTTTAATCAAATAAATAGTTAATATTTATTTAATTGAGTTGGATAGATTTATGTGACTGCATTTGCCCCTCTTTGAGACGGTGCGGTTTATCGCGTCATTTCAAAGAAAGAAAAATTGGTGTGAAGAAATACCCCATAAAATGTAAATTTAATGGGTGGGATGCCCCCTCGAGAGATGGGCCGAAAAATGTTGAAAAATCGGGCGATCTCTCGAAAAAAGAATGAAAATTGGCAGGGTGGTAGAAGAGAAGAAGTTAGCCATATGGGTGAAAAATAGAAGAAAACGGGGGAACAAAGGAGAAATGGGGGGGGGAAATGGAGAAATGGGGGGCTCGAGAAGTTCACGGGGACCACGGCGGTGAGCGGGGGGAAGTTACGATGACGGTGAAGGGTATAAATGGGGTGAAAGGGATGAAAATAGGATCATTTGTGACTACGACCAGTGTGAAACCAGAGCTCTGATAGTGACCTTTTGGAGGAGTGAGCAACAGTCAAGATGCCGATATCGATTGCAGAGCACAGATTTAAGTGAGTCCGACGGTTCCAGCGTCCAGACGACTACGGACCAGCGGTACGCAAATTTGAAATTTTAATTTTTATGCTTTTTTGATATGTTTTTAGCTGAGTCCAAGTCGAGTCGGAGCAAGAGTGCTAGAACTATGGTTTTGGCGCTTTTGCTCCATGAACTAGCGCTACTGTGTCGCAATGGCGCTATTGCCCCGTTGTTTGAGCGCTGTTGAAATGTTTTAGCGCTATTGCATGCAAGTTTAGGCGCTATTGATTAATAAGCGCTATTGAGTGCTTAATTGAGCGCTATTGCTCTTAATTAGCACTACTGTGTATTTGTTCTAGTGAATTTGTAGTTTGAGCGCTATGAGATAGCTTATTGAGCATTTTTGTTAGGCTTGTAGCACTATTGTGGAGAAACTAGCACTTTTGTTGGTAAAATAGCGCGTTTGTTTTAGGATAAAGAGATGCTCCAGTTTGAATGAAGAAAAATCCCTTGATGCCAATGAGGGATGGAGGGCGATGTGGAGTGGGAGTTGTTTTGAACCATAGCAGCCTGATGAGACTTAGGTCATTTGTAGGATAAATGCTTGTTGAAGTCTAGGTGGCCATGATTGCTTACCTGTTGAGACCCGAAGATACTTGATCAAAGTATCTGTTGATAGTCTAGGTTTAAAATTAAGAAAGTTTGAAAACAAAACAATTGATGGTGATTGATGAATATCCATGTGCAAGAGGAGCTAGGCGTGTTGCAGTTACGCGAGCGACATCCTGCGACACAAGGGTTGTGGGATCGATTGACAGAGGCAGAGATTGATTGCATTGCCACGACTGGACTGTATGAGGTGATGCACAACATTAGCAGAGCGGTGGCACAGCGAGACGTGCACCTTCCATCTGGCATAGGGGGAGATGACAGTGACCCTAGAGGATGTGTGGCGCATCCTGCGGATTTCGATTCAGGGGGAGCTGGTCACATATGACAGATCATGGGGGACTCTTGCAGTGCAGAGGATTTTTTATGAGGACGTGTTTATTGATGATGGCTCCATTGCTTGGGAGGAGATAAATGCTTTATATGAGCCTCTACCAGCAGTTTTATCAGGTATTGTGGGAGGACTTCTTTGTCCAGACAGGCGATCACATGGTTTGGCCGTGGGGTGGAGGTAGGTGATCGAGATGATGGTGACCGAGGGGACATGATTTGCACGGGGGCCGTGCATGCTGGTGCACCTGTACTAGGAGCTCCATGAGGTGGTTTACCGGGAGAGGGGTTCCTTAGCAGTGGGCATGACGCTGCTGCATATTTGGGCCTGGGAGCACCTACTAGTGACTCGACCAGTGAGTTTGAGATTCCACATGGTAGATCAGCCGTATATGTTCATGTATAGCGGCATGATGAGTCAGCCCTACCTGGGGAAGGTAGAGTGGTGGCAGCGAGCATTAGATGATCTGGATGCAGTTATATGGCGGCCATACTTGGAGTGTGAGCCATGGGATATGACGCAGAGGCACTACCTTATGTTTTTATGACTCGATTCCTCATTGGGAGGACCTCATATCATGTGGAGAAACAAGTGCCTGGGAGAGTGCTGAGATAGTTTGGACGACAGCATGGACTGCCCAATGGATCAGGAGAGTATGCTAGGGTTATTCGGGAGAGGTACGCATGGGGGCCAGTGCTACCATATGATTAGACACTGGCAGAGTTCCAGACATTGCATGCGAGACTGTGGGACATACGACCGAGGGTCATGGATGCAGGGGTTACAAATGAGTATACGCAGTACCGAGCAGCACACCCAATCTTATGGATATCTGATCCTGCAGAGCCAATCCCGGATTTTGAGGATGAGAGGGGATAGAGATGGAGGAGAGAAATAGATCAAGGACCAAGGTCAGGTGGAGGAGGTGGAGGAGGAGGTGGAGGAGGTGGTGGGTTGGGGATGCGGAGTCAGCGGAGAGGGAGAGGTGGACTGCCTCTACAAATATCACAGGGACCATTGATATAGGGAGGAGTTTGATTGAGTGGGAGGGGGAGGGAGAGGGAGATCTCAATGGACAGGGGGGAGGGAGCTACTGGAGAGGGTGGTACAGGTGAGGCGGCTATGGATATCGGGGAGGGAGCCACTGGAGATCTTCGAGATCATATGATAGCGCACTTGCAGACCCGGGTAGAGGATTTGGAGGAGGAGGTGGCGGCTAGGGATGTGCAGCTATTTGCATGGGAGGCAGAGCTAGCGGTGGTGCTGCGAGAGAGGGATAGTGTAGTGCAGAGATTGGCTGAGCTGCAGGAGAGAGTCCGGGTTGGAGTAGGAGCATAGGGGCCTACAGGGGAGGTGATGAGGCAGATGCGACAAGCACAGGCAGAGATAGACTACTGGTGGGGTTTATATGAGCAGGTGGTGCCAGTTAGTCAGTGAGCTCTTAGCTATTCTCAGATGCGGCAGGCCAGATCAGAGCGATCGCAGAGGGTGCAGAGCAGTGGGGGTGTGATGGGTCCTCTACGGAGGGAGAGATCAAGGGATGCAAGAGGGAGTGGTGGTTTCGATTAGGTCTCCACGGAGAGATGGATCAGGTGGTGTAGGCACCAGTGGGAGAGCAGGCAGCGATGGTGGTGGTGGTACAGCATCTGGCCAGAGTGGCATTTGAGAGAGCATTTTTGCATGCATATATGTATTGTACCATTGTTTATTTGTTGGACTGTATCTTGGATGGCTCTTGGTAGCGGATTGTGTAGACTTCATTGTACTCTGATATATGAGATGATATATATGAGGAGATCCCATATTTTGATGATAAGCAGTTGATATGTATGGATGTTTATGTAGGATGATGAGTTATTTGCTTAGATGGATATGTGTGCATGTATGCATTTGATGAGATGTTTCTGATATGCATGTGTTTTTATGATGATTTATGATATTGGATACTGACATATGAATGCAGGTTTATATATGTATGATTTGTTTGATTTTTGATGTAATGCTTTATGTATGTAATTCCTATGATGATGATGTATGCTTATGATGATTTATGAACAGGATTTTGGTGTTTCCTATTGTGATATAATGATGAGATAAGTTTATGTGATGATGTTAATGCAATGGATGAATGAATGAGTTTATGTATGGATATGCATCTAGATGTGTTTAGATGAATATAATATGGATAAACAAAATGTAAAGTACAAATGTTTATATGATAATGCCTAAATGAATGCATATGTATAATGGATATATATAATGGTAGGAACCAATGTTTGGAAACAAATGGATTTATGATTCTAAATGCTTAAATATGATTTAAGTAAAAATGATAATGTGATGATACTATAACTTATGGTTTTAATAACTGCACCTTAATGCAATTAAAAGAGGATAATGAATGTCATGTGAAATGAATCCTAAAATGAGCATAATAAGATACTTTAATAAATGGATGAATGAATGCACTTTTTCACTAATGAATGGATGCAATAATAAATGATAAAGGATGATGAAATGATGATGGATAATTGACACTAAATGAATGCCTAGTAAATTATTTAAAACAATCAAAGACAATTTGATCCCACGAATGAATCTAATTATTTATGATTGATGCAATGATGCAAATGATTAATGAAAACTAATGTCCAAAAAAAATGAACTATATGCAACATTAAGTTAAAAATGACATGAATAGACTTAATGCAAGATGCAACTTTAAATGCAATGATGATATGACCATGAGGAATGCAAGGTTTTTAAGACTTTGCATGATGCATTGATGATGTATCAGAGTACTCGATCGTGATTGTATCCAAGACCAGCTTTAATGGTCACTTTTGCATATAAAGCCTACATATGAATGAATGGATGGGTGATATGCAATGGAATGCAATATATAAACAGATGAGATGAAATGACAATCCATAGTGCTCTATTTTCATCATTGAGCTTTTAAAATGTTGGAAGAGAATACAAGCATCTTGACATAATGATTCAAGATGACATGAGTATTGCTTACATGGATTTTATATAGCAAGTTAATACAAACGTCTTGATATAAGGGTCAAGTCAACCGGAGTATTGCTTGCGGAATAGACAAGGATTATCTCCATTCATGCATGACTTGGATCGTCCTCCTTCATCTTAGGCTAATCATATCTTGAGACAAGTGCATATTGTACTAAGAGATAAAAACCTTTATCCAATTTGGATGAGGTAGGAGGAACCAAAGAATGAGCATTGTACCTGCAAACAAACAGTATATACATAAAGAATAAAGAATAAGGATCCTTGGTAATAGTTCATGCTTATATGGTCGAGGTATACGTTGTAGTCAGCAAGTCATAATGATCTATGATTGCATTTTGCATAAGATCATGTAGCTTGGTGAACTTCCCACGTAGACACCATTAGTACATGCCCTAGAACTTCATCGGAAATAATGCGCAAATGATACAAAATAGTGTTGAAAGATCCCGATACAGATAAATGAATGATTGTACTCACAAATCAACCAAGTATTTGATAGCTTAACATAATTTTCTTGTCAAAGAAAACATCACTTTTTGTCTTTGTTTTGATAAGGAAGGATGCATCCTTGTTGAAGACAGTTTGATTGTTGATGTCGATTGTTTTGGTCGATTGGTAAATGGTCATCGTGTGAGTATTATATCAATGTTTGTTTTGTATCTGTGCGGATGAGTATGTACAAGGTGTTGCCATGTTTTTGATTGATTTTCGATGGTTTTTCGATGTTTTTGGATTGTGTGGAATAGTTTTGAATGTTTTTGGATTTTTGTGAGACATTTTTGAATGTTTTTGGATTTTGTGAGACATTTTTGAATGTTTTTGTATTTTTGTGAGACATTTTTGAATGTTTTTGCCAATGAATCACCAGTAATGTAGAATCCACTTTCATCAACTAGATTTAAAGGGTACTGCCCCCAAGTGTAGACATGATTATGATAGAGTAGGATGCAGGACGCATGAAGTACTTTCTTTGATTACAGATCAAAATGACAAGCCATGGTTAGATGGATGGATGTGTGTATGTATGAATGTGATCGCAACGAGCCTGAAAGATACTAGAGCCATTGTCTTTATGAGTGGCACCTGTTTGCCAGGTTTTCACCATCACACTTACCTAAGGTGCCACTAGAGTGGTTGTTCACCATTTGGATGCATGATTTTTCTTTTACTTTTTGAATGTTTTTGTATTTTCTTCAAGACATTTTTCTGAATGTTTTTGGTATTTTCTGGTATGTAGGGGAGCCTGATGCTCTATGCAGCTTAGGTATAAAACCGTTTGAGGTGCATGCTGTTGATTGGATCTGTGAGCGGTTCTCCTTCTGATGTAGCCAACTGATATGCGCCGGACCCGAATATAGCAGTGACAACATATGGGCCCAGCCAGTTTGATTCAAACTTGCCCTGATGTTCTTTGTTTGGTGGGTTGCGAGGATTCTCTCGTAGAACAAGATCACCTACCTCAAACGTACGAGATCTAACTCGATGATTGTAGCTTCTGCTCATGCGCTGCTGATAGGCTTTGAGATGGTTGTACGCAGCTTCTCGCTTCTCATCTAACAACTCTAAGTCCTGAAGGTGCGAGACTCTATATGCTTCATCATAGATGAGATTGTGCAAGGAAACCCGTAAGGATGGTATCTCGACCTCAATAGGTAAGATAGCTTCAGCACCATAGACCAATGAATAAGGAGTTGCGCCTGTAGGGGTCTGAATGCTAGTTCGATATGCCCATAGTGCTGGATTCAGTTGAACATGCCAATCACGGTTGACATCATTGACTGTCTTCTTTAGGATCCTCGATATATTTTTATTGGATGCTTCGACCTGACCATTGCCTTGTGGGTAGTAGGGAGTGGAAAAGCGATGTTGGATATGAGATTTCTCACAAAGTTCATAGACATCCTGATTTTTGAAAGGAAGACCGTTATCTGTGATGATGGACATGGGTACACCATACCGGTAGATGATGTAGTTGAGGATGAATGAGGCGATCTACTTGCCGGTGACTTGGGTAAGTGGAACAACTTCGATCCACTTTGTGAAATATTCGGTGGCGGTAATAATGAATTTATGGCCATTGGATGAAGATGGATGAATCTTACCTACAAGGTCAAGGCCCCATTGACAGAAAGGCCATGGTGTCGTGATTGGTTGTAGTTCCTGGGATGGTGCATGTATCAGGTCACCATGAACTTGACATTTTTTGCATTTTCTGACAAATTAGTAGGAATATTTTTCCATAGATGGCCAATAGTATCCATTACGTAGGAGTTTCTTGGCTAGTGAAGGACCGCTTGCATGAGTTCCACATATTCCTTCATGTACTTCTTCCAAATCCTTTGTTATCTCACCTTGTTCCAGACATCGAAGGAGAGTACCATCAAGACTGTGTCGGTATAGGATCTCAGCAATAATGGTATATCGAGTAGTTTGGCAAATGAAGGTTTTACGTTGGTTATTCGATTGGTTGGGAGGAAGGGTGTGATCGCAGAGATAGGTGTAGAACTCACCATACCATGGGGATTCGGAACTGACAAGGTGACATATCATCTCGAATTTGGGAATATCATAAGTGGGAATCCAAAGTTGTTCGACCAAGAACTCGTAGCGTGTTGAATTTTGTGGAAGATCTAGGAGAGATGCGATGGTAGCCATAGCGTTAGCAGCTTGATTCTGATCTCTTAGTATCTACTCAAAAGTGATATTAATAAATGATGTCTTTAGAGTGTCCACCATTTTTTTATATGGCATGATCTTATCATCCTTGGTCTTATATTCATCAGTTGCTTGTCGAATGACCAGTTGGGAATCGCCATATACTTGCAGTTCTTGTAATTTCCATTGCACGGCTAACTCGAGTCTCGTGATCAAGGCCTCATACTCCTCTATGTTATTAGTGCATGGAAATGTGAGCCTGTAAGACTTCAGGATGCTATCACCTTGAGGTGTGATAAATAGAATGCCTACCCCCGAGCCGTGCCTAGTGTATGAACCATCAAAGTATAGTTTCCATGGCTGTGTTGTTGTGATGATGAATATCTCTTCATCTGAAAAATTAGAGATGAGAGGATGATCGCCTATGAGAGGTGCATCGGCCAACTGATCTACAATAACCTACCCTTTAATAGCTTTACGATCTACATACTCGATGTCAAATTCACTTAGAATCATCACCCATTTGGCCAAGCGACCTGTCAATGCTGCTTTGCTGAGTAAATACTTGAGTGGATCAATCTTTGCAATGAGTTGTACCTTGTGTGTTAATAGATAGTGCCTTAGTTTAGTAGCTGCTAAGATTGCCGCTAGGCAAGCTCGCTCAATAGGTGTGTAATTGAGTTCATAGCCAACCAGTGTGCAAGAGATGTAGTAAACAACACACTCTTTTCCTTCTGCATTATGTTGTGCCAGTAGTACACCCAATGTTGTACTTATTGCTGAGATATAGAGTAACAATGGTCTACTTGGATCTAGTGGCATCAGCAATGGTGGATTCATGAGATAGTCTTTAAGCGTCTGAAATGCTTGTTGGCATCGGGCATCCCACTGAAAGCGGATGTTCTTGTGTAGCAGGTGTGTGAATGGGTGACATTTATCTGCCAACTGTGTAATGAATCTTCGGATGGATTGAAACCGCCCTTGTAATGTCCTTAGTTGACTGATATTCTTTAGTGGTGGCATGTCCATGATTGCTTTTACCTTTGCTGGTTCAACCTCAATACCTTTGCTTGAGACAATGTATCCTAGAAGCTTCCCGGAGGTCACTCCAAAGACACATTTCTTTGGGTTGAGTCGAACATGGTATTGTTCCAGTCTATCAAAGATTTTATCTAAGACGTGGAGATGCCTTTCTCTAGTGAGTGATTTTGCTAGTAAGTCATCAACATAATCTTCCATCATAGTATGCATCATGTCATGGAAGATGGTGGTCATTTCTCTTTGATAGGTCGCTCCTGCATTCTTGAGACCAAAAGGCATTACATTCCAGCAATATGTGCCCCATGGACATGTGAAGGCTATCTTATGTTGGTCCTCTAGTGCGATCTTTATTTGATTGTACCCTGAAAAGCCATCCATGAGTGAGAGCATGGCATGTCCTGCTATCAGATCCACTATGATGTCGATATTTGGAAGGGGGAAGTCATCCTTAGGATAGGCTTTATTTAGATCTCTGAAGTCAGTACAAATGTGGATGCCCCCTTTTGGTTTGCCGACAGGCACAATATTGGAGATCCATTCTGCATAATCAATTGGCCTAATGAAACCAACATCTAGGAGTTTCTTAAGTTCTATTTTGACTAGTACTACAATTTGAGGATGCATCTTATGAAGCTTCTGCTTGATAGGTTTGGCTCCTTCTATGATGGTGAGGTGATGCATGACTAAATCAGGATCAAGCCCTGGAATGTCTGCATATGACCATGCAAAGTTGATTTGACGCTTTTGAAAGAACTCTATAAATTTAGGCTGTTCCTCTGGAGTGAGAAGAGATGCCAGATGTATGAGGTGAGGATTTTTAGGAGTCCCCACATTATATTCTTGGGTTTCCTCGATGAGAATCGTTGATCGTTCCTGTTGTGCACTAGCAGGGAGAATGTCAAACCCTTCATCCTCAGGCGCCTCAGAGAGGTTTTCACCATTGGATACACTCTTTCTTTTTACTTTTGTTGAATCAAATAGTGCCACGGTGTGGTTTTCACTGGAAGATCCATGTTTTATTGTTATATTTTTGTAGCTGAAGGGTTTGGCATCTGCCCCAAAGTATGTTGCGCTATTAAGTTCAATGGCAAATCTAGCTTTGTGATCCCCGCTTGGTAGGTTATCCCTTAATTCCAAAAAGTCAATGATAGCCTCATCGTTTTGGAAGAAGTCAAGATATGGGGGATTTGGTTGGTTCCATTCGATGAGTTCAGGGTGGATAATGGGCATTACTTCATCGATTAGGTTAAGTGCGTTAGATGTATCAGTGAGGGTTAAGACGTTATGGTGAAGGTCATTGATGGTACTCTCCCTGTCAGAATCAGGCGTAGGATGAGACGTAGGGTCTGTGGAAGATGTTTCCAGTTCAGGAACCCAAGTGGTCTTTATCTATGCTTCTCCATAAACAGGGATGTCTTTGTGTGGCGGAGGTGGTGATGTGTCTTCCTTATCTGAAGTATTAAGCTGTACAGAATCAAATTCCCACTCATGCGAGTTAGTCTCTGAGTCACTTTTCAACATCTGATTACTATACCATACTGGGATGTCCTTTGAGTTAAACACTGCAGGTGTGATTGGTTGATGTACCTTTGTAGTGATTGGTGCTGCAGGAAGGTCGATGGGGATTAAAGGATCTAGTACGGGGAGTATCGGTAGTGTTGACTCAGTGGCTTTTGCTGGAACTGCTGGTGCCATAGATGCTACTACGGGTTCCGATACAGTTGTTGTTGCTAATGGTACTATTGATGTGATGGCTGCTACAGATGGGTTTACTGGTTCGATTGGTGGGACGATTGGCATTGGTGATAGTTGTGTTGGGATTCTGAGCCTCGATGGGGTAGTTGGGATGGTGCTTGAGGCTACTTTAATGATGAAAGGTGTCCTTTTTGTTGTAGGTTGACATAATGGTTTGCTTGTTTTTTCTTTGAATCTGAGTTTAGGAAGGATCTCTTTTTCAAAGCCGAGGCCTGTATTACCTTTAGGTTTTAATTCTGGCAGTAGAGGTTCATGTCGTCCTTGTTTGCAATATCCCAAAGCACTCTGACCATCATACCCCATTCTTTGCATAATGAGGAGACCTTTGCCATACTAATTCGTAGGAAGTTTAACTTGTGGTATATCAGTGGTGATGGGATCTTTATAGAGCCAGTCCACTAAGTCCTCATCTTGGGTTTCTTCTTCTTGACTCTTTCCAAGGATGAAAGGCATCAAAGCACATGCTAGCATGATTAGTGTTTGCTGGAGTAACTGTTGTGGTTTACCATGTGTTCTAGGAGAAGTGGGCATTTGTCCGACACAAAAGAGTTGACTCAAGTTGTATTCCCCAAGACCTTCCTCTGCTACTTTCATCTTAAGCTTTTCTTGCTTGGGTATAGTGGTGTTTGAACTGGCAAGAGAGGCGGGACTTATATATGATGTGGAGGAAATGGCTTCTCTATTATTAGGAATAGTAATCTCTAGTTGATGGCTGATATTATGGCAATATGCAAAGGGATTTGCATCGCCCAGGATTGTGATCTCTACACCATTATGTGGGAACTTGATACATTGATGGTAGGTAGATGGAACGGCTTGCATGGCATGTATCCAAGGTCTCCCTAACAATAGATTGTATGGCAGAGGAAGGTCTAGAACCTGATAGATGATGTGTTTTACCACAGGGCCCACTCGGATTGGTAGTACCACAGCTCCTTTGGATGAACGCTCTGCATCGTCATAGGCTATGATTGTGATCTTCTTACAAGGATCCACTGATTCTACCGCATATCCCAATGCTGTGACCAACTATAGTGTACAAATATTTAGGCTTGCTCCATTATCGATCAAGACTCGCTTGATCCTATGCTGGTTGATAAAGCCTTCAATGTGTAGTGACGCATTATGAGGTTGCTAGAAGGAAGAGTTGTCACTTTCGGAAAAAGTGAGACAAGGTGATGACTTTAGATTTCCAACCATGGCTTGAAATTGGTCTGTATTCAGATTTGCAGGGACTGACGCCTCTTGGAGTGCTTGATCCAAGATAGTTTTATGAGAAGGCAATAGGCACAATAGTTCTAGAATGGATATAAGTGCAAGCATTTTATCTAATTGTTCCACAAGATTGTACTGCTTTGGGATGGAGGTGGTGCCTTGTGGAGCTACCTTTATGGTGACCTTGCCACAATGTGTAACAACATTGCAATTTGAGTTGGGATTTTTGAAGGTTATAGCTGCAACTTGTTCACTGGCATCATACAGATGATTTACAGTGTAATTATACGCAGCCTGTGTATAATCAGTGGTATCAATGCCTCACTTGGAAGTGGAAGGACCCCTTTGATCTTGTGATGGAAGTGGATTTTTGAACATCAAATGATCATTATTTGTTGTTTTTGGGTCATGTCCTTCTATTTCAATTTCTCCTCGGTCAATAAGATCCTGAATGAGATCTTTCAATCAGTGACAATTACTTGTTTTGTGTCCTCTCCCTTGATGGAATTCATAGTGTTCAGTATCTCTCCACCATGCCAGTTTGACCTGAGGCTCATAGTTTGATAGTTTAGGTAGAGTGACCAAATTTTGAGAAATGAGTTATCACAATACTATTTCAATGGGTTCCCCTAAGGGAGTGTATGTGCGTTTTTGTTTTTGCTGATGAGGTCTTTGTTCATCGTGAGATGTGATATGACCTTGATTCGAAGGAACATTTGTGTTATTCTAAGGTGGAGGATTTTGTCCTACAAACCAAACCACAGGTTGTGCATTTTGTATAGTTCGGGCATCCACAACCCCATCGTTGACGATATTCTTGTTTTTATTCCAGAAGCTTGGTTTATCACTATTGAAGCACAAGCAAGGACCATCTTTTGGTTCATTAAATATTTTGATGAGTCCTTTCTTGATGAGTGCCCATTCACATTTCAAACCCTTGGTGATCATATCATTAAAAGAGTTTGTGTCTTTGACATCCAGGTGAAACTCCATTTCTTCGTTTAAGTTGGAAATGAATATTTCCACTAGTTCTTGTTCAGGTAACTAAAGAGAATGTCTACTAGACATTTGATGCCATCGTTGTAGGAATACTGAGAATAGTTCACCTGGTTTTTGTTTAGTGTTGCACAGATCAGCTATGGTGACATCGCGTTCAATGTTATGAGAGTAATGAGCGAGGAATTTCTGGATAAGTTCCTCAAATGTTCTAATGTCACCTGATAGTCAGGAAAACCATGATGTGGTTGTTCCTCCCAAGCTTTGGGGAAAAAGGCACATTAGGTAGGTGTCTTCATATGCCACTTCGAGGCAAGCGAAATGAAATTCTCTGACATGATCACGGGGATCTGCCTTTCCTCTATATTTTTGAATTTGGGTGTTTTGAATCCTCATGGAAAGGGTGGCATATAAAGATTCCTATCAAAAGGATAGGGACATATGTCATTGAGTGAGAATTAGTTAGTTTTGACACCACTATGAAGCTGTTGGGTGAGATTCTCAACTTGTTGCCGTAACATCTCCATTTCATTTGGAGGAGGAGGTGGTGGGTTACCCTGAGGAATGTTATATCTGATGGGATCTCTACCTCTTTCCTCTTCATGGCGAATTTGTCTTTCTGATGCTTGTCTTAATTGGGCAAGATCAAAGTTAGAGGGAAGTTTTTCTCCTTCTTGAGCGAGTTTTAAGAAGTGAGCATCTGCATTGCTCCTGATTATTTCGTCAAAAAGTCTGTTAAAGAGAGGGTTATGTTGGGCCCTTTCTATTGTTGCAGGAGTAGGAGTACTTGGGTTTTCGTCATTTGCATTTCCTCCAAGTGCTTCTTGAAATTCATTGAGATTTTCCTCTTCTTCTTCTTCAATTTCTATTTCTTGTTGTCTTGACTGTGATCGGGTTTGAGCTATTTTGTTTATGAGTCTTTGTTGAAGTTGAGTGAAAATGATGATGAGTTGTTTGATGAAATGAAAGATTGATGGTTGGTGATTTGTGTTGTATGTAGATCTCTAGCTCTAGCACTTTTAAGGTAGATGTAACCAAAATTCCTTCTTTGAATTGCTTGCTTGTTTGATAAGTTTTGATGTGATAAGGTGTAGAGCAATCTAAGATGTGTTACAGATTGAACTACCTAGTAATGAGAGGATTCACTCATGAACTAGTTTTAACCTGCGTAGATGTGTCTCTTAGGATGGGCTTATCCTAGATGTAGAAACAATCTAAAAAGTGATGTGATGTTTTTGATTTCAAGCAATATCTAAAAGAGAACTGGGCACAAGAACCTCTTAATGTTTTGAGAGTTGGAATGGATTGATGATGAAGTGATAATGAGTGAAGAAGATGATGGATGAAATGTTTTCAACTTCAATAAAAACTTTGTGTTACAAATGGGACAAACTCTATCTCTTTTCTTTCGGGTGTTGGTGGTATTTCTCGAGCTATGTTGTATGTGATACAGACGTTTGGGAAAAAGTTGGGATTAATCTTTCCTCCTTGGTTTTTGTGATAATTCAGAGCTCTATATTGCATAAAATCTCTGTGGTTCAATGATTTTGAATCAAATTCATTTGTTTTGCCTTGAAGGTAGAGACGCATGTGACACAGAAAGACTCTATGTGAGACAAAGATTTGTCTATTTATATAGAAAAATTTCCTCCTTTTGATCAAAGCCTTTGAGCTTAATGGTCTTCTTTTCAATTTGATATTCTGATGACGCTTCTTCTTTCGTAAGATGTGAAGAATGGTCATAAAGTTTGACTCTTTGTTGTTTGCACTTTGTTTTTTGATGTGTTTGGTTGGGTGAATACTTTGTTTTTTGGAAGTGATTTTCTGATTTTTCTCTGACAAGAAAACAAAGCAAGCACACAAACACAAGAATATAGCCTCAAAGGCACAAATGAGTATGGGTCTGGATCAACCCAATTCTTTGACTTTTATATGACCCTTCCTTTAGATATATTTTAAGGTGTATTTCCAAAAGCCTAAAGTCGGCTCAATTTGCACTTGGTCTTTAAAAACGAACACACTTCAAACACTTTTTATCCCTAAGGTCAAATGGCCAGTTGTGATAAATTTAGCCCACATCTTGATATTTCTTCTACTTTGGTACTACATACCTTATGAATCCCACCATGACAGGTAACGATGTGATATACTAAGTCTTGCATGAGCATAACAAATAGATGATCCCTATGATGGGGGAGTCACCACTTTTATCAGGCCACAAGTGACTTTTCAAAAAGCTATGTTTCTACTCAAGGAAATAAGTATGGTGAGTATCTTGGGAGCAAAACCATCTATGCTCTTGCACTAAATTATATCGCAAATATCCTCAATCAATAGAATAGGTGGGCTAATACTTAAAGGTGTTTAGTCATGTTCGATGTTTTTGGACATAAGTTCATTCTACAGTGACTCACTTAAGAGCCTTGTAACTGGTGGTGGGGCCCATTTGTCCTTTCGGCCAGTTACACTGTAGAAATAGCTATACCCAAGGCTACAGCTTTTTCTCTCACTTGATTTCTATAGCGGCTCGAAGGATTTACCGCGCGAGGTCATTCCCAAGAGTGATGTGTCTCTTGGCAGGCCTCTCTTAAAAAGATAAAAATTTTGAGTGTTACTAACACTTTTCTCTTGCACCTAGGACCACGAAAGCCAAGGGAGAGGATAGTGTGTGTTAGAAGTGGGACCACTCGACCAACTTTGTGCACAAGTGTGCCAAGCACGAAAAACACTTGCTCTTTTTAATCCGCCATTGCAATGTGATCTAACTATTTGGAGATGTTGCTCCAACAACCATGATGTTCTTTTTAACTTCAAAGGCAATATGCTTAAGTAACTAGGAAAATAAACTCATAGTCAACTTAATAAAAAGCACGTTTGCATGAAGTAAATCGCTTGCAAGAATTGGAACAAGTGGATTGTAAGTTTTAATTGCACCAAATTTGAAGTGTGGCTTGTAAATTCTTTTGTTTTGATGTAAGAAAATGAAATTGTTGATTTTAAGCCCCAAAAGAAAATGAGTCCTAACTTGCAATGAAAGCAAATGTTTGTTTTTGTTTAGTTTTAATGCACCAAAGACAAGTGACCCTAACTAAAAAGTATGGAAAATTTTGTTTTAAGTTTTAAAGCACTAAAAGAAAATTTGTGATTTTTAATGGTGAGTTTTAAACCTGCACAAACAACAAATGGTTAGTAAAATCTATGTCCAAGGGGGGGCTTCCACAAGCCTAAAATTTTCACTTTTTTGGTTACAAGGTGATTTTTATGACATTCTGTTACAATAGCACTAGTCTGCATTTGAACAAAGGCGCTATTTAACACAAACGCACTGAAAGAAGGGGAAAGACAGAGAGGCAAAAGTGCTGAAAAGGGGTTAATAGCGCCAAAACAACGTCAAAAGTGCCAAAACAGTTCCAAAAGTGTTGAACTTGAGACAATAGCACTATTGTAAGAACAATAGCGCTATTGTAAGAACAATAGCGCTAAAACCATAAGTATCGATAGTGCTAAAATGAGTTCAATAGCGCCAAAGCGCAACCTGTGTGACACTTTAAACATTCAAACATGTTAGTTTGTTAAAAAAAATGATATTTTTTGCATGTTCAATTCACGTCGGGTTCACCAAATGATGCTCTGCAAAATGGACAAGGTTAGCAAATGACAAACAACACACAAGACACAAGAAAATCGTTAGTGTTAGTCAATCAAAAACTAATCTAAACAGGCATATCAAGAGAGATACTAAAAACATGCTAATATATCTAACAAATGAAACAAAGATAATGAGGCGTCTCCAAATGCCTCTTAGCATACTCTTAGATCCTTCTCCCTTGTTCCTCTCCTCTCCAAGTTCCAAAATAGTGTAGCTCTCAGCAACTTTTTGCACTATGGATGCTTATGGAGGATTGAGATTGAAATATTGCTCTAAATGTAAATAAAGAAGCTAATATTAAGCTATTGATGCTAAAATTGATTTATTTTAACCAAAATGACAATACATGAGTTTGCTATGCTAAATGCTCTCTAAAATGCCTATAGGTTAAATGCATACAAGTTTTCAGGATCTGGATTATGAAGAAATGGGCTCTATTTATAAGAAAAATGGAGCAATGGATGGTTGAGATTGAACAATCTCAACAAGGGTCAGGATTGAATGATTTTAAATCCATGTGAGGGCTTTCAACCCAATCCCAGGATGACAAGTGTCAATGTGAGATAGGTTGAGAGGAGAGGGAATAAACATTAAATGCTTGATATGACCTTGGGAGTTAAAGTCAAGGTTGGTTGAATGAATAAACTCTTTATTCAAAGAATAAAGCTTTTATCCAATGGATAAACTCTTGTGCAAATGTGAAAAGGATGAATATGGTCAAAACAATAAATGTTTGGGGAGAGAAGTTTGAAATAACCATAAATGGTTATGTAAGAGCCATAAATGGTCATGTAAGAGCCATTAGTGGTCTTGGAAGACTTTGGGGGTTAATTTGTTGAACACACAAAGCATTAAATGCTTTTCAAAGACTTTTGAAGTCTTTGAGAAGTGACTTCATTTTGCTTAGGAATGTGACAATAATTAGGGGATGGATTAGGCTAATTGGGAAGGGGGTTAGAAGAATCTAGAAGGGGATTTAGGAATGCAATTGGATTTGGTGGGTGAGGGAAAATAGGATTTTTAATTAAAATAAATTAATTTATTTCAATAAATGTGTACAAGTTGCATTTGTAGGAAAATGCAAGTGGGGGGGATAATGATTTAAATAAATGTTAATTTATTTAAAAGAGGAAAAGGGGATTTTAATTAAATAAATAGATTTTATTCATTTAATTGATTGTGAATTTGGTTTAATGAATTAATTAAAATAAATTGAATAATTTATTTAATTAATAGAAGAATGTTTGGGGATGAATTAATTAAATATTAATTTAATTAACTGATGGCTAATGGATTTTTAATCAAATAAACAGCTAATATCTATTTAATTAAGCTTGACAGATTTATGTGACTACAGATCCTTTTATACACCAAAGGATGGTGAAATTATTTTTAATCCATTTGTTTACAAAACTTCGAAAAACAAAATTGATTTGTTCCTTTTAAAACCCAAGTTGAAAATTTGTTCTCCTAGAAAAGCAAGGAAAATTTTGTTTTGTGGTTCTTTGTAAAACCCAAACAAAACTGAGTTCAGTTTTAAGAAGAATTAAAAGAAGTTCAAATTTTAACTAACTTAACTAAGTTAGTAAAAACTCTAAACTATCTTAATGGTCCTAAAATTGAGCTCCTATTTGCAAGAAATTTGTTAGAACCCTACAAAACAACAAGTAAAATTGTTAGACAATCTGTGGACTTCAACAAGTCTAATAATTTTTTTATTTTTATTTTTAACTCTCGATTATAGTTTTTAGTTTTGCCTTTATCTGTGATGCGCTATAGAACAAACTGTATGCGCTACAAGGTAATTCGGATGCACTATCAGATAGGCCTGATGCGCTGAACTGTGTTTCAAATGCGCTACTCTGTTTTTCTCCCGCGCCAAGACCTACAAGAAAGTATTAATGGGGACCATGCGCTAGGTAAAGACTCCACACACTAGAGGATAGACCCCATGCGCCAAACAGTGTGCTAAATGCGCTAAAAGATCCACCAAATGCGCTAAGGGATGTTCCCTAAGTGCTAATTACTATTTCTCGCATACCTGCAAAATGTTTATTTTTGAAAATTGATTTGATTAATGGGGTAAAGCCCCACGGTGGGTGCCAGAAAGGTGTGCAAAAAAAGCGGGTCGATGAAACTTAAAATCTAAAAAATGAGGTCTCAAGAGGCTTGTCCACACACCCACAGGACTTCTTGGTACAAGTTATAGAGTCATGAGGAATGACTCAACTTCCCAAGGTTGGTTCCATGGTTCTCTATCTCACAAGGTCCCTCAAGCCAATGTCTTTGCTCTCAGATCACTGAGCAAAGTGGCTTAGGGATGACAAATGCACGAACGATGGATGCTTATGATTGATTTAGTTATGAAAATGCATCCTATCTATGCATGACTCTATAAATGTGATAAACTAGATTATAAGATGACAAGATTAGTAGAAATACTATCCTAACATGATATACTAGTTTATGAGTTAAGCTAATGATAAAGGAAATAGTCTAAAATGCTTATTAGATTCATTCCTATTACAAAGAGAAGCTAAATGTATTGATAAAATTAAGCATAAATGAGATACTAAAAGCTTGCAAGTCTCCAAAATGGAGGAATGAGAGCTCTATTTTTAGTGAAAATAGGGCAATGGATGGTCAGGATTGAAAGAGTTAATCAAGGGTCAAGTTTGAAAGTTGTCAATCCATGTTTACAATTTTCACCAATGAAATGATGACAATTGTCAACATAAAGCTGGTTGAGAGGAGAGGTAAGAAGCATTAAATGCTTGAGAAGACTTGTAGGTTACCTTAGAGGGTAAGGGTTAAGGTTAGGTTAGGGTTATCCAATGGATAAAGCTTTTACCCAAGAGGTAAACTCTTGTGAAAAGGTTAAAGGAACAACTATGGTCAAAGCAATAAATGCTTGATGAGACCCTTGGGTTATATAGAGGTTAAGTTAGTCAAAAAGTCTCTAACCATGCCACTAAGGGTTAGTTAACCATTAATGGTTTGAAGACTTTGGGGATAAATTTTAAGAGTCCTTCCAAATTTGAGGGTATTCAACAAGTTAGCTTGTTGAATGGATAAAGGCTTTAATTCTTTTTGAAGACTTTACTCCAAATTTGAGAAGTGACCTCCTCAAATTTAGGGAAAAGGGATAATGGATGGATTTAGGTTAATTGATTAAGATTAGATGGATTCTAGAAGAAATTAGGAATAGGTTTTAGGATGCAAGTGGGAGATGTAGGAAAATGCAAGTGGATGAGGAATAATAGAATTTATTAAAATAAATTTCTTTATTTCAATTTGGTTGCAATTTGGGAATTTGAATAAATTAGATTTATTCAATTTGGGTTGAACTATTAATTAAATCTAAATTTAATTAAAAGTAGAGAGAAAGGGTTTAATTAAATAAAATGATTTATTCAATTGAATGATGTAAAAGGTTCTAGTGAATTTAACTAAATAAATTGAATAATTTACTTAATTAAATAGAGGAATTTGGGAAATTTAATTAAATTATATTTAACTAAATAGAGAAATGAACATAAAATATTCATTTAGGAATATGGTCATTTTTATACGTCTACACCCACAAAATGTTTGCACTCTTTAGGAATGTGTCTAGTTAAAGGCCTAGCCCTGCTAGGAGATTTACAATATGCCTGGTTCAGAGCAGACCCTGTTAGGAGTGACTCAGTGAAGGGATTTACAATATCAGCTCTGTTAGGAGCTCTACCCTGTTTGGAGTAACCTTGCTAGAGGATTTCAAACTCAAACTAATTAGCCACCTGGTGAGAGGATTTATAAATAAGATCTATTAGAGTCTACCCAGTTAAGGGATTTCAATCTACTGCAACTGTAAGGAAACAATGGGGCAAATGATTTGATCACAATACTTCCTTGCTTGCTAGTACAGATCCTTTTCATCTCAATTTTTCTTCTCACATGCAGACTCTTTAATGTGGTTTGACACAGTCTTCTACTCAAACCATCGATACACAATCTCTTCTCAAACTAGACCTAAATAACCTTATCAACTAGGTTGATTACATAACCTTAACCTCATTCAAAATCCATTGAATTTACATCAAGCGTAGAAAAACAATATGCCAAAATACATTACAAATCATTACAACAAATTCTTAGATAATTTATGTCGGTGAATGATCACCGCACATCAATCTGATAAGCAATCAAACCCTTATCACATTCTGCTAAGCAATTTGTTGTTTCCCTAGAAATTATATCCCTATACGTTCTCAATCACCATCTTATCATTACTAATGGATTCTAATATATCATCACTAATTTATGAACATGATAAGATCCACCACCAAACCATAAATCATTACCGATCAAAGATATGTTACCGATATACTTTTATCTTCATAGAGTTCACAACAGTCAATTACAAACATGCTTTTCGATTCACAATAGTTAATTACAAACATGCTTTCTGGTTCACAAAACTTGATGTTCTTCCAATCATAGACTCATACCAATGTCATAAACATATGTTCCAAACTGCAACTCCTAACTCATTACCAATAATCTATAACGATCACTTGATTATTGCAATGTTCCTTCTTAACGATTTAGAAGTTTTACTGTCAAACCCATTCCATTATCAGTTAGACTATACTGGGTAGTCTGGATGACTTATATGATTAAGTAAATATGGTTTCCATCAATGACAACACAAATAATGTCATCAAACAATTTATCACATCATCAAGTCAACAATCTCCCCTTTGACAACATCGATCATTTACTTGATCACTGGTCATCTTCTCATCTCATCATCATCTCCATCAGTTATGCTAATAATCTCCCCCTTCAACATTGATGGCAACACTAAAATCTCATCATATAAAGAACTATAACATTCAAAACTATAACTCAACTGAATTGTTCTGACTGTTGCACCGATCTATTCTATTATTCTTATCCTTCTTACTTCTCCCTGATTGCATTACTTCTCCATGTTTACTTTTCTTCTCCCGCTTTGACAACAATGCCAAACGTGCAAAGTGTCAAATTCATCTTCTATTTCTATGTTTTCATCTCTTTTGTTGAACTTATATTCATCATCTCTACTGCTACTGTTTGTCTTCATCTCTGCTACTCCCCCTGAGGAGTAGTCCTCTTCTCATCAATCCACAGTGAAATATATTCAATTAGCCCATTGGATTGATGCTTCAACAACATCTTAGTTGACCTTAGGTACAAGTATAACCCCTAACTTCCCTCTAAGATATTCAAAGGTAGCCTTAGGCAATGGCTTAGTGAAAATGTTTGTTAACTGCTCTTTACTTGACACATGTTCCACCCAGACTTGTTTTTCCTACACCCTTTCTCTCAGAAAATGATACTTTAGTTCAATATGCTTAGTCCTAGCATGCAATACAAGGTTCTTTGAAATATGTATTACACTTGTGTTATCACAATATATCACCATAGGTTCTATCATGTTCTTCTTGAATCCTTCAAGTACATGTATCATCCATATTGCTTGTGTACAATTCATGGATGTAGCCACATATTCTCCTTCAGTTGTAAACTACGAAATACAAATTTGCTTCTTACTAGTCTAGGATACCAATCTTCCTCCTAGAAAGAATGCACCACCGGTTGTTCTCTTTTGGTCATCTATGTTACCTGCCCAATCAACATTGATGACTTTGCTTCTTAGTAGTCTAGGATACCAATCTTCCTCCTAGAAAGAATGCACCACCGGTTGTGCTCTTTTGGTCATCTATGTTATCTGCCCAATCAGCATCAATGAACACATTTAAAGAGAAGGTGCCTTTGTATGGATACCATAATCCATAATCAATAGTCCCTCTGAGATTCTGAAAATTCTCTTCACTGCCACCATGTGAGTCTCCTTTGGACTTTTCTGAAATCTTGCCACTATACAAACTACATGAGCAATATCTGGTCTGCTATGAACAACATAATGTAGTTTACCAATCATAGATCTATACTCAGTTTCATCTACCAGATTTGAATCATCTTCCTTTGATAATCTGTAACCTGTAACCATAGGGGTTCCAATTGGCTTACAACCTTCCATTCCAAATTAGGTTTTCAATACTTCCTTCACATATTTAGACTAACTGATAAAGATACCACCTTTCATCTGTTGAATTTGCAAACCAATGAAAAACTTGATCTCACCTATCAGAGAAAACTCAAATTCCCTTTTCATCTCATATGCAAAATTTAAACTCATATCATCATCTCTTCCAAATATGATGTCATCAACAAATACTTCTGCAATCAATATCTTGTCTCCTTTAGTCTTCAAGTAAATATTGTTGTCCTGACTAGTTCTTTGAAATCCAATCTTTATTAGGTGTGAATGGAGTCTTTCATACCATGCCCTTGGAGCTTGCTTTAATCCATACAAAGCCTTATGCAGTTTTCATACCATATCCTTGTCTTCAGTCAATGCAAACCCATCCAGTTTTTCAATGTAAACCTCCTCTTCTAGGATTCCATTTATAAATGCAGACTTCACATCCATTTGGTAAATCTTGAATCCTTTGAAAACTGCAAATACGAGTAGCATTCTAACTCCTTCAAGTGTAGTAATTGGTGCAAAGGTTTCTCCATAATCTTCACCTTCTTCTTGTGGATATCCTTTGCAAACTAGTCTAGCCTTGTTCCTAACCACTTCGCTATCTTCATTTAGTTTGTTTCTGAACACCCACTTAGTACCAATCATATTTTTATCAGTTGGTCTGGGAACAAGTGACCAAGTGTTGTTCTTCTCTATTTGATCAAGATCTTCCTCCATAGCCTTTATCCATTCATCATCCTTGAGAGCTTCTCTTACTGTCTTCTGTTCAACTATGGAAATCAGACAATCACTTTCTCTGATTTTTTTTCTTGTTTGTACTCTAGCATTCTTGTCTCCAATAATCTGATCTTCTAAGTGATTCAACTTTACATATCTAGGTATAATCGGTTTCGATATAGAAGTTTCTTCTTCTTCTTCAGCTTCTTCATCTTCTTCATCTACCAGTTGAGCGGCATCCTGCACATTGTTCTGACCAACATCATTTCGCACTTTTGATTCAATGATCACTAACTTTTGTTCATCTTCTGCATCAGTCTTGCCGGTATCATCAGATTTTTCAAGGTATTCATCAACTTTTACATTAATACTTTCCATAATCTTCTTGGTTCTTTTGTTAAAGCACTTGAGTGCTTTGCTCTTAGTTGCATAACCAAGGAATGTTCCTTCATCACTCTGAAGATCAAACTTACCTATATACTCATCTCTTTTTATGTAACACCTATTTCCAAAGGCTTTGAAATAACTAACATTAGGAGTGTGACCATACCATTAATCATGGGGTGTTTTATCATTATCTTTCTTTACCAATACCTAGTTCATTGTGTATAGAGTTTTGCTAACTGTTTCTCTCCAAAACATCTTAGGTACATCTCCTTGTATCAAAATTTTTCTTGTTGTAATCCCATTATGTTGTGGTGTCCTTGGTGCAAACAGTTGTCTCTTTATTCCATTATCATCACAATATTTCACAAATTCAGCTAATGTGTATTCTCCACCCCGGTCAGATATCTTGCACTTTAAATTCTTATCGGTTTATTTCTCCACTAAGGGTTTGAATACCTTAAACTTTTTGAAAGCTTCAAACTTCTCCTTCAGAAATGTAGCCCACATCATTCTTGAATGATCATCCGTAAATATCATGAAATACCTATCACCTTGAAAACTCCTAGTCCTCATAGGACCACATAAATCAGTGTGTACCAAATCTAAAATATTCTCAGAAGAAAATGATTTTCTCTTAAAAGAGGTAGTAGTCATCTTACCCAACTGACATTCTTTACAAATCACATTGTCTAGTTTAACTAATTGTGGCATACCTCTCACCATATTTGACTTGTTGACCTTAATCACATTATCAAAATTCACATGACAAAATCTTCTATGCCATAACCAACTGTCCTCAACTTTAGTAACCAAACAACTGTTAACATTAACATTCAAATGGAATAAGTTTCCTTTTGTTTGTTTACCTGTAGCAATCAATTCTCCTTTGCATCCTAAGATCCTGCACACTCCATTCTTAAACTCAAGATGATAACCTTTATTATTCAGCTGACCAATGCTCAACAAGTTATGTTTTAATCCTTCAACCCAATATACATCATCAAAATTAGTTTTACCATTCAGAGAAATTTAAAATTTACCTTTTACCAAGAATGGTGAATTGTTGCCAAATATCACTACTCCACCATCAAATTCTTCAAGTGAGATGAACTTGTTTCTATCACTCGTCATGTGATGTGAACAACCACCATCAATAACCCACTCATCATTGTTGTCAATATGAGATACTAAAGATTTCTTATCAGAGAGATCTTTCTTAATAGCTAAAAAAACATTTTCCTCATTCTCTTCATCCTCAGTTTCCTCATCGGTAACACCTTCATCAACTGCAACATAGCACTGTTTCTTACCTTTTTCTTTATACTTCCTGTACTTTTCCTTTTGATCACTGTTAGGACAATTAGCAACAATATGTCCTATTTTGTTACAAGAGAAACACTTAAGAGGAAGCTTGCCTTTGTACTTATCAGTGCCTCTAGGAATTCAATTTTCCAGTAAAGCTTCAAACTCAATTAAGTTGCTTTCGTCTTTCATTACCACCACCATGATTACTTGACCTATACACATCCTTTCCTTTTCTTATCGGTGCATTAGATACATATGCTTTAAAAGAAGATTCTTCCTTAGGTATACTAAATTACAAAATCTATTTAACTCAAAAGTAGTAAGCTTGCCTATCAAAGAATCAACTATAACTTTATCTTTGTTGTCTGACCTCAATTCCTGGATAGCAGAAACTCTAATAGAATAAGCAAGCAATAAGGTTCTAAGCATTTTACTCACCACTGTATCTTCTGCAATGGTTGCACCAACACTTTTGATTCTTCCAACTACTTCCTTTATCCTTTGTCAGTACTGGGTGATGTTCTCAGCTTCCGTCATCTTCATATCATCAAATTTACATCTAAGGCTTTCTTCCTTAGGTTTTTGCACATGCTCATCTCCACCATAAATTAACTTCAACTTCTCCCAAACTTCATAAGTTTTTTCAAGACCATGAACATCAATATACTTAGAATCAAAAAGTATACTTACAATGACTTCCAATGCTTGAATATTCTCTTGCTGCTCCTTGAGCTGATCCAGAGTCTGAGTACTGGTACGAGTTGTGTACTTATTTTCAACATGCAACCAGAATTGTGCCCCTACTCCTTTAATGTAGATCTTCATTCTGTCACTCTATATTTTGTAGTTATCCTTTGTGAACTTGGGACCCTCCTTCTTCATCATCTTCAGATCTTTACCTTAAATGGTTAAGCTTCTACACAAAGAGGACCTAGTGCTCTGATACCAATTGTTATTATGAGGATCCGATTATTACTAAGAGGGGGGTAAATCAGTAGTAATATAAATCTGCAAATACTCCAAAAATAAGTATCGGTAACTATTCAAACAATTACTTAAATTGATTTACCAAACCATATACTCAAGTGTTCATAAACATGCATACAAAGTAGAGATATCAAATGCACAACAATAAAGTATCCACCACATGAACACAAATATTTTTCATTTGGAAACCCAAATGGGAAAAACCATGGCGGGAATTAGCACCCACAAAATGTTTGCACTCATTAGGAATGTGCCCAGTTAAAGGCTTGACCCTGTTAGGAGCTTTACAATATGTCTAGTTAAGAGCAGACCCTGTTAGGAGTCACTTGGTGAAGGGATTTACAATATCGGCTCTTTTAGGATCTCTACCCTATTAGGAATAACCTTGCTAGAGTATTTTACACTCAAACTAATGAGCCACCCGGTGAAGGGATTTAAAAATAAGACATGTTAGAGTCTACCCAGTTAAGGGATTTCAATTTGCTGCAAGTGTTAGGAAACAACATGGAAAATGATCTGATCACAACACTTCCTTTATTGCTAGTACATATCCTTTTCAGCTCAATTCTGCTTCTCACATGTAGACTCTTCAATCTGGTTTGACACACTCTTCTTCTCAAACAAGACCTAAATAACGTTATCAACTAGGTCGGCTACATAACCCTAACCTTATTCAAAATACATTAAATTTACATCAAGCGCGACAAAACAATGTACCAAAATACATTACAAATCATTACAAATCATTACAACAAATTTCTAGACAATTTCGATCGGTGAATGATCACCGCACATCGATCTGATAAGTAATCAAACCCTTGTCACATTCTGCTAAGCACTTTGTTGTTTCCCAAGAAATTTTATCCCTGTACATGCTCAATCACCATCTTATCATTACACATGGATTCTGACACGTCATCACTAAGTTATGAACATGATAAGGTCCACCACCAAACCATAAATCATTACAGGTCAAAGATTTGTTACCAATATACTTTCATCTTCATAGAGTTCACAATAGTCAATATGCTTTATGGTTCACAAAACTTGGTATAGTTCCAATCACAAACTCATACCAATATCATAAACATATGTTCCAAACTGCAACACCTAACTCCTTACCAATAATCCATACTGGTCACTTGATTATCACACTATTCCTGCTTATCGGTTTAGCAGTTTTACTATCAAACTCATTCCATTACTGGTTAGTCTAGATGAGTTAGATGACTAAGAAAACATGGTTGCCATCATTGACAACACAAATAAAGTCATCAAACAAATTATCACATCATCAAGTCAACAATCTCCCCTTTGACAACATCAATCATACACTTCATCACCGGTCATCTTCTCATCTCATTATCATCTCCATCGGTTATGCCAATAATGACCCCTTAGGACAATATGACGTCCAAATGGGTCATATGGTGTCCAAAGGGGTCATATTGTTTTCGAAGGGTTTATATGGTGTTCTAGCACATGTATTGGCCCTTAGGACCCCATATGACCCCTAACAACACCATATGACCCCATTAGGACACCATATGGTGCCTTCAGGGGTCGTATGGTGTATAACACATGTGTGGACCCTTAGGAATCCATATGACCCCTAATGACACCATGTGACCCTTCAGGACACCATATGACTCTTTATAACACCATATGACTCATTAGGACAATATGATGTACTAAGGTGTCATATGGTGTCTTAAGGAGACATATTGTGTCCTAAGAGATCATATGGTGTTCTAACACATGTGTGGCCCCTAAGTACGCCTTATGACCCCAAAGGACCATATGATGTCCATATGGTGTTCTAACACTTTCATGGCTCCTTAGGACCCCATATGACCCCTAATGACACCATGTGACCCCTTATGACACCATATGACCCATTAGGACATTATGATGTCCTAATGGGTCATATGGTGTCTTAAGGGGTCATATGGTGTTCTAACACATGCTTGGATCCTTAGGACCCCATATGACCCCTAATAACACTGTATGACCCCTTAGGATACCATGTGACCCCTTAGGACAACATATGACCCCTTAAGACAATATGATGTCCTAATGGGTCATATGGCATCCTAAGGGGTCAGATTGTGTTCTGATACATGTTAAGCCCCTTAGGAAACCATATGACTTGTTAGGACACCATATGACCCTAGATAGGAAGGGAGGAGGAGGGGAGAGGGGTAAAAAGGGAGAGAGATACACTTGAGAGAGGAGGAGAGTGAGATAGAGAGATGGAGGCTACAATAGAGAAACTTAACAGAGAGAGAGAGAGAGAGAGAGAATGGAAAGAATGGGTGAGAGACACTTGAGAGAGGGGGGGAGAGAGAGAGAGATAGAGAAAAGAAAAGGGAGGGGGAGAGAGAGAGGGAGAGAGAGAGAGAGAGAGAGAGAGAGATAGAGATAGAGAGAGAGATGGGGAGGGAGAGAGGGAAATAATGGGATAGAGAAACTTAAGAGAGGGGTCTTAAGGGATCTTAAAGGGATTTATGCAATGGGGTCATTTGTGCTCATAAGGGTGAGCCCTTAGGATGACACATGACCCCTTAGGACACTATGTGATACTATGTGGTCATATTGGGTTGTAAGGGGTACGTTGTACACAGTATAATTTTATAAGCGGTCTTATGTGGTCCTAAGGGGCCACGCATGTCTTCTAACACATGCGTGACCCTTTAGGACCACATAAGACCCCTTATAACATCCTAGTTTGTAATATAAAAATATTGAAAGAAATTTAAACATCTCAAAAACATTTTAAATTAACATTAAATGTCATGTTTAATAGGTGGTCTTAAGGGATCTTAAGGGGATTTATGCAATGGGCTCATATGTGGCCATAATGGGTACATTGTACATACTAGGATGTTATAAGGGGTCATATTAGTTCATAAGGGGTATGTTGAACATACTAGGATGTTATAAGGGGTCATATGTGGTCCTAAGGGGTCACGCATGTGTTAGAACACATGGATGACCCTTTAGGACCACACATGACACCATAGGACACTATGTGTATGTGGTCATATTGGGTTGTAAGGGGTATGTTGTACACACTAGGATATTATAAGGGGTCTTATGTGATCTTAAGGGGCCACGCATGTCTTCTAACACATGTGTTATGACCCCTTAGGACAAGCTATGTGATCCTACATGGTCATATTGGGTCATAAGGGGTACGTTGTACATGCTAGGATGTTATAAGGGGTTATATGTGGTCATAAGGGGTCACACATGTGTGATCCCTTATGACCACATGTAACCTCTTAGGACAATATGTGATCCTACATGATCATATTGAGTCCTAAGGGGTACCTTGTACATACTAAGATGTTATAAGGGGTCATATGTTGTCCTAAGAGGTCACACATGTTAAAGCACATGCATGTGACCCCTTAAGACCACACATGGCCCCTTAGGTCACTATGTGGTCCTATGTAGTCATATTTTGTCATACATTATAAACACTAGGATTTTATAAGGGGTCGTATGGGGTCCTAAGGGGTCACGCATGTGTTAGAACACATGCGTGACCCCTTAGGACCCCATACGACCCCTCAGGACACTATGTGATCCTATATGGTCATATTGGGTCATAAGGGGTATGTTGTACATACTAGGATGTTATAAAGGGCCATATGTGGTCCTAAGGGGTCATGCATGTGTGACCCCTTGGGACTACATATGACCCCTTAGGACACCATGTGATTGTACATGGTCAAATTGGGTCAGAAGGGGTACGTTGTATATACTATCATGTTATAAGGGATCATATGTGGTCCTAAGGGGTCACACGTGTTAAAACACATGCATGACCCCTTAGGACACTATGTGATCCTATGTGGTCATATTGTGTCATAAGGGGTATCTTGTAAACACGAGGATGTTATAAGGGGCATGTGTAGTCCTAGGGGGTCACCCATGTGTTAAAACATATGTGTGACCCCCTTAGGACCACATATGACTCCTTAGGACATTATGTGATCCTATACAGTCATAGTGAGTCATACCGGGTATGTTTTACATACTAGGATGTTATAAGGGGTCATATGGGGTCCTCATAGGTCATGCATGTATTAGAAGACATGAGTTACCCCTTAGGACCCCATATGACCCCTAAGGACACTATGTGATCCTATGTGGTCATATTGAGTCATAAGGCATATGGTGTACATACTTGGATGTTATAAGGGGTCATATGTGGTCCTAAGGGGTCATGCATGTGTTAGAACACATGCGTGACCCCTTAGGACCATATATGACTCCTTAGGACACTATGTGATCCTACATGGTCATATTTGGTCC
This sequence comes from Cryptomeria japonica, assembly GCF_030272615.1. NCBI lineage: Eukaryota > Viridiplantae > Streptophyta > Pinopsida > Cupressales > Cupressaceae > Cryptomeria > Cryptomeria japonica. The sequence continues at coordinate 4,641,731 of NC_081412.1, read as the reverse complement.
TAAGGGGTACATTGTATATATTAAGATGTTACAAGGGATATGTTGTAAACACTAGGATGTTATAAGGGATCATGTGTGTCCTAAGGGGTCACACATGTATTAAAACACGTGTGACCCCTTAGGACCACATATGACTCCTTAGGACACTATGTGATCCTACACGGTCATAGTGGGCCATAAGGGGTAATATTGTACATACTAGGAGGGGTCATATGGGGTCCTAAGGGGTCACGCATGTGTTAGAACACATGCATGACCCCTTAGGACCCCATATGACTTCTTAGGACACTATGTAATCCTACACGATAAGAGTGGATCATAAGGGGTATGTTGTACATACTAGGATTTTATAAGGGGTTATATGGGGTCCTGAGGGGTCACACATATGTTAGAACATGTGTGACCCCTTAGGACCCCATATGACCCCTCATGACACTATGCGATCCTATGTGGTCATATTGAATCATGAGGGGTATGTTGTACATACTAGGATGTTATAAGGGGTCATATGTGTTCCTAAGGGGTCACACATGTGTTAGAACACATGCATGACCCCTTAGGACCACATATGACCCCTTAGGACACTATGTGATCCTACATGATCATATTGGGTGCTAAGGGGTACATTGTACATAATAGGGTGTTTTAAGGGGTCATATATGGTCCTAAGGGGTCACACATGTTAAAACACATGCATGACCCCTTAGGACCACACATGACCCCTTAGAACCATACATGGCCCCTTAGGACCCTATGTGATCCTATGTGGTCATATTGTGTCATAAGGGGTATGTTGTAAACACTAGGATGTTATGGACGTCCTATCAATATGTTGTATATGAGATCAAGGTCTAGGACTTGACAAACCACATCCTTTGTAATCGGCCCTACTCTGAGAGGTAAGGTGATTGTGCCCTTGGATGAATTCTCTTCATCATCATATGCCTTGATGGTAATTATGATTGTAGCATTCACATCTTTTTCAGAATATCCCAATTTATTAAGAGTATTCAATGTACATATATTGAGACTAGCTCCTCCATCTATCAAGACTCGTTTTATTCAGTGTTTGTGTAGGAAGGCTTCATTGTGTAAAGGTGCATTATGTGGTTGGCTCACAGAGGCATCATCAGCTTCAGTGAATGTAAGGGAGTGTGGAACGGAAAAGTATCCCACCATGGCTTGAAATTGGTCCACGTTCAGATCGGTGGGTTCAAAAGTGTCTCTCAAAGTTTTGTCAAGAGTGGCTTTATGTGTGGGGGATATGCGTAAGAGCTCGAGGATGGAGATAAGCACGTGTGTCTTCCCTAACTATTCTACAAGGTCATACTCAGGCTTAGTTGATGAGGAAGCTGTGTTTTTAGCTGGAGCACCTTGCAAGGTGAATTTACCTTGACAAGTTGTAACAATACATTTAGAGGTAGGTTCGGAAGAAGATCCAATGCCTTTTAGGACAATCTTAGGTCTTTGGGTAGAATTCTCAAGCATTTTGTCCTTGATGATAATGGTAGAGACATAATTGTCCATTGAAATGTGATTGATAGTTGAATCATAGTTATAGGATGCTCTGGTATAGTTGGTTTGGTCATTTGTGGCTTTGGCTTTTCCCTTGTCATGTTTTGGGAATGGTTCTTTAAACATTTCATTTTCTTGGTTAGATGAGTGTCCTTCAATCTCAATGTCACCTCTATCAATGAGATCTTGTATGATGTTCTTCAGCTAATGACAATTTCTTGTTTTATGACCCTTTCTCTTGTGATATTCACAATACTCATCATCATTCCACCAATTTGGTTTAACCTTTGGCTCATATGGATGCAGATTTGGAATTGTTATTATTTTGTTTTCCACTAGCTTCTTGAAAGCTGGCTCAAGTGGTTCTCCCAATGGGGTGTACTTCCTTCATGATTTTGAAGTTGTTTGAGTATTCACTTGATTGTTTGTAGAGTTTGATCCGGAAAACACAATTTTGGGTAGTATTGTATTGGCATAAAAAACACCATCATTGATTGCGATCTTGTTTTTATTACAAAATCTTGGCTTGTCTTTTCCTTTAAAGTCCTCTTTGTTTTCTTTGAATATCTTAATTACTCATTGTTCAATTAGGACCTTCTCTATCACTAAGCCTTTTTCAATAACGTCCTTGAAAGTGGACAAACAAGCTTTTCTCAAGTCATAACCAATGTTTTTGTTGACATTCTGGGTGAACATCTCTACCATTTATTTTTGTGGAATTTCACAAGAGAATATGTTGGCTAAATTCCTCCACCTTTGTAAAAATGATGAAAAAGACTCTCCATCCCTTTGTTTGGTGTTTCACAAAGTAGTAACTGATATGTCTGTCTCTATGTTGTATGAGAAATGTTGGATAAATGCCTCTGCTAAGTTACCCCATGACTTAATTCTAGGTGGGAGTTGGGAGAACCATTCCACAGCTTGATCACCTAAGCTTTGTGGGAATAATCTCATCAAATATGTCTCTTCTGTTGCTACCTCAATGCAAGCTGTGAAAAAAAGTCTTATATGTGCCTTAGGATCCCCCTTTCCTCTATACTTATCAAACTTAGGTGTCACAAAGTGTATAGGAAATGGAGGCATTGGAATGCTTTTGTCAAATGGATAAGGACATATGTCTCTCATTGTGTAAGTTGGCTTCGGTGTATTTATGTCCTCCATTTTCTTTTGTAAGTCCTTTATTTGTTGTTCCAAATTGTTCTTAGGTGGAGACCAACTTCTTCGACCATACCCCATGCCTAAACCATCGGGTGGAGGAGGAGCATGTTGCATATATGGATGGTATTGATCATACACATGTTCATATGGAGGAGGTCTATAGTGATGTTATGTATATGGACCACTTGGTATAGAGTCATGATGAGGAATGAAATATCTGTTTTGTCCATGTATACCATACTCTACAGGCATGTCATGAGTTTGTTCTAATGTGTTGCCCCCAAATTTGACGTCGGGTTTCCTTGTGTCCAAATTTTGATCATGCCTTTGGATATCCAATTTCCTTGGTGGTTGTTCCTTAGCATTGGTATGTGATTGAGTATATTTTTCTGCATAAGACTTCCATAATGGTCTGCGAGGGTGAGTATCATATGCTTGACCATGTGTGTATGGGACCTCGGGATTTTGAAACAAAGATGATGGTGACTCAGGCACAAGATGTGGTCCTCTATTGCCTCCACTATTAGGCCTCCTTTGATCCATGTTGAGTTGAGGTTGTTGCAAAGGTTGATTTCCCATTATTTGAGACATGTCAAAATCATGAGGGATCTTGGCTCCACTTTGTGCCATCACTTGTAAGAAGTATTGTCTATCTCTCATTATTTTCTCAACCAATAGATTAAAATGGAGATCCATAATGGAGTCTTCCACTTCTGCTGAATGTACTGAAATGTTGTCAATATTATCGTTGTGTGTATCATTGTTGTTTATAGAGTCCATGTTCTCAATATTTGGAATGTTTCTATAGGCATCCATGTCAGGTAATGTAGTATGATCAGAATTGAAAAAGACATCATTGTCATACTCATAGGAACTCATGTTTGCAGACTCTTGAGCTTCTTTAGCTTCTCTCCTATTTTTTTGGAAATGAGTTTCAACCATGAACTAGGTATTGACCAAGATGTGTGAGACTAGATGAAAATGGAAAAGAGTATGGAAGACCAAGAGCTTGGATGGAATGTAAATGAATCTTAGGTGTTCTTGCAATGTCCAAAGTGTAAGACCAAGTATGTATGTAGTAGAGTAGGTGTGACTTCCAAAGAGATGATAGTTTCTCTTGATGAGGTAAGTTGACCTTGACTCTAAGTAAGACCAAATGAGACCCAAAGGTGATAGACCTTGATGAGGGACCACTTAGAAAAATGTTGTTGTATGTAGTGTGTTGACAAAGTAAGATGAGGACAAGCAAGTGACCTTTTGACGCAAGTTTAGACAATTGTGAATGTAATGTAAGGTGTAAAGCAATGATGGACTTTGTGAGACCCAAAGGTAGGTTTAATGCTAGATGAAAATCTAGAGAAATAACTTAGGAAGCTCAAGAATTCTGAAATTGATTGTTCTTGTTTGCTGGATTGTAAATTTTTCCAATTCTGAATACAGACATGCCTATATACTTCACAAACGCGGTTTCTAAAATATGAGTACAATTTTTTGTTGTTGTGACCAAATCTTAATTTTTTGACTATTTTTTGTGACAAGATGACACAATGTTGATGAGGACTCAATGTTTGCAAGTGTTTAGACTCAAAATGACTCAAAAGAAAGTGTGTTGTTTGATGTAAAAATGTTTTGCATACACATGAAGACACAAAAGACACAATGTTTTGATGTTTGGTCTTAAATGTTTGATTGTTCAAAAGAAGACAAGCACAATTCTTATGGCTAGCCAAGACAATAGTTGTTGATCCCACATGGGGTTTCCCCTAAGGCTACGCTATTCAGAGTGGATACTTAGATGCTTGACCCTAATGGCTCCACCCTTGACACTCACTTCTCTGGGGCAGCCAAGCATTAGTCCCCACAAAAACTCCCCATGGCGCACTTTGTATCTCTACTAAGAATCGTATGTGTGTGGGTCGCTCTAGAGGTCCGACCTCCTAACCCAACAACTAGAAGGATTTGGCTTTCTAAAAGAAAAAGGTGCTAGTATGGGCATCCGCTCGTTCGGCCATACATGTGGCACTTTCAGCTCTGTAAATACATAAGGCTCATAGCCGGTAGGGGTTACGCCCTACAAATGATCAATTAAATTTGATCAAACGGGTTTATGGGGAGACATAGTGTTGGTATGAACTAATCAGCACACGTTATCCATGGTTTTTTCCATGGATAAAGTTGTTTATAGTGGTTCGGAAGAGGTGGGTTTTCCTTGCTACCACTTGGGTCTTTCTCTCCTCACTAGTAGTCCTAATGACCGCATGGGGAGATAGACCCTCTAAAGATGAAACAAAAAGAGCCTATTGCCCAAGACACAAAAGACACTGGTTCAATTTTAGTGCACCAATTGAAGTGTTTGATAATCTATGAAAAAAGGCACACAATAAAGATCAAAAACCCTTGCCAAAATTCTGCAACAAAGATTTGTTAGTAGTTTTGCAATAATACCCCTCCCGCAAGCACACAAGTTAGCTAAATTTTAGATCCAAAAGACTTTGTGAAATAGGGGCCTTCAACAATGCATTTTTTTGACCAATTCAAAGATTTGATTCATCATAAAAAAAAACCCACTTGTAAAATTTCAAAAAATTTCCAGAAATGTAAGGAAATCCAAAAAAATTGCTAATTTGCCCCAAAAATTATTTTTTTATGAAAAATCATATAAAATTCAAAATTGATCCAAAAACTCTGAAATTTTTTCTGAACACTCCTGATGGTCTTCCAAACCTACATAAAATAATTTCTGTAAAAAATCCAAGCAGTTTGTGAGATATGAGCAAAATAATGTAAGACCCTAATTTTCAAAGATCCAATTTTTTAGGAATGATTTTGAATCAAATTTAAAATTACAAAGAACAGATCTTGTGTATAATTCTGAGAGATTTCCAAAAATGTAATAAAATCTAAAAAATTCACTAATTTGCTCTCAAAATTATTTTTTTTATGAAAATGCATAAACTTTTCATATAAATTTCAAATATGCTCCAAAAAGTCTGAGGTTTTTACTGAGAACCTCTGATGATATTATTGATTTACAAAAAAAAATTTATGCCAAAATTTTGAACCGTTTGTGAGATCTGATCAAAATAATGATAAACTCTAATTTTTAAAGATCCAATTTTTGAGGAAATATTTTGCACCAAAATTAAAATCACAAAGAACAAAGCCTGTGTATAAATCAAAGAGATTTCTAAAAATATAAGAAAATCCAAAAAATTTGCTCATTTACTCTCAAAATTAATTTTTTATAAAAATTCATAAAATATTCATGGAAAATGAAAATGTGTTCCAAAAATTCTAAATTTTGGATTGAGAGCTCTTAATAGTGTCTTCAACTTGCAAACAAAATTTGGTGCAAAAAATACAAGCCGTTTGGGAGATCGGATCAAATCTCTCCAAGATCTTGATTTTGTGTCCAAAACCGAGCTGCACAAGGTTATTCTCCAAATTGTTTTACAAAACAACAATATATGGTTAGGAAAACCTGCAAAAAACACAGATCTAACAAAAATCCATGTCCCACGGGGCGTGCCAAAATGTTTATGGTGAAAGTGGATAACGACAATATTGAAAGGCTAAATGAATTCAACCACAAAACCCTAGCCTAACAACAACAAAGATCCACCATTACATATGGAGACTACCTAAGACAATGCAAATCAAATGAAATCACAAAGATTATACCATCACATTTCTACTAGGGTTTGAATCTCCATTCTTCCTATCTCCATTGATCTTGCTTCATATATTTGCTCTCAGATTTTATGTGTGCACAAGAGCTCAACAAAGAACGGAAATGTGGTTGCAAGTAAGCTTGATCGCATATGAAAGTTTGAGTGCTAGAGTGCTTGATTAGGGTTGATAATGAAGGAAACATCTCCTTATATAGAAGACACTAAAAGAAATGGAGGGATAAGATTAAGAGGTGTAAAAGATAAATGGTCGGCTAAGATTAGAGGGTAGGTAGAGGAAATAAGAAAATAATGAGAGGGTAGGTAGTGTAGGAATTAAGAGATGAATGACATGTGTCATGGGTAGAAAAGGCTAATGAATTAATTAAATAAATAAAGATTTATTCAATTAATACAGGAAGTGGGATCAATTAAATAAATAAGATATTTATTTAATTTAGTAGGAAATGAATAATTTAAATAAATAAATGTATTTATTTAATGAGAAATAAGGCTAGAAGAGGATAAATGATTTAATTAAATAAATACAGATTTATTTAATTAATAGAAAAATTAGGCTTAAAATAATTAAATAAATAAAGATATTTATTTAATTAGACAGGACAATTTTAGGTGTCTACAGATACGTTTGTCTATTGAGAGACAAGTTAGGGGTATCCACCCCTCCTGATGACAACTAGATGCATTGAGTTGCATCAATCTAGTGGACTTCAGAGCCTTATCTCTTTATCAAAATTGGTGAGTTGGTGCTACTCCTCTAGTGGAGTAGTTTGTGTTTTAGGGGGAGAGACTCTTGAGATTCATGTTTCTATTTTGGGGAGAAAGAGTTTGGTTATCCATTTTAAGATCTTTGGCATTGTTGTCAAAGGGGGAGAGAGATCATGTGAAAAACTGTTTTATATGTCTTGATCTTAGGGGGAGTTCGCTGGAGATATCTTCTTTCTAAATGCATTGATTATTTTTCACATTCATATGTTGCCATCAATTCCAAAGGGGGAGATTATTGGACATTCCTACTACTAGGATATATTATTTTCATTGACGTTGACATATTCCTATCATAAATTACTCTGGTGTGTGCAGAATGGGAAAATCTTATGATTCGGTTTGTAGTTTTGTTGATCAATGTTTCTCGTTCAGTATGTCCTTCGATATATTCTGGTGTGATTAGATCTAGTGCTAAGATTTTGGGATGACGTTTGGGATGGTCTTATGTATCTTCATTTCAGATGATTCGTGATTTGGTTCTCCACAAGTTATCTTTCTTCATGATAGTTGTTGATTGGTTGTGTTCTTGAGCTTTGAAATGTTGATTGATGAAGATTTGATAAGTGGTGTTGTTGCAGTTGTTATTGATGATTCTAACATGCTTGTTGGTGTTTCCTAAACATGTCATATTTGTTTTGATGATTTGTATTGATCATTGCATGAGCTTTTGGTGATTTTATTTAATCGAACGGTGATGATTTTCATGTTATGCGGTATTTCTGGTGGTGTAATGTGTTGCAATGGTTCTTGGCATAATTTTCGATGGAGTTGAATTTTTAGGAATTTGAATTAGGTCCATGTTATGTCATGTAAATCATTATATTGGTCCGGTGGTCAATATTTGTATCATGTGATGTAATTTTATAATTGTGAGTTGAGGGTTTAGTCGACCTTGTAATCAAGGTTGATAAATTATATAAATAGGTATGCAATTTAGATATACAGGTTTTATCTGCATTATTAGGGAGTGGTGTATGTGCGATCAAAAGATTCATCTTTTAGTGTTGTGATTGAGGAGAGATTTGTTTTGCAGAGTAGACAGTTGTGTTTAACCAGTATTATAATCAGGCATTTGGGGCTGCTATTCTTTCAATTCATTTCTTCTGGATTGTAGTCTGAATCTTGTTGCAAGTCAGTGAGACTTCCCTTGAGGGTTGTAGCTTTCCGAGTCATTATCTTTTGAATAGTGAGCTCTAGGCAGTGTGCCTAAATGCATGTGCATTCCCCATTGAAATATTTTCACATACTACTGTAGAGTATCATCTTACTATGGGTAGGTTCCCACCTTGGTTTTTCCCTTAACTGAGTTTTCCACATCAAAATCTTGGTGTTATGTGTTGTGCTATTAATTTTATTACCATTATTATTATTGTACTTTATTAGATTTATTTTTATAGTTAAGTTTGTAGATCTGGTGAAACTTGATTCACCCCCCTCTCAGTTTTCCTCCTCTTTGCTACTAACAAGTAGAACACATGGGTGGCCCCTTAGGACCTCATATGACCCCTAACGACTCCATATGACCCCTTATGATAGTATATGATCTTATGGGGTCAGTAGGGGTCAATAGGGGTCATTATGGGTCATAAGATATTATTATGGATTATTACAGTCATAATGGGTCATTACAGTAAGAAGGGGTCTCAAGGGGTCTTATTGTGTCCTATGGGGTCTTATATGTTATACATGTGAGGACGCTACAATGGGTGAAAATATGTTCACATCTATTAAGGGGTCATTCATATCTTAATAGTGTCTTAAGATGTCCTAGTATGTGTTTAGGTGTCCTAGTAAAGTTTTATATATGTGTATCTCACATTTATAAATAATTAACCATTAAAAAAAAAATTAACCATTAAAATGTTTAAAACTAATATATTAATGAACATTCAAAAAATTTAAAGCAAAAATATTATTAAGAAATTAAAAACTAATAAACTAAAAAACAATACAACATTATTACGAAAATAGCTAAATAATTAATCTATTACTATTGTTGCATTTTAAAAAACACCAAAAAAACAAAAAAAAAACTACCTCTAAAACACTTCCAACCGAAACACTTTCCCCTTTTTGGATTGCTCACTCACTGAACTCTAAGCCCCTCGATGCAAAATGAGGGCAAAAGTATTTTTCATGGCTTATATAGGGAAAGGGTTCCGGCCAGAACCCCTTTGCCACACTGGCACCACGTGACTGCCACATTGTTCTGGTCGAAAGTATTCTAGCTGGAACCCTTCTAACCGGATAGTACGGATTAGCTGTAGGTGTGACATAGATCTATGCTTTTACCCAGGGAGTGGAGGAGATATAGAGAGACCTAAGAGGTGGATGGAGGGATTGTGAGAGAGAGAGAGAGAGACCTAAGAGGTGGAGGGAGGGTAGGTGAGAGAGAGACCAAAGAGGTGGTGGAAGGAAAGGTTAGAGAGATACCTAAGAGGTGGAGGGAGAGAAGGTGAGAGAGATACCTAAGAGGTGGAGGGAGGGATGGTGAGAGAGAGAGAAAGAGAGGGTGAGAGATAGATAAAATGTATTTTAAGTCATAAACAATATATCTAAAACATTAATCACATGATCAACTATTATGTAGAGACCATAGTGTTTCTAAGTTTTAGAAGAATTAGGCAGTTTAAGGAACAAAATGTTTTGTATAGTCATTTTATATTTGAAGACTTTGACAAAAAAAAGCAAGTGATTTGTACAACACGTTGCAAGAGGCTATCTTGCAAGCATATGGAAAGAACATTTATGTTATAATCCATCAGGAAATATGATTGTAAATTGACTTTGTATTCATATAAATTTGAATAAGGAACTCAAGAAAATGTGTTTTGATTTAGCTATTATTTGGGAAGGAAAGATATGGACGTGGACAACACTTTCACCATGGTTTTCAAATACATAGAAATCCTTTTCTTTTAATTTGGTTTCATTAGAAAATTTCCTCCATCCTGAGAGAAGATCGGGGTTCCTTTATCAACAATAATGCACTTCACAATCCATGACCGGCCATCAGGTGTAGAGAGGGTCATCTGTGTCTGGCGATGAGGAAGGAAAAGCACACGTGCTGATTGTTTTGGAAATTTGTGCAAGCAAGGTCAATAAAAGGAGATTAAAATAGCAACAATTGTAAATAGACAGTTGAAAGAAGTATGGTTTCTGTGAAACAAAACCAGCTACAGTATGTTCGCTTTATAACCATTGCAGTATATAATTACACATAGACGTACATACGTTTCAATTAATAAAAGCAGATTAGAAACATGCATTTATTAGTGCATGTATAAAATCAGTGGTTAAAGTCTAATGAAATTATATATAACATAGAATTCGGAAAAAAAATGTTATAAATACATGTATATGGAATTAAGCTATATAGTTGTGCATATAGAAGCACATTGCAAACAGTTTTTCATCAATGAATGTACAGAGAAATTGATTTAACGAGTAGGTAGGAATGGAGCATGCTCGATAGGGAAATTTGAATATAAAAATACATTTATATGGAATTAAGCTATACATACATACATGCATATATACATACAATTCTTTGTCTGAAGTAATATATCCACACAGTTCAAAATTTATGAAAGAGCAATTGTTTTTGTTTACAAAAACCCTCACCACTCAAAAACTATTAAACGAATAAAGCTTCAAATACAGGACATTGTTTGAATCGGAAACCGTGGACTTCTATTCACACACACATTCAATTGCTAACATTTCTGTAGAAGTTGCAAAAGGGAAATCACTCTTTATGTAAGCAGTTTCTTTGTCATTTGTTCAATGAGAGGGAAGATCGCATGAAGCTGCATATGTTAAGAATTTTATGTTTTTCTTTTGTATTTCTCAAACAAAGAAGCCATCATAATTCCAAGGAAATTGCAGGTTTGAAGAGCGATGTAAACGGTTTGAGGTTTTTTTACAAAGAACCAGTTCAAGAGACGGTTTCTTGCCAACCTCGGGCCACACTTTGAAATGGGAAAAGACAGTTTTTTTAGTGCCATGGTTTTTTTAAAAATTAAAAAAAAATCCTTAATCCCTACAACATTAACAACTCTAGGGATAGCATGCACCTAATCCTTACATTAAAAACCATAACTTGCTGAAGAGTTTAAAAATTCATGAAAATGTATATAAAGGAGTTCAAAACCTATCAAATAGAAATCTAAAGGTTGATCCAACACTCACGTTTCTCTTTTCCTGTTTCAAAATATGGCTGCATACCACCAAGAAAGCAAAGGGAAAATGCATATGCGCATAGACAACTAAAGAAAATAATTCATTTTTAAAAACCCTAACCACTCAACAAGTAAATTCCTTAACTTTTGCAAGGCCCTCTTACATTTCTGTTGAAACCCACAATGAAGAACCATTTTGCAATTCTCTTCAAACCAACAATTCAAACACTTTAAGTTATTTTCAATATCAAGTAAACAACACCTCACTTGGAAATATTCACTTCTCGGGTCATAAAGCAATCTTTTATCACGCTAAACTTCGCACCCAAATCTCCATGCCAAACTCTTGATATATGCAACTTCCTTCAATTTTTTTTTGCTTCATCAAGCAAATGATAGATTGCAACACATACATCACAAAAGCCTGTTAGTTTGTTAGTTTGTTAGCTTGGACAGTTGTTTGTCCATTTGCTAAATAATTAGTAAATAATTATTTGCTAACAAATGTAGTTAGAGTTCAAACAATTCTTATTAATTATTTGACTCTTTTTAGAAACTTCTAGCAACCAATTTGGTTAGGGTTGTTTAGTTGTTTTTAATCTCAGTCGTTGATTGAGAATTAATCTTTTGTTGGTTTTCCAACGAGAGTAGTATATAAGTGGGTCAGGGGGCATTTGGAAAACAATGAATGCATTGTGTGAAGAACTTGCAGTGTTAAGCAAGTAGTCTTGCAATGTTAGCAAGGGCGCAGTGATAGCATTGGGATAGTAGTAGGGTGGAATATCAGCAGGAGGATTAGGAGATCGTCGAAGCTCTACCAGTAAGAGGCAAGCAGTATTTGTATCTCTTAAATTGCTGAAGCTTAATATATTTCTCATCTGCAATACTGGTTTTCCCTTCGGGGTTTTTCCAAGGACAATTGTCCGAAAATATTGTGTTCATTGTGTTGCACATTTTTATATGAGTTTGTGAAATTGCAGTTGTGTTATTTTCCAATATTTGTTGCTCAAATAATCTATCAAAGATAGGAGGATAATAATCAGTAATTGTAATAGATTTTTCACATGGTATCAGAGCTAAGTTAAGGGTAGAAGAGATTTACCCTAGGCAAAGGAAACTGAGGATTTATAAAACCTAGTTTAACCTCTTTAGAATTTTTATTTGCTTTAACCTTTCAGATGACCTCATTTGGTTTAAGAGATTAGGACAGATTGGATGAAGCCTCTAATTTTGGTGTCTGGAAAGCCAGAATTTCTTTATTGCTAGAAGAGAATGGTATCAAGGAATATGTTACCACTGTTGTGACTATACCTACAGATCCAATACTGCTTGCAGCATACAAGAAGGATGATTCCAAGGCGAGGAGGCTAATCCTTGATGGTGTCAAGGACCATATAGTTCCACATATTGCAGAGTTAGATACTGCAAAGAAGATGTGGGATGCCATTCTAAATCTGTACCAGAATGCTACCACTAATCGGAAGCTAATTCTCAGAGAAAAGTTGAGGAATACCCGAATGAATAAGGGAGAAGATGTGATGAGTTACCTCACCAGACTCAGACTTGTCAAGGATGAGTTAGCAGCTGTTGGAGATAAACCAAGTGATGATGAGCTAGTACGGATAGCCCTAAATGGGTTTTCTAAGCAGTGGGATGTCTTTGTTCAAGTTGTGAATGGACAAGACACCTTACCAAGTTGGGATCAACTTTGGAGTGACTTCACTCAGGAGGGGCTTAGATTAAGCCTTGTCAATGGAGCCAACAATAAGAGTCAGAAAAGTGAGGTAGAACAGGAGAATGTTGCCCTAGCGGGTAAAGGAAAAACAAAGAAGGGGTCCAACAAAGGATCAAATCCACAAGGTGAGAAGAAGAAGAAAGATTTGTTAAAGATCAAGTGCTACGGCTATCATGAGTTTTGCCACTATGTCAGCAATTGCCCAGAAAGGAAGAAAAATGACAAGAAAGGCAAGAAGCAAGTTGCAGCCTCAGCAAGTGCAGATGAGCTCTCGAATAGAATGGAAGATGAGTTTGCACTCATAGCATGTATAGTTAGCTCAACCTCACAGAGTGTTTGGTACATAGATAGTGGGGCGTCATTTCATATGACAGGAGTTAGAGAATACTTCTCCAGTTATAAGGAGGAGAGCACTAGAATCCAGATCTCTATGGGAAACATGTCCAAACTCAACTCAGTTGGGAAAGGGACTGTTCAGTTTCAGAGGGAGAATGGTAAGATGATTCCTCTTCATGATGTGTTGCATGTTCCAGGCTTAGGGATGAATTTGATTTCTGTATCTGTTCTTCAGGACAAAGGGTACAATGTACTCTTTAGAGGGGCAGATGTATTGATTAAGCATAAGGATTGGAAATCACCCATAGCTATTGGAGTTAGGAGTAGTCGACTTTATAGGTTGCAGTTTGATACTCCTAAGGCACTCATGAGCAGCAGTAATCCTAGAGATCTTGGAGAGCTATGGCATAGGAGGATGGGCCATATACATCATGGAGCACTTAAATTTCTTCATGAAACTGTGACAGGTGTTCCAGAGGTGAGCACAGAGCATGATGATGTATGTAAGGGATGTGTGTTGGGGAAGTTTGTGAAAGCAACTTTTCCAAGGAGTGACACTAGATCTAAGGGTGTTCTTGATCTAGTACATTCAGATGTATGTGGACCAATGTCGATGAAATCTCTCAAAGGGTATGAGTAATTTAGTACTTTTATTGATGATTTCTTCTGGAAGACCTGGATGAGGTTTTCAGTCGCTTCCAAGAGTTCAAGGCTCTTGTGGAGAACTCGACAGGAAGGAAGATAAAGGTTCTTTAGTCAGACAATGGAGGCGAGTACAAAGGGAATGAATTCCAAGAGTTTTGTACCAGGGAAGGAATCGAGAGAAAGTGGATTGTTCCTTACAACCCGCAACAGAATGGGGTTGCTGAGAGGAAGAATCGGTCCATATCGGAGGTAGCAAGGGCTATGCTACATGATCAGGACCTGTCCCGTTACTTATGGGCAGAAGCATGTAGTATGACAGTATACATACAAAACAAGGTTCCACATAAGGTGCTAGGGAAGATGACACCAGAGGAAGCATTCACTGGGAAGAATCCATATGTTAGTCACTTCAGGATCTTTGGGAGTTTGGCATATTGCCACATTCCAAAGGATACACCTACCAAGTTAGATCAGACTGCAGAAAGAGGGTACTTTGTGGGGCACAGTGAAACCTCAAAGGCATATCGGATATTCATTCCAGGGACCAAGCGGATTATTGTTCGACGTGATGTTAAGTTCATGGAGGACAAGGCATTTAGAAGGTCCAGAGATTTGCCAGCAGATGATCAGAGTGAGCAGCCAACACAAGCTCCAAGGATCACTCAACCGAATCAAGGTCAGCAAAGGTCTAGTACAATTACTAGTACAAGCATAGGCTCAGGAGGTGAGAGTTCTCAGAGTATGGAGCAACAAGTGCAAGAAGAGATGCATCAAGAAGACATGGAGGTTGATATTTCATCTTCTACAGTTGGTAGCAACAATCGTAAGGTTCAGCAGACACAAAGAAATACTCAAGAGTTAGTGGGTGCTCCTAGTAGGAGGAGTAGACAATGGAAACAACCAGCCAAGTTTGATGACTATGTTGCATTAGTTAGTCAGTTGGTAAATAGTGAACCTTCTAGCTATCAAGAGGTTGCACAACATCAAGTGTGGCAAGATGCTATGGTTGAGGAGTATACTTCAATTATCCAGAATGATGTTTGGGAGGTAGTGCCTAGACCAACAGATAGAGTTGTGGTTGGATCACGTTGGATCTATAAGATCAAGCATGGTGCAGTTGGTAGCATCGAGAAATACAAGGCAAGGTTTGTGGCAAAAGGGTTCTCTCAGAAGGAGGGAATAGATTATGGGGAAACATTTGCTCCAGTTGCCAAGTATACTTCTATACGAGCTGTAATATCAATTTCAACACAAATGGGATGGCAGATCCATCAAATCGATGTCAAGATAGCGTTCCTTAATGGTGAGTTGAAAGAGGAGGTATACATACAACAACCAAAAGGATTTGTAGCACACAGCAAAGAGACCCACGTGTGTAGATTAAAGAGAGCTTTGTACGGACTCAAGCAGGCTCCCAGAGCGTGGCATGAACGCATTGATAGTTAAATGGGATTTGTGAAGAGTGAGGCGGATGCTAATCTCTACTACTTGATGGTTGGGGGGTGAGATTCTCATTCTTGTTCTATATGTGGATGACTTATTTTTAATAGGTTCACTAGGGCTCATAGAAGAGTACCAGAGGGACCTTGCAGCAGAGTTTGAGATGAAGGATTTGGGACTTATGCACTACTTTCTAGGCATGGAGGTATGGCAGAAAGATGAGATTTTCCTTGGACAAGGGAAATATTGCATTGAAATATTGAAAAGGTTCAAGATGGAAGATTGCAAAGCCATGTCTACACCTATGATCATGATTTGGAGGAAGGTAGATACATCCAAGGAGAAGGATGTAGATCCCACATTATTCAGGCAGTTGATTGGTTCTCTCATGTATTTGGTCAACACCATGCCAGATATAGCTTTTGCAGTTAACTCTCTTAGTCAGTTCATGGTTGAACCAAAGGGAGTGCATTGGATAGCAACAAAGCATGTGCTGCGTTATTTGTGAGGTACAATCAAGTATGGGATTAGATATGCTCAAGGTGAAGGAATCAGGTTGATGGGCTATACTGACGCAGATTGGGCAGGCAGTACAACAGACAAGAGGAGCACTTCAGGGTGTTGTTTTAGTCTGGGATTAGGAGTTGTCTCTTGGTTCAGTAGGAAGCAGAAGTCTGTGGCTCTGAGTTTTGCAGAGTCAGAATACATAGCAGCTAGCATGGCGACATGTGAAGCTATATGGCTTCAGAAGTTGTTAGTAGCCTTGTTTGGTCAGAAGGTGGAGACTACAATGATACACTGTGACAATTAGAGTTGCATTAAGTTGACTGAGAAACCGGTGTTTCATGATAGGTCAAAACATATAGACATCAGGTATCACTTCATCAGAGATTGTGTACAACGTGGAGTTGTTCAGCTACAGTTTATACCTATAGATCAACAGGTAGCAAACATTCTAACAAAGACATTGGGGAAGGCGAAATTCATCTTCTTCAGAGAGAAGTTGGGTGTCATGCAGAACAACTTCCTCGCTAAGAGGGAGTGTTAGTTTGTTAGTTTGTTAGCTTGGATAGTTGTTTGTCCATTTGCTAAATAATTAGTAAATAATTGTTTGCTAACAAATGTAGTTAGAGTTCAAACAATTCTTATTAATTATTTGACTCTTTTTAGAAACTTCTAGCAACCAATTTGGTTAGGGTTGTTTAGTTGTTTTTAATCTCAGCCGTTGATTGAGAATTAATCTTTTGTTGGTTTTCCAACGAGAGTAGTATATAAGGGGGTTAGGGGGCATTTGAAAAACAATGAATGAATTGTGTGAAGAACTTGCAGTGTTAAGCAAGTAGTCTTGCAGTGTTAGCAAGGGCGCAGTGATAGCGTTGGGATAGTAGCGGGGTGGAATATCAACAGGAGGATTAGGAGATCGTCGAAGCTTTTCCAGTAAGAGGCAAGCAGTATTTGTATCTCTTAATTTGCTGAAGTTTAATATATTTCTCATCTACAGTACTGGTTTTCCCTTTGGGGTTTTTCCAGGGACAATTGTTTGAAAATATTGTGTTCATTGTGTTGCGCATTTTTATATGAGTTTGTGAAATTGCAATTGTGTTATTTTCCAATATTTGTTGCTCAAATAATCTATCAAAGATAGGAGGATAATAATCAATAATTGTAATAGATTTTTCACAAAGCCAAATGCATATACGACATATAAAATAACACCACCCGCAACCATAAATCACAATTATCTGTTTAAGAAAGGTGTTCGATTCTTTAAAGACATTTGGGAAGTTTTGATTGGGTTGCTTGGTTGAACATTAAAAATCAGTATGGATCGAGCAAGAAGCATAAGGCATTTTTTAATTTGTGCAATCATTAGTTCCAGTTAAGTTGTCCATAAAAAATCTACACTCCAAGAGAATGCAACTTTTTTAAAGACTGAAAGTGGTTTGCTTCATCTCATTTCAACTATCTTTCTCTGAAGAAAGTTTATCTTCAATCCTTACCTCCCTGGAAGATCCTTCCATGCCTCAACCAAAAATGAAAATGTAGATTTGGAGCCAAAAGATGGAACAATATGAGTGCACAAATATGGAAAACCAAAATTGTTGTGAAGACTCAAGCGTTGGCTTGGAAGGTCTTACATCATAAGCTACCCATTAGAGACAAATTAAGATGTATTGTCATTCGGCCAATTAATTGTCCCTTTTGTATGAGCATGGAGAATATAAAACATACTTTTTGGGAATGTCCCCTTTTTAAGAATCAATGGAATTCTATCTTCAAAAACATTTATGTTCTTTTCCAGCATAAGTGGCATTGGAAAGAGGCTCTTCTTGGTCTTGGTTTGCATAATGATGTGATTGTTGATTCTATCAGACAAGTTGTGTTAAGAAATAATTGGAAAGCCAAATGTTATGTTGTGTTCTCTAACAATTTCTTTCGAGAAACTAGTATTTTAATGCTTTACTCTGATGTAGTTTTCAAGTTTCTTTTTTGCAGACTCAGCTTCTAGATTTGACCAAGAGAAATGCTTCAACTATGGCTCTACTTCAACAACTCCAAGAGCAAGTGAATCAACTTCAAGGCAGCTAGGGGAGACCGACCAGTAGTTGAACGGGGTCCAATAGTTGTTATAGAAATTGTGCTCATAATATTCAATCTTAACACAAATTTATACTATATACTGTAAATAAATAGTCCATATGTAAATAAAAAAATAACCAAATGTTGGTCAAAATAGACCTATACTTGAACACACAAGAACTTATTCTAACAAAATAAAATATAAATAATAATATATTTATATTCTATCAATGATAAAAAAAAATAATAATAAAATTTAATTTTTTAATTTTTTGTTAAAGAAATTTCATTAAACGTAATTAAATAAATTAATACTCCTCTAAAGAAAATCATTTTGCATAACTTTTAATCATCATCACCACAACAACGGAATTTTTAATCATCATCACCACCATCAAGTTCTTCCTCCTCATCATATTCGTCAATGAAATCACCATTGTCAACGAAAAATAATTTAGTTCGCCCAAGCGTAGTTGAGCAACTAAGCTTTTCAATATGTGGAGGGTTTTGCTTTCCTCGCCTTTCTTCACTCCCATTATAAACGCCTTCTTATACGAATCAAACTCTGATGGCAACCAGGAGTCGTACTTTGAGAACCTTTCTTCGCTAACCACACACATATATATCATCCTCGTCGTGCTCCAATTACAAAAGTCTGTCGGTATGAGAGGAGCCACATCAACCGTAGTGCAAAAGATGAATGTACTGGCCAAATGTTGGGTTTTATGAAAGGAATGGATCATCTCCTCTACATTTTCCCTGCTATTTCCCTTTAAATTTATTTCACAGAAACCATCCCCAATTTTATCTGACAATGTCCATTTGAAGCCATCTTCTTCGGCGATGAAATCTGCCGTGGCCAATCTCCCCACTATAATCGTAACCTCCCCCGGCAATCTCTGAAATCACAGTGTTATCGCTAAATTATTTTCAACACTATATACGGAAAACCGAACAGAACGTTTAGAAATATTTTATTCAGATTCAACCGTTCCAGAAAAAAAAAATTAAAATCAACAGGGTAACTAAATTAAAAGTAAAAAATGGACAAACTAATGAGAAAATACACAGATATGCGTTTAATACCTGCAACCTTTCAACGCAACTTATTATAGGAGCATCTGCAATAATCATCTCCTTCAGTCCTTTCAATTCTTCAATACCCTTTATATTCTGCAGCTGCGGACATCCAGTAATGACAATGCTCTCCAGGCATTTTAAAAATTCCATGCCGTGTATGTTCTGCAGCTTTGGACAATTCCCAATGAAGACACTCTTCAACGCTTTCAATTCTTCAAAACAAATTACACCCTGCAGCTCTGTACATTCGTTAATGAAGATTCTCTTCAATCTCTCCAATTGTTCAATAGCTTTTATACTCTCCAGCTCTGGACAGTGCTCGATCCAGATCCTCTTCAATCCTTTCAATCTTTCAATAGCTGATATGTCCCGCAGGTTCGGACAGTGGCTAATACAGATCCTCTTGAGACAACTGACACACCCAAAATTTGGCAACTCTGTCATAGTCCTGCAGAATTTCATTTGAAACATTTCAAGATACGGCAGATCATTGACCAATACTTTTGTCAACTCTCTACATTGTAACAGCACCAGACATTCCAATGTGGTTACCCCTGTTACATCCACTTCAATTAGATCTTTCATAGAATAAAGCTTAAGAGTTTTAAGGATGGGACACGACTGTCCATCAATTGAGACCCTCCTTGTTTTGAATGCACCTCACACAGTTATGGCTTCAAGGCTTCCCATACAAAACCGATCATCAGTTGGCTCTCCGCTGTTGCTTAAAGCAAATTCCCCTTCTAGTTGAAAGTACCGCAACTCTAAAGTTATCAGATTGGTGAGTTCTCTCACATATTTTAGCAAGCAATTCCATTCAAAACTCCATTCGAAGATGTTTTTCACAAAATTTAGCTGCAGCCTTTCTAGATTTTTTAACATTCCAAGCGAGCTCACCAGTTTGTTTAGATGAGTGGAATCTGTACGAGCTCATAAAACGCAATATAGCTCTTTGAGCTTGAGCAAAACCTGGAGAATATAATCACTTTGACTCAACTGTAGTTTTTCAATGATAAAAATCTGACAAGAACGAACTATTTGCTGATGCTACCAAAGCTTAATATTTTGATTTAAGAAAAAGAAAAAGAAAAGCATATACGTGGTCATCCCTTTGCCACAACCTCGAAGGTGATTCTCCTTCAACCTTTAAAGTGTGCAAATTTTGTAAAGGAATCCATTCAGGAATCCTACCTTCAAGTTCAAGCCATCGTAAATCAGTTGATGTCTTTGAACTCTCCAGAAAACATCTCATCCCAAGACCACTTTCTTTGTCCTTAATACGACTATAACATCTGAAATAATTTCCTTCGGACCGCATGAGGATGTTCTGGAATCCCTTGATTTCACTTATTCCAATCTGAATCCAAATTTCTTTGAAATTAGAAAATGTTCATCTAAGTTACGCGTTAATGTTCATCTGAATCATATCCTTCCCAACCTTATCCTTGAGACCACCTAAACTCCATGTTGTTCTTTGATGCTGACTAGGACCCGCCTCAGTGCCAAATAACACGCTGCAAATTTAGGCAGTCAATAACATGACCCGGTCAATAACATGACATGCTATTGACATGAGTAGTTGATATAACATATGAGGCACGAGGGTCAATCACACTCATGTTATTAACACATCATATAACCTTTGTTTTATATGACTCTCTGCAAAACTATGAAGAAGCAACTAACTTAGTTGAGACCGATAACACGACATGTTATCGGTATTGACTAACACGAAATGTTAGTCACACTGAAATCCTGGATCTGAACTCTGCTAAGGTTGGCACAGAAATTGCCAACATAAACCCTTTGAGTTATTTACAATATCAAGTAAGCAACACCTCACCTACAAATCTTCACTTCTTGATTCACGAATCAATCTTTTAGCGGGCTAAACTTGGCACCCAAATCTCAATGCAAAATTCTTCATACATGTAGCCTCGTCTAATTTATTTCCTCTGTCAATCAAATGGCAGATTGCAACACATACATCACAAAATCCAAATGCAAATACCATTCAATTAATTCTCCTTGCAGTTTACTGAGCGGCCAACGACACATGTTGCATGGTTTCCACCTTGTTCATGACACATAGTGCAAGTTTCTATATAGTGAACTGTGCACACGAAAAATTAAAAACCTCGCTAGAGAACCTCTGTTGCAAAATGCTGATGGAAAACATCTTCTCAAAACACTGACAATTTTTTGAGCAATAAATCCTAAACAGAAGCCTATATATATATAGACACACACACACACACACACACACACACACACACACACATTTTTGCATAATTTGTGCATTTGTGTTGGATATAAGTTGTATTTTATATAATAATGTTTTTTTTTCTATAACAACAAATATTTTTTTTGTTCAACTATTGATCCATTTATGTTGGATTTACAAGTTAGAGATAACAAATATTTATGGTTACTAATATGTATTTGGTCCATTTATTTTGCATATAAGTTATACTTTAAATAAAAATATGATATTTTACTAGCAAGAAATGATATAGATTTTTTCAATTACTAGGCATTTTTAGATTAAGTTTTGGTCGAATCTTTAAAAAGTCATTTTTTCGACACTTCGCAGTAGACGTGTCATTTTGATGAGTTGCATGATGAGTCATGCCTTCAAACCTTAGTTGTAGATAGTTAAGTGTCCATTTTACATTTCTAAAAAAATCGGAGGTCTTACGATAACCCATGTGATGGCCACATGTTCACGAAGTTAGCCCTAACGAGTACTAGTCCCTCTCCCCTACCATATGGACTTTTGCAAAGTGTTTTCTCATGTTTTTGCCTTGTAATCTTCTTCAAATTAGTAGATTAGTTGTTACAAGCTCCTTTGTAAAAGTTTTATCTTGCAACATTAATCGTTGGGTCTTTGGTTCTAGTTCTAGCTTGAAACGTTTATGTTGTATTGATTTATATAATCCTTTTCTAGCTACAACTTATTGTAGCTGCTATTATCTGTAATTTTGCTTTATTTCAATTTAAAAAAATCTTTTATAGGACCTTAAATCCAGTTTGACAAAGTTGGCAACTAGCTTGATAGCCTTAAGCTGTTATGTGATTTAAAATGAAAAAAAATATCTTTGACCACAAACTTGATACACATAACATTTAATTTCATTTATGATTTTTTTCAATTTATATCTTATTGATTTTACTTATCCTTTAAAACATTTTTACTAACAAAATAAAATACAAATAGTAATATATTTATATTCTATCAATGATTAAAAAAATAATAATGAAATTAAATTTTTTAAATTTTTTTAAGAAATTTCATTAAACGTAATTAAATAAATTAATACAACTCTAAAGAAAATCATTTTGCATAACTTTTTCTTTTTAAGATAACCATAATTTCTTTTACAACAACGGAATTTTTAATCATCGTCACCACCATCCAGTTCTTCCTCCTCATCATATTCGTCAATGAAATCACCAATGTCCTTTAACGAATGCTTGCTTGTATCCCACCAAACAACTTCTTCAGTATTGCCGACGTAACAAAGTTTGCCCAACCGTAGTTTAGCAACTAAGCTTTTCAATATGTGGAGGGTTTTCCTTTCCTCGCCTTTCTTCACTCCCATTAAAAACGCCTTCTCCCCCATATTCACTGATGGCAACCAGGAGTCGTAGTTTGAGAACCTTTCTTCGCTAACCGCACACATATATATCATCCTCTCTCTTCTGTCGCAAAAACCATGAGAGCTAAGACGCACATTTAACTGAGTCCTGCTCCAATTACAAAAGTCTCTCGGTATGATAGGAGGCACATCATAATCCAACGTACTGCAAAAGATGAATGTACTGGCCAAATGTTGGGTATTATGAAAGGAATGAATCATCTCCTCTACTTTTTCCCTACTATTTCCCACCAAATTTATTTCACAGAAACCATCCCAAATTTTATCTGACAATGCCCATATGAAGCCATCTTCTTTGGCGATGAAATCTACCGTGGCCGATATCCCCACTATAATCGTAACCTCCCCCGGCAATCTCTGAAATCACAGTGCTCTCGCTAAATTATTTTCAACACTATATACGGAAAACCGAACAGAACGTTTAGAAATATTTTATTCAGATGCAACCGTTCCAGGAAAAAAAAAAAAAAATTAAAATCAACAGGGTAACTAAATTAAAAGTTAAAAATGGACAAACTAATGAGAAAATACACAGATATGCGTTTAATACCTGCAACGTTTCAACGCAACTTATTATAGGAGCATCTGCAATAATCATCTCCTTCAGTCCTTTCAATTCTTCAACACCCTCTATATTCTGCAGCTGCGGACATCCAGTAATGACAATGCTCTCCAGGCATTTTAAAATTTTCATGCCATATATGTTCTGCAGCCTTGGACAATTCCCAATGAAGACACTCTTCAACGCCTTCAATTCTTCAAGACAAATTGCACCCTGCAGCTCTTTACATTCATTAATGAAGATTCTCTTCAATCTCTTCAATGGTTCAATAGCTTTTATACTCTCCAGCTCTGGACAATCCGCGATCCAGATCCTCTTCAACAACTTCAATCTTTCAATAGCTGATATATCCCGCAGGTTCCGACAGCGGCTAATACAAATCCTCTTGAGATAACTGACACGCACAAAATTTGGCAACTCTGTCATAGTCCTGCAGAATTTCATTTGAAACATTTCAAGATATGGCAGATCATTGACCAATACTTTTCTCATCTCTCTACATTCGAACAGCATCAGACATTCCAATCTGCGTACCCCTGTTACATCCACTTCAATTAGATCTTTCATAGAATAAAGCTTAAGAGTTTTAAGGATGGGACACGACTGTCCATCAATTGAGACCCTCCTTGTTTTGAATGCACCACACAGAGTTATGGCTTCAAGGCTTCCCATACAAAACGGATCATTAGTTGCCTCTCCGCTGTTGCTTAAAGCAAAATCCCCTTCTAGTTGAAAGTGCATCAACTCTAAGGTTTTCAGATTGGTGAGTTCTCTCACAGATTTTAGCAAGCAATTCCATTCAATATTCCTTTTGAAGATGCCATTTTCAAATTCTAGCTGCAGCCTTTCTAGATTTTTTAACATTCCAAACGAGCTCACCAGTTTGTTTAGCTGAATGAAATTTGTACGAGCAGCCCTTAAAACGCAATATAGCTCTTTGAGCTTGCGCAAAACCTGGAGAATATAATCACTTTGACTCAACTGTAGTTTTTCAATGATAAAAATCTGACAAGAACGAACTATTTGCTGATGCTACCAAAGCTTAATATTTTGATTTAAGAAAAAGAAAAAGAAAAGCATATACCTGGTCATCCCTTTGCCACAACCTCGAAGGTGATTCTCCTTCAACCTTTAAAGTGTGCAAATTTTGTAAAGGAATCCATTCAGGAATCCTACCATTAAGTTCAAACCATCGTAAATCAGTTGATGCCCTTGAACTCTCCAGAAAACATGTCATATAAAGACCACTTTCTTTGTCCTGAATACAACTGTAACATCTGAAACAATTTCCTTCGGACCGCATGAGGATGTTCTGGAATCCCTTGATTTCACTTATATCAATCTGAATCCAAATTTCTTTAAATTAGAAAATGTTCATCTAAGTTACGCGTAAATGTTTAAACAGCTTATAGAAAACAAACCATTTCCAAGTAAGACCATGAATTTAAGACAGCAAAAAACACATACAAGATCTTCAGGACGCCACAGTCGACGAGGATGGTTCATTTCATTATCTGCCAGTTCTCTCCCCAAGTCGCGGAGATGATCATGCATTCTGAAATAAGATGGTGGCTCATACCAATTCGTTCCCAAAGAAACTTCAGATTCTGTTTCAACAAGGGACTTGTCCTTGAGGGTCTGAAGTGCATGTTCGGCTCTCCACCTTGAAGCCTTCCATATACTTATTGCCATGCTCACATCTTTCCCTATGAAAAAGCACGCTATATCCATAAAGATCTGCTTTTCATCCTCTTCCAGAGCATCATAGCTTATTTTAAGAGTATCTCTTATGTCTTTGTGTAGCCTTGCCTTAACAACATCTAACTGTAACTTCCAATAAGCCTTGTCACGGCCAAAAACATGCGCGGCCATTACTTTAAGAGCAAGAGGTGAACCTTTACACAAATTGACAAAGCTGTCTACCAAATTATCATATCCACTTCGACAAGATTGTCTGTGAAATGCATGCCAGCAGAAGAGCTCTCTGCTATGCTGTCGATTCATTTCTTTCATCTTATAACGAACTATGACTCTGGCCTGTATAAGAACACCCTCGTCACGGGTTGTGACAATCACCAAACTATTGGGATTGAGAGCATCTGTGGGTAAAAGTGCATCTAACTGCTGCTGATTATCAACGTCATCTATAACTATAAGGAACCTTGATTCACGGCTCCTCTCAAGATTATCCTTGATAACGGCGATCCCATCTTCTATGCTAGAAACGGTGTTTCCTTCCAGGTGAAGAAGATCTTTGAGAAGCCTACTTTGCAGAGAAGTCAACTCACCTTTGACTTGTCGTTCCCGTACATCAAAGAGAAAAGTTGATCCACTAAATTCTGAATGTTTTTGATTGAACAAATATTTGGCGAGAGTGGTCTTGCCAGACCCTCCCATTCCATAGATGCCAATTATTTTATCTATCATCTGCCCATTACTCCGGCAATGGCTGTGGAAATCATTCACAAACTTATCAAGTCCAACCTCATATTTTGCAACTTGGAAAGGAATTATCCTCTTTTGCTTCTCGTTCATCACAGCAGACACCACGCCATTACACAACTCTTTCTGATCGCTGTAAATACGAAAAGCAGAAAAAAAAATTGAGGTTGTAAGTAATTGAGACTTCCTTTTTATTTTTAAATTTTAAAAAATATATACTTATATTGAATCAAAAAGGCCTAGCCCGAGCCTTTAAAACAGATACATAGCAAGAATCACGAGTATAAAAAGGAAGAGAACAAGTGTTACTACAATAGAACCTAATATAATATGCCTAGAGGATGTTTCCAAATTTTCAATTGATCTAGAACTGGAAACAGGCAACAGACATGGAGAAGGAGATATGGGCTGCATAATGAAAATGTCAAAAGTACTACTTGGTCAAAACCTCATCAAAGAAAACTATAAGTCCAAACTCCTCTTCAATCAAAAATTATGACAAGTTTGTGAAAGAAGGCAAAAAGAAATGAACAAAATTATAGAATTAAAATTAAAATTAATAAATTTACTTTATTAAAATTTTAAAAAATAAAAAGTTGTACAATTTGAATTCACAATTCAAAAGTAGGTTGTGATTTTGAAAAGTCAAATGCAAGAAGACTGTGATTTTTGTATTTTGAATGTTAAAAGGTTGTGAATGGTGAAAACCGAACAACAATGGGTTGTGAATCATGAAAAGTGAATGTGAAAGGGTTGTGAATGGTAAAATGTGTACATATGTAAGTTCTAGATTGTAAAAAGTGGAGGTTGTGGTCTATGAAAAGAAAATGTAGAAAAGGTTGTAAATTGTGAAAGGTGAATGCAATGAGTTGTAGATTGTGAAAATCAAATATAAGAAGGCTGCAAGTTATGAGTTGTGAAAGTTGAATGTAATAGGTTGTGCAATCTAAATTCACAACTCACAACTAGGGTGTGATTTTCAAAAGTCAAACATAGGAGGTCGTGACTTTTGAATATTGAAAGTCAAAAGATTGTGGGTTGTGAACTCAAAATGCACAACTCACAACTTGGTTGTGGGTTGTGAATTGTAAAAATAGAACATCAATAGATTGTGAATGGTAAAAAATGAACGTAAATAAATATTGAGTAGTAAAATTTGAACTAAATGAATTGTGAAATTCATTTTCACAAGTCACAAGTCACAACTAAATTGTGAACAATGAATTTTGAAAACATAACCAAAAATAGTTATATTAACTACTCCAGAAACCTAATTGTTGAAAAAACAATTTGGAAAGTAAATTTCTCCAACCCCTACCCGCATACTCTCTACTCCTGCACCAAGACGGATTGCTCTAAACAGATTGTCATTGAATGGAATCAAATGATTGCAATATGTATAGAATGCCAATTTGTTGGAAAGACATGCTAAACACAATGAGCAGTTATAAAACCAAAACCCACAATCTTGTAGTATCCTTTGTATCTCTGCAACAATGGAAGTTTTGAAATAGCGTTAGATGTTGGAATCGTGACTGCACTGGCCTCCACATATGCAAATTCTTTAAGCAAAGACAAGGTGCGTCCACAGGAATATATGCTAACTGTGTAAGCATAGAGGAGGTACGTGAATCGTTTGACAGAATGCCTACGAGGCATATGGTCCCATGGATGCCATGATTATGTAGAATATACACAAAGACACAACAGTTTCCAAGATAGAAGGAAGATCAAAAGACAGCAATAAAGCTGCGCATAAGTAAGAAAATCAAGGTAATGTTTTGAAATCGAGGTATAAATCTGCAAAAACGGTAGGAATTTATAAACAACACCACAAACAGACTCCTTTATATAACTTAAGAGCTTAGATAGAAACTGGAAAAGGAGGAGCCAATGTTAAGTAGCGAAGAGACCAAAAAGAGGGCTCCAGATAAGAATAGAGGATATTCAAATCAAAAAATATAAGCTGTCAAAACCACACCCAAAAATCTGCTAACTAATTGAGATATTTGGATCTCAAAATATGAATCCAAGATTTTTGGGTAGGTGAAATAAAACCTTCACAGCAACTGAGCCAACAGAGCTTCAATAAAAATCTTAACGTCTTTAATCTCTAAGCAGCCCCTTTTCTCTACTCCCTAAAAGCCCCCCTCTTCTGTGCTTATGATATCCTAAACCTTTCCAGAGAAAGTCCACCATTACAGAGTTGATTTTATCAATGATATTTTAAATATGTAATTAGAAAAGAAAAGAAACAAAGATGAATATAGCATAAAAAATAGATGTAAGAACTCACCTCCCAGTGGATGAAAGCCGTATTCCTATGTAATCAGACAGCAACTTCATAATGTACTCCAAAATTGAATTCCATAACGATCTGTCATTCATTCCATAAAAAAGAGCGAAACCAATTAAGAATCAAGAAAAGAACTTTTTTCCGAAAGAAAAGCAAATGCAGAGAAAATCTTGTTCCAATTTCAGTCTTACTTTTCCATCATTTTCTCTAGGGTGAAGTAAGCTAGCAGTTACAAGCTTTATTGTACAACAAAATTTCTATAAATTCACATAAAATGCTTTCTCTAAAATGAGGTGCATTATAAATTACAAAAATAATTAGCACACAAATTATGAAATAGTCATCATTTTTGTGACCGCTGATGTAATTTTTTGTCAACAGAACGACTGTAATTTTTTGTCAACAGAACGACTGACAATAATAAAAAAAATTAACAAAATATAAAAAATACATATGGACGGAAAGTTCATGATGGTGACTTACTTATTCTGTCCCTTGAATTCGTAGCCCTTGATCTCTGAAACTTTCTTGAGGCATACTTTCCACTGTTCAATGTCATCTTTAGGATATCTGTTCTTCTCTTCGTGTTTGGAAAATGCATCTGCAACTCTTCCTTTTATATGGCGGAAGTCTGAAGGGTCAACCTGGTAAAACAGGGGAATAATTCTAGCCTTGGTTTGAAACATCAAGGCTAGCTCAGCTAAGCACCAGGGAGACTCTGCATATCGCGGTGACAAGATGGCGATGTGCACTCTGGCAGAGTATATGGCGTTCTTTATGGTGGAGGAAATTGAATCTCCCAGTTCAGTCTCTTCAGAATCTAGATATGCCGGGATCCCAGCTTCCTTTAGAGAATCGTAAAGCTGCTGAGCCAGAGTCTTTTTGACATCTGGGCCTCGATGGTTGATGAATACATAAAACTGTTTTGCAGTCAAAGAGGATTTTATCCCTCCGTGGGAAGGTTCAAGTGCCAAAAACGGATCGCGTTCCTGCTTTTCTCGACCAGATGTCGAAGTGGAAGCCATTAACAGAAAACTGAAGCTCTGACGTGAGCAAATAAATAAATCAAGAATGAAACTATAGGCAAGAGTAAAGGAAAGGGAGTAGATGGGTTAAAAGCCCTCTAATTGAAAGCAAGCAAATTCAGTGCTGCAGCAGGTAAGGGTAGAGATATTTATAGAGATTTAAGAAGGGTAGTGCGCAAATGGGCAGCGTTTCCACTTTCTTGCCTGGAAAGGAGAGGAAAGATGAGATGGAAGCACATCACTTGATAAGACTTCCCCAGCTTTTTGACCACCAAAGGAAACCGCGTGAATGAGCAGCGTTCAAGCATCTTATCAGTGGAAGACATGACGACAATAATATGGTGTTTGTTTTAGACAAGTCATGCTGTTGTGACAGAGGAGGATCTCTTTTAAAGATTTCCTTTCATTGTCAGTCGCAAGCTTTTGACTCAATATGTTGAAAGCTGGTTGAGGAATCTTACTTATAGCATTAGTAGGGACAACACAGTTAAATCTAATATATTCTTTTTATTATTTGATAGACAGTACAAATCATTATTTTTCTGAAACTATATTATTTTTTTAATTTCACTGCTGATCTCAATTAAAAAAGATGAAATGAATGCTCAAATGGTCACGCTTCATTCTCTTTCTATTACCTCTTAATCTTTTACTTAAATCAAAACTTCAAGGGAAAGTGTGGAGAAGATTCGAAGGAACGTGAATGAGCAGTGTTCTGACAACTTCTCAGGGAAGTTTGTTGTATACAGCTGTTTTAGATCTAAAATAAAGTAAAAAGCATTTGACTTTTAAAATAAAGTAAAAAGCATTTTAGTGGAAGAGGTGACAATTTAAAAAAAAATTATATTGAATGAAAGAAGGGATATTACAAAAGAAATAAATAACAGTCTACATATAAAAGAAAAAATAATTAAAATAACCTGTAGCTACAGCTTGTTCAAATAAGCTCATCATACAAGAACAAAAAACAGCAGTAACAAGGCTGCAATATACCATGACAAATACATAGTAGCTGATCCAATCAGTGATGTGAACATTATAATAGTTACTTCAAGGAGGCTTGCAAATAATTTCTGATTAAAAATATAAACTTGAAGCACATTATACTTGAAAACTTAGAAGCCTATTCAATTTTCTAGAACATTTCATCTCCCCTTCTTGAAGATGCATGAACTGGTATTTGATTTCATTCAATTGTTTGTTGTATCGGGCTCTATATCAATTTTAGCTGTAAACATAGAAAAAGTAGTTGGAACATAATTTCCGAGTAAAACATTAAAGTATCTATATCTTGATACAAACTGTGATTAGAAAAACTGGTTGGCATCTACTTTTTCAAATATATAGTAAAATGCATTATCACATAGAATCTTCAATTGCATTATTCTTAAAATCATAGCCAAAAAGTGATTCCTTCCATCTTGAAGTATGATTAAAAATAGCAAGAAAACTATTGAAAATGAATTTCCATTTCTTTTAAGCTCTAGAACAGTACCAAAAAAATGCTTTAAGCTTTCACTATGATGACAAAAAGGACACTTAATTGCTTACACTGTCAAGAAATTAAGCTTATCATATGCTCTAGAATATTAAGTAGATCATTATAACATAATTATCTCCTGTTTTCATTTTTTTCATTGAAAATAAAATTACTGTAATGTATGTGTAAAAAAGAAGAAAGAAAACAATAAAGGTATATATGTTAAATGTTATGAAGGTAACTTAACAAAAGATGAAAATAAATATTCAGAATTAATATATGTGTTATGGATTAAAACATTTTGATTATATGAAAGCTCTTCAAAAAAAGAATAGTTTTAGAGCATCACAATTATTAAAGACATCATATATTATATGATCTTTGAAGTAAAAATAGAATTACTAAATTTCCAAAGATTATTCCAGGGACAATCAAAAAAGTTTTAAAATGTTTACACAACAACCTTGTGATAAATCCATCTCCTACATCCTGGAAACCATTCTTTTGTTTATACATGCAATCTTATGTATAGAGGATTTTTACTTCTTTATATCCATCATTGTAGTTCATTCACCTCTTTTTTAGGACTTAATATAATGCTTTATTTATTATAGTCTTTTCTCATGTAATTTTTGAAGGGAAATTATTTTTTAAACATAAGGGGTCAACTTTAGACAATCATTACAACTCTAAATAATGCCTACTTGATTGATGATAGAACTATTATTTTAAGGAGGCAAGTATTATTAAATCATAAGCAATTTATCTTAATCTTAA
Organism: Cryptomeria japonica; assembly: GCF_030272615.1. Lineage (NCBI taxonomy): Eukaryota > Viridiplantae > Streptophyta > Pinopsida > Cupressales > Cupressaceae > Cryptomeria > Cryptomeria japonica. The sequence continues at coordinate 4,610,363 of NC_081412.1, read as the reverse complement.
CATTTAGCTCTTGCAACTTCATAAAATTTCCATTATTAGCACTTGTAATAGTAATTTACTTCTCGTGTAAACTATATTCTACTCAACATCCACTACTATATCCTCAATATACTTCCTTTTATATTGTTCCTTTATGCCAGTCAACTCAAATATATTGTTGCCTACAAGCAATGATATGCCTTTTCAATAGTTCACTAGGAAGCTCTACCCATGTTTCTTTTTAACAATATTCAAGTACAAATAGAAATAAAAAGATACATTCTCATATTCTATTGATTATTTCCATGCCTTTTTCTCTACCTTTATACCTATGTCTACAAAAATCCAATAAAAAATATCAATATATGGGCTATTGAATGTAATGCATATATAGATTGTGTAGACACATGAATTTGTCTATACTTGACCACACTTGATCTTATCCTATTATAGCCAATTAAATAACTATTTTTTTATCTTTACCCCTTGTTGGCCAGTTTTCAAACACTCAAATTTTAAACTTTTCAATTAAATCCAATAAATGGCTTATCTAAAATGTATACTTATCTAAAGTCTTTAGGATATGTAATAATGTGGTTTCAACTCAAAGTTATCTTCTCCAAGCCTTGTCATGTACAAACTTGTCATCTATTGGTCAAAACGTGAAAATGTTTAAATTTTGAAAATTATGAGGCATCAAAGAAAACTGTCAAGCACAAACTCCTCTAAATTATGACAAGTTTATGAAAGAGGACAAAATAGAATTAAAATGAAAATTAATAAAAAAAAAATTTATGGAGGTCCAAATCTGCGTCACCAGTAGATCAAGGGCCCATTCACTTAAAAAAAACTTTTAAAAATAAAAAGTTGTGCAATTTGAATTCACAATTCATAACTAGGTTGTGATTTTGAAAAGCCAAACACAAGATGGTGGTGAGTTTTGGATTTTGAATGTTAAAAGGTTGTGAATGGTGAAAACCGAACAACAATGGCTTGTGAATCATGAAAGGTGAATGTGAAAGGGTTGTGAATGGTAAAATGTGTATGTAAGTAAGTTTTGGATCGTAAAAAGTGGAAGTTGTGAGCTGTGAAAAGTAAATGTGAAAAAGGTTGTGAATTGTGAAAGGTGAATGCAATAAGTTGAAAATTGTGAAAATCAAATATAAGAAAGTTGTAGTTATGAATTGTGAAATCTGAATGTAAGAGGTTGTGCAATCTAAATTCACAACTCACAACAAGGTTGTGATTTTGAAAAGTCAAACATAGAAGGTTGTGACTTATGAATTTTGAACATCAAAAGATTGTGGGTTGTGAACTCAGAATGCACAACTCACAACTTGGTTGTAGGTTGTAAATTGTAAAAACAGAACATCAATAGATTGTGAATGATAAAAAGTGAATGCAGATAAATTGTGAGTAGTAAAATTTGAACTCAATGAATTGTGAAATGCATTTTCACAACTTACAACTAAATTGTGAACTATGAATCTTGAAAACATAACCAAAAACAGATATATTAACTACTACCAAAAAAAAAAACCAAATTGTTGATAAGACATTTTGCAAAGTTAATTTCTCCAACCTCTACCCCCATACTCTCTACTCCTGCACCAAGACAGATTGCTCTAAACAGATGTCATTGAATGGAATCAAATGATTGCAATATATGTCATAGAATGTCAATTTGTTGCAAAGACTTGAGAAACATTCAAGAAAACACAATGAGCAGTTATAAAACCAAATCCCACAACCTTGTAGTATCCTTTGTATCTCTGCAACAATGGAAGTTTTGAAATAGTGTTAGATGTTGGAATTGTGACTATGCTGGTCTTCATATATGCAAATTGTTAAGCAAAGACAAGGTGCGTCCACGTAAAAGCATGATGAAGAGGGATTATTGTCAGAAATTATAGTTGGAAATACTCTGGTAGAAATGCATGCGAAATGTGAAAGCACAGTCTTGGCTCGTGAAATGTTTGATAAAAGTTCCCAAGAAATGCTCTAGAAACTTTAAAGACATCATCCGTGCTTGTGCTGAAATGGGAGAATTGCAATGGGGTATGATCATTCGCCAAAGAATAAATATTACACGACTTCAATCAGATGTTTGGGTTATAACTGCACTCGTAGACATTCATACAAAATGTGAATGATAGACAGCAAATGTAAATTGTTCGACAGAATGCTCAAAGAGATATCGTCTCAAGGAATGAAATGAAATCATTACACAATGAACACAAAATGGATTTCGCAAGGATTCTCTCGAGATCTTTGAATCAATGAAGCATCCTCGAATCATCCTACCATCGTAAGCTTTGTTTGAGAAAACATGAAAAATGGGATAATGAATACAAGAGCTACAATCTTATGGCAAATTAGTCCAGGGGTTAGGTCACATGTTCAAAGTTTGAAAACAACAAAGGAAATATGGGAAACTTTGCAAACAATGTATGAAAGAACTAACAAGTTAAAAGTGATCAATGTCTTAAGAAATCATATGGAGAAAGAAGATTTAATCAAAGAAGAGGGTGATCATAATATAATGATAGCTTCTTTGGTTACTCAAGGACCTTCAAGTGACACATGGTATATTGATTCGGGAACTAGCCAACATATGACCTACAATAAAAACTTCTTTAACAATTTAGAAGAAAGTCAAGGTGCAAGAATATTTCTTGGTGATGATAGTTCACATGCAATTGAAGGAATAGGTTCAATTTCAATGAAAGGAAATGATGGGAAAAAATGGACAATAACAAATGTGAATTTTGTATCAAAGTTAACTAAAAATCTTCTCTCAGTGAGTCAAATAACTCAACATGGTTATAAAGTGGAGATCTATTCAGATAAGTGTTTAATCAAGAATATTAATGATGGATATAAAATAGTGGCAACTGGAATTGAAAGTGATGGTATATACAAATTCTCAACAAGTGTTGATAAGAAAGCTTATGTTACTAGAGGATCCTCCACAAGTGAGTTATGTCATCAAAGATATGGTCATTTAAATTATCAAAGTTTGTCTATGCTTTCAAAAATGAACTCATCCATAGTGATTTATGTGGGCCTATGAATCCAACATCAAAGGGGGGAGCTAGGTACATCTTAACATTCATTGATGATTTTTCAAGAAAAGTTTGGGTTTACTTTCTTAAACAAAAAGATGAAGTGTTTAGCAAATTTGAAATGTTTAAAGCATTTGTGGAAAATTAAAGTGGGAATAAGATCAAGAGAATACGAACTGATAATGGTGGAGAATATGTCAACAATAGGTTCAAATCTTTTTGTGAGTATCATGGGATAAAGAGAGAAATGACTAATAGATATACTCCCCAACAAAATGGTGTAGTTGAAAGGAAGAATAGGACCTTAGTAGAAATGGCACATTGTATGCTACAATCCAAGAATCTTCCATTGTTTCTTTGCAGGCTGAGGCTGTCAATACTGCTTCCCTTATTTTAAATAGATCTCCCGCAGTTACTTGTTTGCAAAATATCACACCTGATGAAGCATGGAGTGGAAAGAAATCAAATGTAACTAAGTATTTTAAAATATTTGGATGTGAAGCATTTGCTCATGTACCAGATGAGATTAGAGAAAAGAAATTGATAAGAAGAGTGTTAACTGCATTTTTGTGGGTTATGATGATCAAAGGAAAGGATATAGGTTGTATGATCCTAGTGTGGAGGATGTATTCATAAGTAGGGATGTCAAATTTAATGAAGGATTTGAAGATATAAAAAAGTTCTCTCATGTTCCACAAGTGGCCATAGATAATAATATATCTTCTAATGATTTTGAAAACAATGAATGTTCAAAGGAAACTTTTGACATAGATGAGGAATCTAGAAGACCAAAAACCAAGAGTCTTCAAGAGATTTATAAAAAGACTTATCAAGATAATTATGCTCTAATGACCACCATATTGAAGACTGATGATCCACGAACATATGATGAGGCTAGAGGAAAACAAGAATGGGAACAAGCTATGCAAAATGAGTATGATTCCTTGATAAAGAATAACACTTGCGAATTGGACTTGCCCAAAGGCAAAAATGTGGTCAACAATAAGTGGTTGTATAAAACTAAATTCAAGTCAGATGGTAGCATTGAAAAACACAAGGCAAGACTAGTGGCCAAAGGTTATTCACAGAAAGAGGGAATTGACTACACGGAAACTTTTGCCCCAGTAGCAAAGATTAGCACTATGAGGACTATTATAGCATTGGCAGCTCATTTTAAGTGGTCTCTTCACCAAATGCATGTCAAGAATTCATTTTTGAATAGTTAAATTGATGAAGAAATCTATATGACTCGACCCCGAGGATTTGAGAGTCCAAGACAAGAACACATGGTTTGCAAATTAAAAAAGTCACTTAATGGTTTGAAACAGGCTCCAAGGGCTTGGTATCCTAAAATTGATGAATATTTCCAAACTCAAGGTTTCAATAATAGTCCTCATGATCCAAACTTGTATGTGAAGGAATTTGATGATGGTGGACTACTAATTATCGTACTTTATGTTGATGATCTTATCATTGCACGGCATAACATGAACCAAATTAGTGACAGGAAGATAAAATTATAAGATGCATTTGAGATGACATATCTTGGTTTTCTACACTACTTTCTTGGCATTCAAGTGTGGCAAAAAGATGATGGTATTTATCTCTCTCAAACTAAGTATGCTCTAGATTTATTACGAATGTTTAAAAGGGATAATTGCAAGAGTGTGTCTACTCCAGTTGCTCCAGGATTAAAATTGACCAAGGATATGGAAGGTGAGGATGTTAATCCCACCTTACATAGGCAACTGGTTGGCAGTTTCGTGTACTTGGCTCATACTCGACCAGATATTTCTTTTGCAGTAAGTGTGGTTTCAAGATTTATGAGTTCTCCTAAGCTTCCACATTGGATTACAACAAAGAGAATATTGAGATATGTGCAGGGCACTTTGAAAATGGGTGTTTATTATCCTTCTCATGGAGATCTACAACTTGTTGGGTATTCAGATTCAGATTGGGTAGGATGTGCAGATGATCATAAATAAACTACAAGTTATGTTATCTCTCTTGGTTCAAGTCCCATTTCATGGTGCAGTAAGAAACAGTATACTATTGATCTATCTACTACAGAGGTTGAATATACTTCAGCAAATGAACCAGCTAAAGAAATCACTAGGCTACGAGCTATTCTCTCATTGCTCAAGCAACACCAGATAAGACCTTCGGTACTTCATTGTGATAATCAAAGTGCTATCTTATTGTCCAAGAATCCAATGTTCCATGCTCAAACAAAGCATATAGAGGTTTATCATCATTATATCAGGCATCTCATCCAGCAATGGGTGATTCATCTTCAATACTGCAAATCAGAGGACCAGATTGCAGATATTTTTACCAAGGCATTATGTGAGACTAAGTTTGTATTTTTCATAAATCTTTTGGGTTTACGAGAAGTCACATGACTCTCTAATGGTTGTAATTCAGGGGGGATTATAGTGAAATCCTGCCGGTATTAGGTGAATAAGTGATTGTAAATGTGTACCTAACAAGGCTTTAGGTCGAGACCCATATTTGCTAGTTTATATGAGTATTTAGGATAGTTAGTATGATTAATTTAGGGGGGATGTTAGAAGTAGATTAATCATTTTCAATGGTCGGCATAGACCAAATGAAGGCTCTAGATTGTTATGTATTTTACGTGCAATAGTATTTTGTTGACCAATAGTCGTCTTGCACAAAGAAAGGATTTTCTAGATTATCATATTCTTCACGTTTTGTTGATCACACAGCCATCTTAAAACGGATTGTCATATATAATTCAACTAACTACAATCTACAACATTTTTAAATTTAGTGCTTATTTGTCTATAAATACAATACATGAGCCTGGGTTATCATTGCTAGGTTTTGGAAGTGTTAGTTTTTGTGTATGTGCAGTGCGGTTGACCCTCAAGCCCGTAGTGATTATCTATAGGATGCCCTAAACCTTATAATAAAGATGCAAGTTAGACCTACGGTGTATGTACGACATGCTTTCTTGGTGCATGCAGATTCTAGATGAATATACGCCGAGTATTTCCAATTACATGTACACTGCTAAACATTTTTGCTTGCAAAATACCAAAGCATTTTAAAGGTGTACACTATTTAAAAGAATGCCTCAAAGAGACATCTCATGAAATGCAATGATTTGGGAATTATCCGATCGATATATAGAAGGTGTGTGAACTATTTGGCACGCATGCCATGAGAAGCATAAGCAAAACACATGTGAATGGTTTAAACATAAATCCTCAAAGAAATACAATCTCACAAAATGTAGTATTGTCAGCAAGATGGATTGAAGAAGGTTTATTGAGGAGGTGTATGTAGTGTTTAGGAAAACTAACACCTATGGAAAGTAAAGGAAAGAACTGGTACTAGATGGTGATGTTGCTACTAAAAAGGAGGTCTATAAAGATAGAAATCTTAGATGAATGTGATATACATAGTGCACCAAATAAAATTTTATCATGAATGTGGAAGTGAAATCCAAGCAACTTCAAAGGGAGGTAGATGTTTAAAATTATCACATTCAAATTGAAGTATTTGCATTCAAGATGCAATAAAGTGGATGACACATGTCAAATATTTGGCAAAGTTTCTAAATAAAATCGAGAGCATTGGGGGATGTTTTGCTCTACTAGGGTTTCCTTGCTATCACTTTACTATTTGTTTGCATCTTGTGTTTTCTATTGTCATATTGCATTTACTGTGGGCATTTAAGCCTTTTTATTATGGCTTCGACCATTCCCAACCTAGTAGTTGATGTTGGTGTTAGTGTTTTGGCATCTGGAGACCATGGCTCCTCTGAACAAATAGCCTCGCAAGTTTGTCCTGACAATGTTTCACGAGGTACTATTTTTGGTACCCTTGATGTTGTTTTGTCATTGCAAGATTTTGATAGTGCTTGTGATTGGCTTGAAAAGTATACTTTGATAGGATATTTTGTGGGGAGGGTTCCACTTGAAAGCATGTTGTGTGACTGGGTTGCCAAAGCTTAGGCCCCTCATGGAGTTCGGCTTGAGGGTTTTCAAAATCTCACCAAGTTTTTTTTTCGTTTTTCAAATCCCACCCATGTTGAGGGGCTCCTCAAAAATGGGTAATGGTTTGTGCAATCTTCTTTGCTTGTTTTTTAACCTTGGTCAAGGGACTTTATAGTCTACAATGAAAAGAAGCTCAAGGTCCCATCCTGGGTTGAATTCCCTAGCCTTCCTCTTCCTAGTTGGTTGTTACTACAAATTATTGCCCAATCCCTTGGCAAGGTGGTTTGCATGGAACCAGACCGCTTTTTTCATGCTTGCCCTCAAAAGAGGGTTTGCATTAAAGTGGATTTATCCTGGGATCTTAAGGAAAATATTGATATTCAAGTTGGCAGACAATGTTTTTCTCAGTGTATGCTTTATTTAAATTTGTCCAATACCTGCTATCAGTGTCAATCCTCTAATCATAAGATTAAGGATTGTCCTCTTGCTACACCTCGCACTAAGTCCCCACCTAAAGAAGTTGTGCTCTCATGTCCTTCAAAGATTAAGTATGAAGAAGGGTGGACCACTGTGGGCCATAAAAATAAGTCAAATAAGGATGATTTTGTTGCTTCACAACCCTCTTCACAGCCTACTGCTTCGGCTAAGCCAGTTTCTACTCAAGTACAAGTTAATGTACAACTGGATGTTTCAAACCCTATTGATAAGGGGAAGGGTTCTGGTGAGGGGAGCTCCTGCTCTACATGGGTGTGTACCCCTCAAGTTGCTTCAATTATAGTTGCTTAGCATATCTCATTGCATTATTCTTGTAGCCCTTCCGAGTGAGATGGTGGTGATGATGAAGTTCATGATAAATGCAGGGTGTTTCCAAGTGATTCTTACCCTGGTTTTCAACCTGCTTCAAATTTTTTGTAGAATAGATACTCCTCTTGAGGAAGAGGGCAATATGCCTGATTTTGAATGATGAATTTTCTACCATGGAATGTCTGAGGTCTTACTAACCTTGCTAGGAAATATTCCATGTGGGATATTAGATAGACTTATCTCGGTATTGATTTTTTTTTTCTTCAAGAAGTTAAAATTCCATCTTTCATGTTAGTTGTTGTATGTCGTGTGATTTGTCCAGATGACCTACTTTTTGCCTCAGGACACGAAACCGGTCGAGGAGGTGTTGTTACTTTTATCTCACCGCATTGGAATTTCTCTATAGTTGATCATGGGTCAGATCCCACTCAGTAGTTGGTGTGGGTCCTGATGTCAGTCAACAATCATTCCTTTGGGATCATTAATGTTTATGCTCCTAATGATGTTGAGTGATCTTGTATGTGGTGGTGGATAGATGACTCTTTGTCACCTACCACTTGGGTGAAGTGTGGGGATTTTAATATGGCTGAAGTGGCCTCCAATAAAGATAAACAATTCCTTTTTGATGGACAACTGGTGAACAAGAGGCTTGGTTTCACATGCGCAATAAACTGGGTCTTTTCGATCCCAACACTAACCAACACCCTTCTTAGGGTATCTAGCGCACTTGGTGTAATTACAAAGTTGGCTCTGACAGGATTCTTAAACGCCTTGATTGTGCCATGATCTCAGCTCAATCTTTTTTTATTTTTGGGGAAAATCAAGCCCTTCTGGTTTTTTGTTTATGATGTTCTAAGGGGTCATACATCATCCTGAGGTGGAAAGATGAACCATTATTATAATATAAAAAATAGTGCCAACACTGCTTATAAAATTCAACACCTAAGGGGTCATATAGTGTCCTAAGTGGTCATAGGACACCATATGACCCCTTAGAACACCATACAACCCATAATGACACCATATGGTGTCGTAAGGGGTCATATGGTGTCTTAAGGGGTCGTAGGACACAATATTACCCCTAAGGACACATTATGACCCATAACGACACCTAAGGGGTCATATGGTGTCCTAAGGGGTCATAGGACGCTATATGACCCCTTAGGACACAATATGACCTATAACGGCACCTAAGGGGTCATATAGTGTCCAAAGGGTTCATACGACACAATATGACCGCTTAGAACACAATATGACCCATAACGACACCTAAGGGGTCATATGGTGTCCTAAGGGGTCACAGGATACCATATGACCCCTAAGGACAACATACATCTTATAGTGTCCTAAGGGGTCATATGGTTTCCTAAGGTGTCACGAACCCTATTTTTCCATAATTATTTAATTAAGAAAATAATGTTTATTTTTCAAATGAAACTGATAATGAAATAAGAAAGGATATCGAATGTACTAATATGATTACAATTGAATGATCAGTAATAATTTTTATTGTAAATTGGGATTGTCATTACTAATGAGCAATTGAGTGCAAAGTGAATGTAGGAACAGGTGAACAATGATGAAGACGAGAACATGGTTCAAGTAGAGTTGCCTAAACTCTTGTATTTCGTTAGACTCTCACACACCACATTAGGATTTATATTTGCATCTTGAAAGATGGATGATTTAAATGACCTTATTTGAGTGTTTGTTCAAATTGAAATGATAAAATTAGTACGAGTAGTAGATTGATTTAAATAATTTTACATGTGCATTGATTGCATGATGTGAGTGGCGATTGAATTGAATTTAAGTTACATGAGTAATGGTGAAATATTATGCTTTATTGTTAAAAGAGATGAAACTTATAAACAATTCAAAAATGAATATCAAATATGTAGATATAAATAATTCGATCTTGTTATGGTAAATGCATATTTAATTATCAAATATGTACATATATTTGTGGAATTAAATTGTTTTATGAAAATCCAAAATATATATTAATATATATATTTAATTATAGAAAAAGGTTATTAAAGAAATTGATTAACAAGTTTAATGTTTAATATATATTAATGAAAAGTCATTAATTATATATATAAATATAAATAAATTAAAAACTTTAAAAAAATAAAAATAAAAATATAATAACAAATAATAACATGGTGGTAGGTTATTAAAAAATAAAGAGGGTGGTTGATATTACTATCAACCACCCCCCTTAATAAAAGGGAGGGGTCGGTATTACTACCGACCACCCCTCCTCCCTATTTATAAAACCAAACTCCACATTGCATCGAACCCTCCTCGCAAATACTAAAACATACTCCACGTGTAGATCCAATATGGTAGTAGGCATAGTTTAAGGGATTATTTCAGTCATAGTCAACTTTGGTTTCACATCAACCACGTTGCAAACATAAACCGTGATGACTATTACACGTGAGGTGGCATGAATTAATAAAAGACATGGGTTATCATCCCATGTAAACACCTTGACCGACATGTATAAGTTAGTTATTTAAAACTTTGCATATTTTAGGGAAGTCGTTTTTAGTAAAGTGGACATAGTCTTGGAGTTAAAAGCCACATGGATAACCAATAAACAGCTTAGTGGTGTGGTGTCATGAAATGGATAATGGATAACATTGCATGGAGAGCACATAAGTGTTCAAAACCATTTAGGATTGTTATGTTGCAATTAGATCATGAGTGGTGTCACTTAGAATCAATCCACCTCTAGGAGAGTTAGCTCGAAAGTAGGAAAGAGGGTAGACGACTACACTATATATAGACCATTGAGTTGGAAGAGAGGGGAAGAGAGATGGAAGAAGAATAGAGAAGGAAAGAGATGCAGGAATAGTAAAGTTATAAAATAGTGTATTAGAAGAGTGATGGTGTGAGAAGCATAGAGCAATAAGAAGGAAGCGGAAGAGGAAAAAGGAAGAGATGCAACCAAGGATTAGAGAATGGAATGAAGAAGAGAAAAGTAGTGAGATTTAGAAGTGTTTAAAATTGAGTTGTAAAAGATCGACCATGATCATCTCAAATTTAGAGTCAAATTTCAGAGTAAAGTTTAGAAATAAAAGATAGAAAGGAAGGATAGAGTTAATAGAAGAATCGACAGATGGAGAGCATCAAAGAGGTTGTGTACCATCTTGAAAGAGAGAAAGCAAATGTGAAGAGGGAAGCAAATCCATCATCTCAAGCTAGTAACAAGAGCATAAGGAGGTAGGATCTACCTTAATTCTTTGGTCATTATGCAAGGATAGTAAGTGAGTCATGAAGTTATATAATGTTTATTAGAATGAAGTTTGATTGAGTCAAGCCATGATTAGAACAAAATTGTTTGAACTCGCTTTTGAATAGTCTTATAGAGAAATGTATTATGAGGTATATATGATAAAATAACTAAGAACATGCATAGAAGATGTTAAAGAGTAGTAGGAATTGCATTATAGGTTGCTTTACATATTCTCTAAAGAATGATCTAGTTTTAGACCTATGCAATATACTAATGGAAGAGATAGAATTGTGAAAGGAATCATTGTTAATTGTTCAAAAATTACGTTCATGTAAATATAGATACAATAGTGAAATACTTTCTTAAGTTTGTTGATAAACTTAGTGAAACTCTCATAGATCACCCAATCCTCTAGAAATAAAGGAAGAGGATAGAGAGAGAAACTTTGAGATTGAACCATGAAGAAGATGAAATAATAGGATAACGACTTATTAAATAATGAAGTTATTTTGATATCACAAGGAAAGACTTACACTTGGGATTTTGCATGAGGAGTAAAAATGGTTATCGAGTGTCTCATTTAAAAAAAACCTTATAGATAGGTGTTTATGAACTTATATCATATTAGATTGTCGATATGGTAAATTAGTAAAGTCGGTGTGTTAAGTTTTAAATCATGAAAAGTCACATATTAGTATTAAACTAAATATGATGTTTTGAGAAAAGTGGTAAATAATCCACGACACTTGGAAAGATAGAGAGAGTTTAGATGTGATAAACTTAGAATTCTAAACCATAAGAAATGGAATGCATGTTAATGATTATACTATGTCTTGATAATTGAATAAAAGAATGTGTACTCATTTTATTCAATTTATATGTAAGATACATACATGTGTTACACCTTAATATTTTTAATCTTGTCTTTAAAATTGCTTGAAAGATAGAAGGGAAAGATTGTCTTCTTTTAGATGTATATTTGATTATCCATAAAAGATCGTTTCATGTCAGATAGGATTGGTTGTAATAAAAGATTTACTCTATCAATTTCTATTCAAACGAAAGATTGTCTTCTTAGCATAGTACTTTATCTTGCAAGAAATAGGAAGCTAGAATTAAAAGGCGAAAGATTGTCTTCTATATGAATTTATGTGAACAAAGCTAGATAGGCTTGTGTTTGTGGAAAGTTACCTTCCAGGATGGGTGCCGAATGTGGATTATAGAGAGTATAGTTGCTTTTCCAACTATCTATTTTTGTTGTGCATGGCATTATACTTGGTCGAGTAATCAAATTGAATTAACCATTGAAATAATGGAATTCTTTTATTTTATCCTCTCTACCATATCCTAGATTGATAATGAATGCTTGTTTCTTAAGAGAGTTAGAAAAATGAAAATGCTTGTATCATCTAGGCACGCACCAGATTCCATCTTGCCTTTCGAATTTCTTTTGCTAAGCAATTCGTGCAGGGTCGGATATTCTTGATTGACCAAGAATTTCGGGGAAGCGTAAGCTTCAAGGTTGGGCCGAAAAAGCGCCTGAATCTTGTTCTTGTCTTCATGCTAAAGATTGCATTGGCGATAGCTTGGGTTGCAGATCAACGGACGCATATCACCCTTTACTTTGTATTATTTCGTTATTGAACTTGTGACAACTTGAAATGTGTAAGTATTTTATGATCGAAATACCACTTTTATTGATTTATTGAATAAAGAATATTTATCTTTAATAGAAATTTTGATCTAAATGGAATGATCAAATGAAGCTATGGATGGAAAAATGGAATGAAATAGATTTATTAACTGATTTATGAGTTTATTTAAGAATAAAGAGTATTTCGGCTATTATTTGAAGTTAGCTCGATTTATGTCTTCACATAAGGGGTCATAGGACACAATATGACCCTTAACGACACCTAAGGGGTCATAAGATACCATATGACCCCTAAAGACACCATACGAACCATAATGATATCATATAGTGTCCTAAGGGGTCATAGGACACAATGTGATCCCTAACGACACCATATAACCCTAATGTGGTGCTCTAAGGGGTCATGTGGTGTCTTCAGGGGTCTCTCTCTCTCTCTCTCTCTCTCTCCCTCTCTCTCCCTTAGGACCCCACATAACACCACATGACCCTTTAGGAGCATATGATGTCCTAAGGGGTCAAGATGGCAAGATGGCATTACGGTGTCGTAAAGTGGCAAGATGAACCATTATTACTGTAGACACCCAAAATTGTCCAGTCTAATTAAATAAATATTTTATTTATTTAATTATCTAAGCTTAATTCTTCTATTAATTAAATAAATCCTTATTTATTTAATTAATTCATTTATCCTCTTCTAGCCTTATTTCTCATTTAAATAAATACATTTATTTATTTAAATTATCCTTTTCCTAAATTAAATAAATATTCTTATTTATTTAATTATCCTACTTCTTCTATTAATTAAATAAATCTTTATTTATTTAATTAATTCATTAACCTTTTCTACCCATGACACATGTCATTCATCTCTTAATTCATACACTACCTACCCCTTTCATTATTTTATTATTTCTTTTACCTACCCTCTAATCATAGCCGACCTCCTTTTACACCTCTCAATCTTATCCCTCCATTTCATATAGTGTCTTCTATATAAGGAGATGCTTCCTTCATTATCAAACCCTAATCAATCATCCTAATCGTTCTATGCATTCTAATCATCTTTTTTGCACTTGACTACACTACGATCCTACTAGCAACCACATTTCGTTCTTTGTTGAGCTCTTGTGCACATAAAATCTGAGAGCAAATATATCAAGCAAGATCAATGGAGATAGGAAGAATGGAGATCAAAACCCTATTGGACATGTGATGATTTTGTGTTTGAAGTTGCAGATCTGGCATTTTCGACAACATTTTCGACATTTTCGCGTCTGCATACCTTCGGATCGCGTTTTTGATTTTCTAGCGTGTCTGCGACATTTGGAATCGCGTCCGTGTGTTCGACAAAAATTTATTTTGTAGGTTTCTGAAAGATGCGTCTGTGTTACGAAAACGCGTTTGCGTCATTTTTATCCACGTCTGTGTCTGGGAAGCGCGTTTGTGGTTTTTATCCACGTCCGTGTCTCACAGAACCGCGTCTATGTCGCAGAGTCGTGTCTGTGTCAAGGGTAATTGCGTCTGTGTATCACTTGTTTCAAAATTTTGAAGTTTTATTGATTCAGTTTTTGGATTTTGCATTTGAGGTTTTAGATCTGGTTTATTTTTGGACTAACATTTTAAGATCTAGACTAACAAAATTGGTGTAGCTTGTCTTGGAAGCAAAATCATTTGGTTGAAGGCCCCTATTTTCACAAAGTCTTTTGGGTTTTAAAATTTACCTAACTTGTGTGCTTGCGGGAAGGGGTGATCATTTGAAACAACCCAAACTACTAATAAATCTTTGTTGCAGGTCCTTGGCAAGGATTTTTGGATTTTTATTGTATGCTTTGTTTTCATAGACTAGCAAACACTTCAATTGGTGCACTAAAATTGAATCATTGTCTTTTGTGTCTTGAGCAATAGGCTCTTTTTGTTTAATCTTTAGAGGGCCTGTCTTCCCGTGTGGTCATTAGGACTACTAGTGAGAAGAGAACGACCCAAGTGGTAGCGAGGAAAACCCACCTCTTCCAAACCACTATAAACAAATGTATTCATGGTGAAAACTATGGATAACGTGTGTTGATTAGTTCATATCGACACTATGTCTCCCCATAAACCCGTTTGATCAAATTTATTTGATCATTTGTAGGGCGTAACCCCTACCGGCTGGGAGCCTTCTGTATTTATAGAGCTAAAAGTGCCGCATGTATGGCCACACGAGCGGATGCCCTTACTAGCACCTTTTTGTTTTAGAAGCCCAAATCCTTCTAGTTGTTGGGGCAGGAGGTCGGACCTCTCGTAGCGGCCCACACACATGGTTCTTAGTAGAGATACAAAGTTCGCCATGGGGAGTTTTCATGGGGACTGATGCTTGGCTAACCCGAGAAGTGAGTGTCAAGGGTGGAGCCAATGAGGTCAAGCATCTAAGTATCCGCTATGAATAGCGTAGCCTCGGGGGTAAAACCCCATGTGGGATCAACAACTATTGTCTTGGCCAGCCATAAGAATTGTGCTTGACTTATTTTAAACATTCAAAACATTCAAGACCAAACAGCAAAACATTGTGTCTTTTGTGTTTTCAAGTGTATGCAAAACATTTTTACATCAAACAACACACTTTTCTTGGAGAGTCTAAACACTTGCAAACATTGAGTCCTCAACAACATTGTGTCCTCTTGTCATGAAAAACGGTCAAACAGTCAGATTTGGTCACAACAAAACAACTTCACAGATTGGAAAAATTGCACAAAATTTGCAGAAACGCGTCTGTGTCGGGCATAATAGCGTCTGTGTTGTCTAGCCGCGTCTATGCAGGGCAGAATCGCGTCTGTACTCCAACAACAACATTACATTTGGCAGAAAATCGCAGAGGCGCGTCTAGCGTCTGTGTCGAGAAACAGCGTCTGTGAGTTATACAGGCGCGTCTGTGTCCAGAATTGAAAAACTGTTACAGTCCAGCAAGCAAACACAGTCAATTTTGAAATTCTTGAGCTTCCTAGGTTGTTTCTCTAGGTTTTCATCTAGCATTCAACTTGTCTTTGGGTCTCACAAAATCCATCATTGCTTTACACCTTACATTACATTCACATTTGTCTAAACTTGAGTCAAAAGGTCACTTGCTTGTCCTCATCATACTTTGTCAACACACTACATACAACAACACTTTGCTAAGTGGTCCCTCATCAAGGTTTCTTACCTTTGGGTCTCATTTGGTCTTACTTAGAGTCAAGGTCAACTTACCTCATCAAGAGAAACTATCCTCTCTTTGGAAGTCACACCTACTCTACTACATACATACTTGGTCTTACACTTTGGACATTGCAAGTACACTTTAGACTCATTTACATTCCATTCAACTCTTAGTCTTCCATACTCTTTCCATTTTTCATCTAGTCTCTCACATCTTGGTCAATACCTAGTTCATGGTTGAAACCCGTCTTCAAAAATCTAGGAGAGAAACTAAAGAGGCTCAAGAGTCCACAAACATGAGTTCTTATGAGTATGACAATGATATCTTTTTCAATTCTGAACATACTACATTACCTGACATGGATGCCTATAGAAACATTCCAAATGTTGAGAACATGGACACTATAAACAACAATGCTACACAAAATAACAATGTCGACAACTTTTCAGTACATTCAGCAGATGTGGAAGAATCCATTATGAATCCCCATTTCAATCGATTGGTTGAGGAAATAATGAGGAGGGATAGACAATACTTCTTACAAATGATGGCACAAAGTGGAGCCAAGATACCTCATGATTTTGACATGTCTCAAATAATGGAACATAGACCTTTGCAACAACCTCACTCCAATATGGATCAAAGGAGACCTAATAGTGGAGGAAATAGAGGACCACATATGGTACCTGAATCACCATCAGCTTTGCTTCAAAAACCAGAGGTCCCACATACACATGGTCAAACATATGATACTTACCTTCGTAGACCATTATGCAAGTCTTATGCAGACAAATATGCTCAATCACATACTAATGCTAAGGATCAACCACCAAAACAATTGGATGTTCAAAGGCATGCTCAAAATTTGGACACGAGGAAACCTCATGTCAAATTTGGGGGCAGCACATTAGAACATGACATGCCTGTAGAATATGGTATACATGCACAAAATAGATATGGCGTTCCTCAACATGAATCTATACCAAGTGGTCCATATACACAGCATTACTATAGACCTCCTCCATATGAACATGTGTATGATCAATATCATCCATATATGCAACATGCTCCTCCTCCAATTGGTGCCTCAAGCATGGGGTATGGTCCAAGAATTCGATCTCCACCTAAGAGCAATTTGGAACAACAAATCAGGGACTTACAAAAGAAAATGGAGGACATAAATACATCGAAGCCAACATACACAATGAGAGACATATGTCCTTATCCATTTGACAAGAGCATTCCAATGCCTCCTTTTCCTACACACTTTGTGACGCCTAAATTTGATAAGTATAGAGGAAAAGGGGATCCTAAGGCACACATAAGACAATTTTTCATAGCTTGCATTGAGGTAGCAGCAGAAGAGACATATTTGATGAGATTATTCCCACAAAGCTTAGGTGATCAAGCTATGGAATGGTTCTCCCAACTCCCACCTGGTATTAAGTCATGGGGTGACTTAGCAGAGGCATTTATCCAACATTTCTCCTACAACATAGAGATAGACATATCAGTCACTACTTTGTGCAACACCAAGCAAAAAGAGGCAGAATCTTTTGCATCATTCTTACAAAGATGGAGAAATCTAGCCAGCAGATGCTCTTGTGAAATTCCACAAAAACAAATGGTAGAGGTGTTCACACAAAATGTTAACAAAGACATTGGCTATGACTTAAGGAAAGCTTGTTTGTCTACCTTCAAGGACGTCATTGAAAAAGGCTTAGCAACAGAGAAGGTCCTAATTGAACAAGGAATTATTAAGATATTCAAGGAAAACAAAGATGACTTTAAAGTAAAAGACAAGCCAAGATTTTGGAATAAAAACAAGAACACAGTCAATGATGGTGTTGTTGATGCCAACACAGTGCGACCCAAACTCATCTTTTTGGGATCAAGTTCTACAAACAATCAAGTGAATACTCAAACAACTTCTAGATCACGAAGGAAGTGCACTCCATTGGGAGAACCACTTGAGTCAGTTTTCAAAAAGCTAGTGGCAAACAAGGTAATCACTATTCCAAATTTTCCTCCATATGAGCCAAAGGTTAAACCAAATTGGTGGAATGATGATGAATATTGTGAATTTCATAAGAGCAAGGGTCATAAGATAGGAAATTGTCATCGACTGAAGAACATCATACAAGATCTCATTGATAGAGGTGACATTGAGATTGAGGGACATTCCTCCAATCAAGAACATGAGATGTTTAAGGAACCATTCCCAAAACATGACAAGGGAAAAGCTAAAGCCACAGAGGATCAAACCAACTATACCAGAGCATCCTATAACTATGATTCAACTATCAATCACATCTCGATGGACAATGACCTTGTAGAACAGTTAGGGAAGACACCCGCGCTCATTTCAATCCTTGAGCTATTACGCATATCTCCCGCACATAAAGCCATTTTTGACAAAATCTTGAGAGATACTGTTGTTCCTACTGATCTGAACGTGGACCAGTTTCAAGCCATGGTGGGATACCTTTCCATTCCACACTCCCTTACTTTCACAGAAGCCGATGACGCCTCCGTAAGTTAGCCGCATAATGCACCATTACACATTGAAGCCTTCATACACAAACATAGAATCAAACGAGTCCTGATAGATGGAGGAGCAAGTCTAAACATTTGCACATTAAGCACTATCACACAATTGGGATATTCTGATAAAGCTATAAATTCTACAAACAAGATCAAGGCATATGATGATGAAGAGAATTCATCCAAGGGTACAGTCATCTTACCTCTCAGAGTGGGGCCAGTTACAAAGGATGTGGTGTGTCAAGTCCTGGATTTAAATCTCACTTATAACATATTGTTAGGACGTCCTTAGATCCATGAAATGAGGGCAGTCCCATCCACATATCACCAATGCATTAAGTTTCCTCATAATGGAGTGGAAGTAACAGTTAACGGCGATCCTAATCCATTCATATATTGCAATAACCTGAAATCAAAGACTGAGACCATCATTCCTAGTAATCGGGAAGTTGTTCCTTCGTCGGCATACATTGATCCTGAGTCATTAAAACCTTCGACATCCAAACAAGGTGAGCTTAAAGGCAAGTTTCAGGACAAAGGCATGGGGGAATATACTTTCAATCAAACCATGTACTTAAGACAAGTCATGAGTTCCCCAAAAGAATATGGAAGACCACATCCTAACAAGCAAATCTCCATCATGAAGCTCAAATGGGATCCCACTACCTTTCAAATATGGGGCGAACTAGAAGAGGAAGATTTATACCAAATGCTTTTCAAAGACAATGAAGAGGAAACACAAGACCACATCAATCTTCCATGTGAGAAATATGGCAAAGGCTTCAAAATTCTACAAAAATTCGGGTATGATGGAAAAAGCCCTCTGGGGTTACGAAAGGAAGGCATCATTGAACCTTTACAACCTGAATTGACTTTCAAGAAAGAACGCTCGAAAGGACTGGGTTTCTTGACTTCCAAGGTCCACACCCAAAGGACAGAAGAAGCCTTACAAATCAAAGCTGCCAAAATTCAACAAGAGAATCGCTATTCCATAGATTCCAATGAATGGGAATGGGGTTCCGACAAGTCTTCCAGTGACTACGAGCTCACCAAGACATTCAGAGAGCCAGGTGAACCCACAGAAGAGGAGGAGTTTTATAACAAATTCAGAGTTGGTCAAGAAACAACCTATGAGGAGTCTACACAGTCCTTGTCTCAAGGTTCTAGGTTGAAATCACATAGGATGAGAACACCTATTCCGGAACACGCTACTAGTGACGATAATTTGGATTAGCTCATGATCGAGACTGATGAGGAGAGTGCCATCGATGACCTCGATAATTACCTTGACATACCCGAATATAACCACATCTTCACTCTTAGCCCCGCTAACTTTGAGGGCATTAACGGCCTTCCCCTTGTTCACCACCAACTCATTGACTGGGATCATGAAGGACCTGCATAGTTGGATACATTCCAAAACGATGAAGCTTTTATTAACTATCTAGGCATACGAGATGATCTTCCCCCTAGAGACCATAAAGCAGGATACACTATAGAACTCAATAGCATGGCCTATTTTGGCGAGGGTGTCAGACCTTCCAGTCGCAAAAATGTGAAAATAAGAACAAATCAAGGGTCTTATGGCGAAAACCACATTGTGGCGCTATCTGACTCCAAAAAAAGTAAAACGAAAGGACGTATTTGAGGGTGAAAACCTCTCTGAGGCACCCGAAGATGGAAGGCTCGACATTCTCCCAACATCATATGAGGAAAAATCATCCATGTTGGTAGAGGAGACTATCAAAACAAACATCGGTACAGAAGAGGTTCCACACAACATATTCCTAGCTCAATCACTGACAGAGTCTGAAAGGGAAAAATTCATAAGTTTCTTCAAAAAGCGACAAATCAACTTCGCCTGGTCATACGCTGGTATGCCTGGATTGGATCCGGATTTGGTAATGCATCATCTGACAATCAAACCGGGGGCAAAACCAGTAAAACATAAATTAAGAAAAATGCATCCACAAGTGGCATTACTAGTCAAAGTAGAACTTGAGAAATTACTCGATGTCAGATTCATACGCCCAATTGATTACCTTGAATGGATCTCCAACTTAGTACCTGTTAGTAAACCAAATCGCATCATCAGAATTTGCACAGATTTCAGAGACATCAACAAAGCTTGTCCAAAGGATGACTTCCCATTACCAAACATTGACTTGATTGTTGATCTCACAGCAGGTCATGAAATGCTATCATTAATGGATGGATTCTCTGGTTATAATCAGATAAGGATCGCACCCGAGGATCAACACAAAACATCATTTACTTGTCCATGGGGAACTTTCTGCTGGAATGTCATGCCTTTTGGGCTAAAGAATATAGGTGCTACATATCAAAGAGCCATGACTACTATCTTTCATGATCTCATGCATGTAACAAGGGAAGATTATGTTGACGACCTCTTGGTCAAATCAATAGACAGAAATACACATTTGGACATACTTTCAGTTGCCTTTGATTGGTTGGAAAAATACAAAGTAAGATTAAATCCTAAGAAATGTGTCTTTGGAGTAACCTCTGGGAAGCTCCTAGGATTCATTGTATCCAAAAGAGGAATTGAAGCGGATCCAGCAAAAGTCAAAGCTATCTTGGAAATGCAACCACCAAGAAATATCAGTCAACTTCGATCCTTACAAGGCAGACTCCAGTCCATTTGAAGATTCATAGCACAACTGGCAGATAAGTGTAATCCTTTTCAGCACCTGCTACGTAAAAACATCAAATTTAAATGGGATGACAACTGTCAATAGGCTTTCCAGACGCTCAAAGATTATCTTCTAAATCTGCTAGTTCTGATGCCACCAGTTCCAGATCAACCACTGTTATTATACATTTCAGCTACTTCAACAGCATTGGGGGCACTCTTAGCGCAACAAATTGCTGAAGGCAAGGAAAAAGCAGTATATTATATCAGTCGCACATTGGTGGGATATGAGCTAAACTACACACCAATTGAGCGTGCATGCCTCGCTGTGGTCTTTGCTTCACAGAAATTATGACATTACATGCTTACTCATAAGACAAAGTTAGTTGCAAGGATAGACCCATTGAAATACCTTCTCAATAAGGCAACACTTACTGGGCGACTGGCCAAATGGGTAATGATACTGAGTGAATTCAACATCGAGTATGTGGACAGAAAAGCAATAAAAGGACAAGCCATCGCAGATCAATTAGCAGATGCTCCCATGATAGATGATGTTCCTCTAAGTTCAGAATTTCCAGATGAATCCATTTTGACAATATCACATGCAAAGCCATGGCAACTATACTTTGACGGCTCATACACACAACATGGGGCAGGAGCTGGCATCCTCTTTATAACTCCTCAAGGAGATTCTATACCAAAATCATACCGCTTATCATTTCCTTGCACTAACAATATAGCGGAATATGAGACATTAACAACAGGATTACGAATTGCAATTCAATGGAAGATCCAGGAACTTCGTGTTTTTGGGGATTCCCAACTTGTTATCCGTCAAGCAATTGGTGATTACCAAACAAAAGATGAGAAGCTAATGCCTTATAAACAAATGGTGGATGGTCTGAAACAAAATTTCACAAAGATAGACTTTGAGTAGATACCAAGAGAGAAGAATCACGCCGCATATGCCATGGCTACAATTGCTTCACTGATCGATCTACCTCCAAATGAGACCCGCTATGAGTTCTTGGTGGATAACCTTTTGGTCCCTTCATATGAGATCATGCCTACTGAGACACTATGCGTTGTCGGTCCCGAATCCCAGTTATATGGTTCCATTTTCACATACCTACGTGACAATACTTTACCTCCTGATCTATCAAATAACCAACGTCACACTTTCATTCGCCAATCCTCTCGATATGTCATTTTAGCTAATATCCTATACCGACAAGGTCTAGATGGCACTCTTCTTAGATGTTTAGAAAGCGATGAAGCTCAGATTGCGTTACAGGAAGTGCATGAAGGGATATGTGGTCCACATGCTAGTGGTCCTACCTTGGCCAAGAAACTCATCAGGACTGGATATTACTGGCCCAATATGGAGAAAGACTCATATCAATTTGTCAAGAAATGTAAGCAATGTCAAATTCATGGAGATCTCATACATGCGCCAGCACAAGAACTTCAACCGCTTGTGTCTCCTTGGCCCTTTTGTCAATGGGGACTCGATCTCATAGGCAAGATTCACCCTCCTTCTTCCAATGGTCATAAATTCATTATCACTACCACAGAGTATTTTACAAAATGGATTGAAGTCGTGCCTCTCACACAAGTTACTGGAAAACAAATTGCTACATTCATCCTCAAATATATCATTTGCCGATACGGTATTCTTGTTTCCATTATCACTGATAACGGGCGTCCCTTCAAAAATCAGGATGTTCGTGAACTCGGTGACCGCTTCCATATCTCCCATCGTTTCTCCACACCATATTACCCCCAAGGCAATGGCCAAGCTGAGGCGTCTAATAAGACAATCTTTAAAATCCTAAAGAAGATAGTCGACGATGCTGGCCGTAATTGGCATATTCAACTTAATCCTGCACTTTGGGCCTACCGCACAAGTGTCCGTACACCCACAGGAGCTACACCCTATTCACTAGTCTATGGTTCTGAAGCCATCTTGCCTATTGAGGTCGAGCTATCCTCTTTATGGGTCTCTTTGCAAAACATCATCAGTGATGAAGACTACAGGGTTTCTCGCTTACAAGAGCTGGAACTACTGGATGAACGAAGACAAATTGCTTTTAGTCATCTCAAAGCTTACCAACAACGAATGAGTCGCAACTACAATCACAAGGTCAAGCCTCGCACATTTGAGGTGGGTGACTTAGTTCTCAGGGAAAATCCTAAAAATCAACAAGACAGAGAGAAGAAGGGCAAGTTCGAACCAAACTGGCTTGGTCCTTACATTATTACAACAGCATATGGATCTGGTGCATATCAGCTCTCAACTACAGAGGGTGAACCTTTGGAGGATCCTATCAACAGCATGCACCTTTGCAGGTTCTACACATAGCTCTTTAGAGTATCCTAATTCAAAAATACAAAAAAAATTATAAAACAAAAAAATCGTTACTTGGTGAAAACCTGGCAAATAGGCGCCTTGTGACACAAAAAACATTGAAAAATAAAAAAAAGTAAAGAGAAATAATTTCATCCAACGGTGAAAAACACTTTGGTGGCGCCCTGGGCAAGTACCATGGTGAAAACTGGGTCACTAGCGCCATGCGTGGAGATTGCTCCTCCCTCCTTCAGGATTCACTTTCATCCTTTCACTTTGCACACACTCACAACCTATTCATCCATAATAAACTTACACATTTCCATCATGGCTTGTTCTTGATCTACCCAAGATTGGTTAGCCATTCATAATAAACCTCCCTTTTACCTCCCTTTCCATCCATAATAAATCAGATCCTATCTGTGGCCAAGGCAAAATCCTACGTCTAGTAATGGGTGTGGAACTGAGAACATCACATGTTTCGAGGAGTACAGTTTCTTCCAGCTTCCTTCAGTCTATCCGCGCACAATCCGCAATAAAGCAACATTTGCATCACGGA
Organism: Cryptomeria japonica; assembly: GCF_030272615.1. Taxonomy (NCBI): domain Eukaryota; kingdom Viridiplantae; phylum Streptophyta; class Pinopsida; order Cupressales; family Cupressaceae; genus Cryptomeria; species Cryptomeria japonica. The sequence continues at coordinate 4,586,371 of NC_081412.1, read as the reverse complement.
TCCGCAATAAAGTTTCATCTTCTCCGCAATAAAGTATCAGTTTCATGGATTCAGTCAGTTTCAGATGAGACACAACAACAACAATGGGCTTCAACAAATCAAATATTTCAGCAGACTCAGACAACATTATGGTTCAGTGCTATCTATCCTTTTTGTAAAAGTAAACATTGTGACCACAATCAAATAAGACTTATACAAGTGACAAGAGACACTAAATTTGAGGACTACAGTGGATGTTGGTGTCAAGTCTTGGTTTTATTTTGATTTTATCTTTGGTGACATGTCTTTTAGCTTTTCTGAGATGTCTCTGACTAGAGATTCTATCTCCAGGATGTCTTTGACTAGAAAGGCGAGGATGGGGTATCGTCACCTATTTATATTTTCTGTCTGTGGATTGTCTCTTAGTAATGCTATGACTTATCCAAGGATATGAGGACACTGTGAGTCTAGTATGAAATGGGGCATTCCTTGTTTGTGACTGTCTTATCTCCATGCAAATAGGTACAATGACTTTCTGGGTCGAACATATGCCTCGATTGTCATAACCTATTTTGCCATAATAAAGCTCAATGATGATAATGCACAAGAAGCTCTTTCACTTTCATATCTTTTGTCTTTCATCCCTCCTTTCTTGATTGACTTCCATCATCCTTCTCGAGTCCGCGTAGCCTGCTATCACATGGCTGAGTATAACGACACACCAAAAACATTTGCATGTCATATAGTTGCACCTGCATTACCACATTTAAGCATTTCATACATACATATAGATATCACAATTACATCACATCCTGCACACAACACATATTAGCACATTTTACATTTTCATCATGTAAATAATTATCTGCATTATCATATTCATCTGCATTACTTACATTCACATTTGCATTGGCATAACATATAAAACATAAAAGAACAAAAAAAAAAAATATTGCATTGCATCATATACATATTTGCATCCATATCATAAGCATCACATAAGAACATCTCATCACATAGGTACGGATGCATATAGCTGCCGCAAAGATGAATCATCTCATATATATATATAAAATGTCATGATACAATGATGTCAAAATCATATGGCTACAATCACCCGTAGGTGTCTACATCATCATACAAAATGGTACAAAACTGATACAAAGGAACCCACTGATAACTCCTGCCAACATTGTTGGTAGTGCTAATCCTGTCCATGTCATGGTATCCCATGCCACTTGTCCCACCCTCATCTCCAGTCCCAGATCCTAGAACACTCGTCTAAGGGCATCCCTGTCTCTGTCTCGATCATATGGAATCAGCTCCCCATCAATTGGTATCTACATAATCCTATATACATCCTCCAGGGTGACTGTCATCTCACCCATCGGTAGATGAAATGTACATGTCTCGAAGTGCCATCTCTCAGCTAGTGCAATCAGAAAACCCATGTTTGCCCGAAACTCAGGCACATACAACACATGTCTCAAACCCATCTCCTCGATGGCAGCTCTGTCCTCAAATGACAACTCAAGTCGCAACCTCTGTGTCGACGGGAATCTCTCCCGTGACTCCAGCATCGGCAAGTACTCCTGCAGTCAAACAACTCAATCATGTCAGTTATAGTGGCATTCACTGTTCATCACAAAATGCTACTCGCTATCTAAATGCATATGGCTATCTACCCTAGTGACACTCATTGTTCATCAAAAAGTGTTGCTGATTATCCCAGTGGTACTCCCTATTCATCACAAAGTACTACGTGTGTGACACTCCCTGTTCATCACAAAGTGTTACTCACATTTGCACTCCTTGTTCATCAAAAAGTGTTGTTCATATTTTAGTACTCCCTGTTCATCACAAAGTACTCTATCTTGGTACTCACTGTTCATCACAAAGTGCCTTGATCTATCCTAGTCTTCCTAGAGGACCTGCTTGAGTGTATCCTCTCAGCAGCTTATCCAATCGACAGCGTATGTTCATCACAGAACTGCCGATTTGACCTAGAAGATGCAAATTCATACTTTTTAAATGCAAACGCGCTTACATGACATAAACACGCTCAAAGACTGCATAGACGCGCCTGAAAAACACAGACGCGTCTTCTTGACACAGACGTGCCTATGCTCTGTACAGACGCACCTAGGAGACACAGACGTGCCTTCTTGGCACAAACGTGCCTGAACATCACAAACGTGGCCGCAATTGATGCAGACGCGGGTCCAGACATAGACGCGCCTGGCACAAACACAGACGCGCCTAGCGAACACAGACGTGCCTGGCACCAACACAGACGCGCCTGGATGTTTTTTGACACTTTTTGGACCCTAGTCGAAGCGCATTTATTACCCTATTTGACATGCATTAATGACAAAATTAAATGCATCAAAGTACGAGGAGGTTTGGTGGTACTTACCGGCTCTCCTGCCTCTGCTGGCCTCTGGAATCGGCGAACGCGGTCAAATCTATGAACCAAGGCCATCGCTGCTGACTGCTCCTGCTCTATTTTCGCTCTGCAATATGCTCTTGTGAATGTGTAGATGACAATGAGGATGTATTTTCCCCCGTGGTCTATCTTATAGCCTACCCTACCCTCGCCTTCATTTTTTGAGTCAGTCTTCATTATCCCGTGACTTTGTCACTTTATCCGGTCAATCCATTCTAGCCTTTCTTTCTTATCGAGAGATTGTCTGCAATCTTTTCAGACATTTTCATCCAATCTCTTGAGGGGGCATATCATTCCCATTCTGGGGCAACTCTGTATCAGTTCATATTATCTTCTTTGAAACAATGCGACAAGCTGCATTGTCTCAAAGAGGGGCAAAATGTAGACACCCAAACTTGTCCAGTCTAATTAAATAAATATTTTATTTATTTAATTATCTAAGCTTAATTCTTCTATTAATTAAATAAATCCTTATTTATTTAGTTAATTCATTTATCCACTTCTAGGCTTATTTCTCATTTAAATAAATACATTTATTTATTTAAATTATCCTTTTCCTAAATTAAATAAATATTCTTATTTATTTAATTATCCTACTTCTTCTATTAATTAAATAAATCTTTATTTATTTAATTAATTCATTAACCTTTTCTACCCATGGCACATGTCATTCATCTCTTAATTCATACACTACCTACCCCTTTCATTATTTTATTATTTCTTTTACCTACCCTCTAATCATAGCCGACCTCCTTTTACACCTCTCAATCTTATCCCTCCATTTCATATAGTGTCTTCTATATAAGGAGATGCTTCCTTCATTATCAAACCCTAATCAATCATCCTAATCGTTCTATGCATTCTAATCATCTTTTTTGCACTTGACTACACTACGATCCTACTAGCAACCACATTCCATTCTTTGTTGAGCTCTTGTGCACATAAAATCTGAGAGCAAATATATCAAGCAAGATCAATGGAGATAGGAAGAATGGAGATCCAAACCCTATTGGACATGTGATGGTATAATCTTTGTGATTTTGTTTGATTTGCATTGTCTTAGGTAATCTTCATATGTTATGGTGGATCTTTGTTGTTGTTAGACTAGGGTTTTGTGGTTGGATTCATTTAGCCTTTCAATATCGTTATTATTGTTATCCATTTTCACCATATACAATTACAATATAAAATGCAGTACCAATACTGCTTACAATAATAACAAACCAACATGCTCCCCTCTCGTTATATACCTCTTTTCCTCTCTCTCTCTCTCTCTCTCTCTCTCTCTCTCTCTCTCTCTCTCCATACCTCTCCCTCTCCCTCTCTCTCTCCCCCTTTATGTCCCTCTCCCTCCCTCTCCCTTTCCCTCCTTCCCTCCCTTTTCCTTCACATTTTCTTTTCTACAAGTAACACATACAAGGTACTGGGAATATGGATGTTGGTCTACTAAGCATTTTTAGGGGCTAAAAGTGTGCACAGGGTTACTAAACATACCGCGTACACGGTTCTTGGACATACTTTTAGTTGCCCAACAACCTCAATGCCCTCAAAAGAATTTTTTGAGGTCATCGAAGGCCCAACTACAACTGTTATTGTGCTTCTATGATAGTTTTATATTTAGAAGTAAGTGAAATTTTTGTTTTGAATGATTTCAAATGATTGAATTGTTGTTCTTATTAGTTTGGTCAATGTTATTGTGATTGTTTAATAGTTTTGATTTTAAAAAATAACGATAATGTTCAATTTTATGGTTATTTGATTGTTTAAAAACTTTTGTTTACATATATATGTAATATGATTCTATTTAGGACCACCGGTATTAACAATGGGAAAGAACAACGAGAGGCTGAAAAGGAAAGACAGAGGTAGTGTATGAATAAATTACGTGACATAAGAACAATGGGACAAGAAGGTATGTCATCCTCAACATCTCAATTCGATTTACCAAACGAACAAATGCAATTGAAGAAGAGATCACAATGAATAATCAAACAAACCATGAAGATGCACCAACAACATTTGATTTACCGTATGAACCTAATGCAATTGAAGAAGAGGCCACATTGAATATTTCGTTAAATGATGAACATACACCTACTCTATTTGATGCAATGAATGTACCTAATGCACCGATGTTAACACATCCTAGAATCTTGCATAGGAAACCAAAGTATCTAATTGACATCAATTAGAATATTTTAAAGCCAATGCCTGATAAAATGAATGAACGAACTTGTAGGAGAATGGTTAAAAGAATATGGCAAAACTATTTTCAAAACTTAAATCAAACTGCAAGATGCCAATTAATTGTTGAAATGACTAAAAATTTGAATTTTAGAGAGACAATGAAAATTCTAGTCCTAAGATCACCTGAAAGTAATAGCGAAAGAACTATTGTGAGAAATCTGTTTGATGCATATCAAGCTATTGGTTCAAAATCATGTACTAAAGATTCTAATGTTACTCGACGAGTCATTACATCAACCATAATGAGCAAGAAAATAATAAAGATCATTTAATAAGCAAAACAAGTAAGTCATTAAACATAAGTAGAACAACATTACGTAAAGCATTAGATAGGCGGGAGAAAATAGAGGATCCTAGCAATAATTCTCTTTGGGCGTTCTTGGGTAGACTACCACGCAAAGACAAGGTTGTTGTTGATGCACTAAAAACATTAATTGACACTTTTTGGCACGACAGCACAAGGCTTTCGCCTAACCAAAGAGATGTTGTCAGAAGGTGAATTGGATCTAGAAATTGTGAGCCACATGCCAAACACTATTTAGATATGACTCAAACAAAATTTTATGAAAGATTCCTTCAAAAGTTTCCTCAAATAAGAATTAGTCAAATATTTTTTGAATAGTTAAAACTTTTTTATGTTAAGATTAATCATGTACGCACCACGTGTTGTTGTAGGATGCATATTGAATTTTTCATGCACTATGATATTTATTGTCAGATATGTTGTACTTTGCACACTAACAATGTTTTGCAGGAATGCAATATACAACCACCTCCTAAGTCACCAAGAGAATTTATTTCAAGTGTGTTATGTAAAAGAGATGATGGTTGCATTTATTATAAGATGATGTGTTTGAAAGGTTCTTTTGCTACATGTGGTGGTTTGCAACATTTGGATAGCACACATGAAATTGGTAAAAAACTAATATCTTTTGGAAAGTACAAGACACTGACATATGGGGTTAAAGATGGAAAAGAATTGAAGAGATGTGAGTTAGTGAAAAATGATATACGTGTAGTTGATTTTATGAGAATGTTTAAAGAGAAACTAGTTTATGAGTACATAATGCATGCACATAGAGCTCGGTGGTTAGATGAGCAATTCAAGTTATGCAAGGACACATTTCCTCTTGGTACCATTGTCTCTATAGTTGATTTTTCTAAAATTATACACTACAACCTCAAAATGAAGTGCAATCTACGTATTACCATTCTACACAAGTTTCTATTTTTGGTACACATAGCATTCATGCATGCAGATGATAGTACAGCGTAGGATAGAAAGGTTCTAAGAGAGTATCACTTCTACGTAAGTGATGATCATACACATTCGTCAGAGTTTGTGCAAGGATGCTTTAAATTTTCCTATGATATTTTAAGGGAAAGGAACATATGATACAAGCAGCATATAATATGGTCAGATAATTGCACCTCGTAATTCAAAAATGCAAGGATGTTCTATTGGTTGAGTAGGATGCATGTGACAAGAGGTGTACAACATTTTTCGAATTTCATTGAGGTTGTACATGGAAAAGGAGAGCATGATCATGCAGAAGCATACGTAAAAAGAGCCCTAGCTAGAGAAGAATTGAAGCACGAAGGTGGTGTTGAGTTGACAGATGCAACAACAATTGTGCGATGGTGTGACTCTACAATGGGACCAGGTAATGCAAGTGCATCAATGGTTCATAGATATTTTTGGTTGATCAATAAATCTGACATTAAAAACTATCAAGATTGTTGTATAGTTGTAGGATCCAGTGACATGCACTCATTTCGAAGTTCAAATGCAAGTCCATCGGTAATTTATACTAGACTAATTATATGTTTTTGCTCTTCATGTATGCATTTTTTGTGGGAAGAATGTGAATCACAAGAGTGGTTGACAAATGGTCTTGTAGATCGTTGGTTCCCATTGATACCTATCAAATTCCCAAAGCACTACAGTTGAACCAGATGGAAGCATCAGTTGATTTTGATCATGTATCTGACCTAGTGGAACCAAGTGATTTTTTGGGTAAATTTTATTGCAGGAAATTTTTTTGGCTCATTTGTTACGTCAAACATTATTTTTGGTATTAATTATCATTCTATAATATGCAGGTCATGTGTACGCAATTGTTGCAGAAGAGAACAATGAAGAAGGAACAGATTACATTTTGTGTCGTTGTATTGAGCCTAAGAGAAAATTGACAACCACAATCATTGATGGAGAGGGTATTGAGTATATAGTAGGGTCTGTTGTCATGACAGGCACATGGCTTAGGAGATACCCTATCAAGAATTCTAATATTTGGTTGTTTGAGGACTTTGAAACACACAAACATATTCTTCATTTCTCCAACCTTGTTGTTGCAACAAATATTCATTTCATTAAGTATCGTGGTAGACCTCATAACAAGATTTTATGGAAAGTTCATGAATCTAGCCACAAGGCAATAATTGACACAATACGGGTTAGAGCCAATCCAGAAGGCTCACTTGATTGATTCTACGGTTCAGGGTAGAATCATTTTGAGAATTTTGTATATATCATCGACAGATTGTTCTATATTCATTTTTCGTATATATAAATGCCCATGAGATGATTTGTACATATTTAGGGGCATAATTTTGTACATATTTAGATGCCAATTTTTTTATATTTAAATGGTGATGAGTTGTTTTGTACATATGTAAATGCCAAATTTTGTATAAAAGCCCCAAAGATTATTTGTAAAACATTTTTTGAATATATGTGACTATGTTTTGTGACTATTTTTTGAATATATACGAATATATGTGACTATTTTTTGAATATATTAAGTTTTTTGAGTTTATTTTATGTGATAAGGTCAATCATGACCATTCTTGATTATACTTCAAGTTGCTTCAACCCACCAATGACACACTCCTACTCCACAAACCCCATCCAATTATGGAACATGCTTGAAATAGGTCACAACAACATAGATTTATTCAAGACCAAACATTTCAACCCCAAACACCATAACCAACCTTCAATTTCTTTCTATAATCATGTGCCCAGCAAGAAGATAATGGGTCTTGTCCAAGCTGATACCGTTGCAGCCTTTTGTCCAAGCTTCATCTAAAAAATATCTCCCATCTTTAGATCCTTGGGTCTAAAACTCTCACCAATTTGGTTTCACTATCACTTGGGGTAGGATATTGTGGTATACTACATTTGAACAATAATGATGGGAAAGAGATTGGGTTGGTCGGGTTGGTTTTGGCATTGAGATAAGCCACATTTGGAAGTGGGAGTTTTGGCTTTTCCTATGGTGGGTTTGCAGTTAGAGAGCTTGGGAAGGAAGACTTTTAGAGGTGTACAAACCACGGCTCTGGCATTAGCCCTAAACTTGTGAATGCACATCAATTGTTGACGCCATTTGCTTTTGGCTATGTCCTATCAAGTTACAATAAATTATATATAATAGTATCAATGTACTTGACCCTCTATATCTTTTTTGTTGTGACAAAACATTATTGTAATTGCCCTGGGGCTAGAATAGGCTGACACAAATTTCTCCTATTGGGGATTTAGGGAGGAGAGAAAAAATTAGGCATTTGGATTGTTTGATGCAAGCCAAAAGAGAAAAAGGCCTCTTTTTGGCTCGGATGAGAGAAAACACCCTTTGGAGAGACAAAGTGAGAATGGAGGAGAGCTAGAAAGTTTTGCTTGCCTTCCTTCTCCCTCTTTCTCTCTGTTCCATCTCACCCTCATATTAGAATAGTTTGTTAGGAATGGGCTTGTAGAGGGTGCCATGATAGCAGCAGGATTAGAAATGGTTGACAAGCATTTTGGGATGACCAAGAAGATAACTAAGATAGGTCATTGTAGATGAGCCTCATGTGACCCTATAGGTTCAAACGGATAGATCATAAGTGTCCTAGATTGCAAAAAATAGACCATCAAGGTTTGACAATTTTTTGGACTCAAGGCACTTGAGACATCGCGTCGGTAGGGTATGGCTCTCGACATTCTAGTGCATTGGGAGGCACAACAGGAGCATGCCTAACATAAACCTGCCCACCTGGATGTGCTTGTGATGTTGGTTTGTGCCCATGATGAACGGAATCAAATCTAGCCTATCTTGCAACTTTGCAGTGCATGCGACTGACATTTTTTACAGCAGGTGAAAAAATGCTATCATTTGAAAATAGCTTCAAGTTGTCAAAAAGCAAGATAGGCCATTGTAGACGAGCCTCACATGACCCTATAGGTTCAAACAGATTGATCATATGCATCCTAGATTGTGAGAAATTGTCCCTCAAAATGAGACAATTCTTTGGACTCAAGGCACTTGAGAGATCGCACTGGTAGGGTATGGCTCTTGATGTTCTGGCGCATTGGGAGGCACAACAGGAGAATTCCTAGCGTAAACCTAACCACATGGATGCCCTCATGATGTTGGTTTGTGCCCATGACAAAGGGAATCAAATCTAGCCGATCTTCCAACTTTTCATTGCCTACAACTAGCGGTTTTTACATGCAACTTGGTAATGTGTAAACATTATGACGAGGAAGTTGAGAAACCAAATTTGAAGAAAAAAACTCATAAAAAGGAGGGAAATAAGGCTCCCAAGCCTCAGCCTTGTCATCCAAGCCTAAGTACAAGCCTTAATGTACGTGTAAAAATCCATTTGTGGTTTTAGTTTAAAAAACCTGATAGGGTTTTTATGCGTAAGGAACCCGTACACCTTAATTTCACTTAATGTCATATGTATATGTATATGTATGTATATATACATATATATATATATATATATGTATGTATAAACATATACATGCATACATGTATATATATACATGTACATATGTATATACACATATACATATATATATACATATATAAACACACACACACACACACACACACACACACATATTGGAATTTCTTAATGCGTACATGTAAAAATCCATTTGTGGTTTTAGTTTAAAAAACCCGATTGGGTTTTTATGCATAAGGAACCCGTACGCATTAATTTCATTTAATGTCATATGTATATGTATATGTGTGTGTGCGTATGTATGTATGTATGTATACATATACATACATATACATATACATATACATATACATATACATATACATATACACATACACATACACATACACATACACATACACATACACATACATATATGTATATGTATATGTATATGTATATGTATATGTATATGTCTATATATATACATATACATATACATATACATATACATACATACATACATACATACATACATACATACATACATATATATATATATATATATATATATATATATATATTGAAGAAGTTAAGAAAGTACAACTTCTGAGATCCCAAGAGCATTTGCAAGCAAAATACCCGTCACAATAGAAGATTGGAGAAAGAACACAAAAAAGACTCTGAAGAAAAAGATTATCATTCAGAGAGGGAATGAAAAAGAAAAGTTACAATACAATCCTTATGACAGGAGAATAGAAACCCTAAAGATGTACAACCCTAAAGAAACCCTAAAGGGATAAAGAGCATTTAATAATTAGAATAATTTTTAAATACCTACAATATTATTAAATGCCTAAGTTTAGCTTAAGCATAGAGTATAATAGACTAATAATTAAATAAATAATTATTAGCTAATACAAGATAACTCTAACACCACCCCTTAAGATGAACTTAGGTGATAAAAACTAAATGCAAGAAAGCAAAAAAGCAACTACAGGAAGAAAGCAAATTTGGGTCCTGGCAACAAAAACTGATGAGGTAACCAATCACAACCAAATCTCTATGAAACGAAGAAATAGAGAAAACCACATGGGAAAAAACTCTACTACAAAAAGAGATGGGAAAAGTATGCAAAAAAAAACATGAAGGAAGGAAGGCCTCAATGAGACCCCCCAAGGACAACTTCTTTCACCCCAAGCATAGAACGCAACTGAAGATAGCATGGAGATGCAAAAGGTTTAGTGAAGATGTCAGCAACCTGCTCCTTTGTAGGAATGTACTCCAAGATGAGAAAGCCATCCTAAATCAATTGTCTGATGAAGTGCATGTGAAGCTCAATGAGTTTAGACCTCTGGTGCTCCACTGGGTTGCGGGAAAGGTGAATGGCTCTTTGATTGTCACACCAAAGAATAGTGGGACTATCAGGAGGAAACCCAAACTCAGTCATCAACTGTCGAACCCATAAAACCTCCTGACTGGCTAACACCACTACTCGATACTCAGCCTCTGTAGATGATCATGCAATAGTAGACTGCTTCTTGCAAGATCATGTGATAGGATCAGAACCAAGGTAAAAAACAAAGCTAGAAGTGTACTTCCGATCTTGAACATCACCAGCCCAATCTGAGTCAGTGAAGCCAACAATGTGAGGGGATCTTGAAGTATAGTGAATGCCAAACTGTATAGTGCCCCGATATACCGCAAAATATGTTTGGTTGCTTGTCGATGGCTCTCATGAGGATCATGGGAGAACCGAGAGACAAGACCAATCGCAAAAGAAAGATCTGGGCGCATATGTGTTAGGTACAACAAAATGCCAACCAACTGCCAATATAAGGTAGAATCCATTAAAGGTGTAGAACAAGTGGGAGACAAAACAACACCTGGCTGAAATGGTGTGGGTGCAGGCTTGCAAGTAAGCATGTCAAATCTGTGAAGCATATCAAGAGCATACTTTTGTTGAAGTATGGAAATCCCATCGAAAGACTGAATAACCTGTAGGCCCAAAAAATAGTACAGAAGGCCAAGATCTGTCATCTCAAACTACTCCATCAAGGCTCTCTGAATATCCTGAATCAAGGAGGACAAGCTACTGGTAATGATAAGATCATCAACATCGAGCACAAGAATAACTATATCATCCCCATGACGCTGAATATATACTATGGGATTGGAACGACAATGTGTAAAGAGTGTGGAGAGAAAGGAAGAGTCCATCTTCTCATACCAGGCTCGAGGAGCCTGTTTGAGACCATATAATGAATGTCGAAGTCTGCAAACCAAAGAGGAATCTTGCATAAAAACCTGAGGCTGCTCCACATAGATCTCGTCACAAAGGTCTCCATGCAAGAAATCACTCTTCACATCCATCTGAAAAACTATCCATCCCCGTGAAGCTACCAGAGAAAGTACACAGTGAATAGAATTCATCTTGGTGACAGGAGCAAAGTTCTCAGAGTAATCAATACCCTCCACCTGAGAAAACCCTTTCGCAACAAGATGAGCCTTATACTTATTAATAGAACCATCTGTAGCATACTCGGTACGATACACCCACTTGCACTGAACCAACTTTCTTCCCTTTAGAAGAGTACAAAGATCCCAAGTATGATTATTCATCAAAGAAGAATACTCCTCATCCATGGCCCTATCCCACTCCAGGTGACCTGTCGCCTCTGAAAAATTTCTGAGGATCATCAAGAATGGCATGACTCAAAAGACTAGAACCAGATGTTTGTGCAAAAGTACGATGAGTGTCAGAAGGATCACCTGTCATAGAACCAACAACATAAACTGTAAATTGGGCCCACTTGGGCAAAGGCTGAGTGGTGGGTGGTGGTGGTGGTGGTGGTGATGGTGGGCCATCATCTGCATCATCCTCAAAGAAGAAGGAATCCTCAAAAGATGAAGAGGGAGGAGGAGGTAGTGAGGGAGAAGCTGATGATGGAGAATCCATCTGAGGAAGGCGCTCATCAAACTAGACATCCTACCTAAACAAGACCTCTCAGGAATCAAGATCAAACAACTTGTACGCCTTAACATCCTCACAGGAGCCAACAAAAATGAGTGGTCAACTCTTCCTCTCCATGGCTTTCCTCTGAGCATCTAGAATAAATGCCCAAGTCTCACTACCAAAAAGTTGGAATGAAGAAACATCAGGCTTGACATGGGACCAAGCCTCCTCAGGAGTCAATTGGTGCAATGCCTTATGAGGTATCTGATTCTGAATATAAGTGGCACAATTAACTGCCTCGGCCCAAAAAGCAAGTTGCATAGAACATGACTGAAGCATACAATTGGGCATCTCCCTTAGTGTCTTGTTCTTTCTCTCAGCAACACCATTCTGCTAAGGGGTGTGAGGAATGGATAACTAATGCTGCAAACCATGCTCTATGTAGAAATCTGTAAAAGCCTGATTCACATATCCTCTCCCATTAACTGTGTGTATCCTCTTTATAGAAAGACCAAACTGCTTCTCTACAAATGTCTTAAAGACTCGAAATGAATCAAAGACATCAGACTTGTACTTAAAAAAGTACACCCATGTGCATCTGGAGAAGTCATCAATGAAAGTGAGCACATACTTGGACCCTGAAAAAGATGGATTTGGAAATGACATAAGATCATTGTGGATCAAATCCAAGGGTTCCTTAGCATGGGTGGCTCTGCCTATAGGAAAAGGATCGCGGTGATGCTTTCCAAATGCACAACCCCGACATACACCATCAATACAGGATATCTGAGGGAGCCCAATAAGAAGCGCATGTGTCCTCATCTGTTGTAAGTATCTATAGTTGACATGGCCAAAATGCTCATGCCACAGTCTGCTCACTGTATCTGCATGTGCTACAATAGAAACACTTGAACCATCTGGACTCTCAAAGCCATCAAACTGATATAACTAAGAATCAGGATCAACACTGCTAGTAGCCACAACCAAATTAGGATCATGGAGCTCTCGAATAACCAAATCATGTGGTGAGAACTCAACCGTTTTACCAGAGCCAAAATGACAAATCTAATAAACAGAGAGGAGGTTCGTAGAAATTTCAGGAACTAAAAGAACATCCTAAAAACAACCACTGGTCAATGGAACAGAACCTGAAACTAAAACTGAAAGTTGTATTGAGTCAACAACTGCAATCTGCAAAGTATTACTGTGAGCAAGTGACGTAACAAGCTGCAATGAGTGTGTCATGTGATGAGAAGGCCCATAATCAATAATCCAAGTGGATGCAGAAGGAATGGCTCATGCTGAAAGAGTATGTCCTTTCCTAGTAGAAGAGGAAGATGGAGGCTGAGGAGTAGAAATATGATGTTGCTGCATGGCTACCTCCAAAGCCTCTAATCATTTCCAACAACAAGAAACTGGATGACCTTCTTTGCCATAGAAACTGCAAAGTTCATCTAATTTCTTCTTAGTCTTGGAGGAAGACCCACCAGACTTAAAAGAGTGCTCATGTTTGGCATAGGAATTCAGTTTGAAATCAGACTTAGGTGGTGGCTTGGAGGGATGCTCACTGCCAGCTGAATCCTTCTTAGGCTTTGGTTACTGCTTCTTGTTCTCTTTAGATGTCTGAGCAACCAATGCTTTTGGCTTTGATCCTGTGAGAGTGTCCAACTAAGATAGGTGAGTATGCTCATGTGTTAAGCGATCACAGAACACATCAAAAGTAGGCATGGTGAAGCGTGTACCCAATACATCCATAGTAGAATAAAAGGTTTAAGCAAATATCTAATAGGGACTTCAAAGCTTAGAGAGAATCAGGTAGATACACTCTGGGTCTATCTTATTCTTACCATAATTGTGTAGGATAGACTTGGTGGTTTTAAACTTGTTCAGAAAGTCCTCAATGTGAGGAAAAGACCCAAGTAACATGGAAGAGAGCTCTGCCTCAATCTGTAATGCTCTGAACTCATTGACAATATCAAAGAGAGTTTCAAATTTGTACCACATAGCCTGAGGAGTGAGCAAACCATCGAGGTGAAAAAGCAAGTTGTCTGAAACATGTAAGGAGATGACACCCATAGCCTCATCCATCTTATTGCGGTGTTGAAGAATCTCAAAAGGACGTTGCAACAACGGTTGATTCGCATCCAAACAAGACCACAACCCTCTTGATCTGAGAAGCCTCATCATACGAGCTTTCCAGAGGTGATAGTTCTGGGATGTAAGTAGATCAACTAAAGAATCTACCATGTGTACCTGTACTTGAACCTGGACATGCTCTTGAGTTTTTTAATTAAGTGATCTTTCAAACTAGACATAAGATGTAGAAGGGGTTTTTTGTTTTTTTGAGTTTAGGTGTTGTGATTTTCTGAAGTAAATTACAGAAAATAGAAAAAAATAACACCCCCCCACAATATGTAAAACAAAAAACTAGTACAATCTGATAGCCAAAACATAAGACAAGAGCAAGAAAATGTGTCAAACACTATCTCGTGTATCTGGTGATTTTTCTAGAAAAAATAACTCCAAATCTAAGAAGAGCTCTCCAAGACCTTTCCGACGCCTATTCGTTTTCCAAAAATGGAGTCCGTTTGCCCAAGTTATGGCTCCTAGAGTGCAAAAAAGAGCGTTGACTTGGACGGCAAAAAATAGGTACTAGATGAAAAATCAGCAAATCTCACCTCCAAATCTGAGTAGGGATCGAAAAGATATTTCTGATGCCTATTCTTTTTCAAAAATTCGACTTCGTTTGTCCAATTTAGGACAAAAAAACCTCCCCCCATCAAAAGGGCTTGCAAGAGCAAGCAAGAGGAGGAGAGGTGGCTCTTTGGGTGGGCGGCGATGATCGGGTGGCGACGGAGTGCGAGCGGCGGCTGGGTGGTGTACAGTGGGTGGTGGTGGCTGGGTGCAGTGCAATGGGCAATGGTGCAGTTAGCGAAGTAGCGGCGCAACGGAGTGGCCCCCGGACGAAGGCAGGGTAGGGTAGAAGGGCAGTAACCATTGTGCTGGCCGCGACGATTTAATAAACCACCAACGGCTTGTGGTAACGGTCGTAGCCTAGGAACACTATTAAAAGGCCCAAATAAAAGCTTTTTTTGATATTTTTTTTGAGTTTTTTTATTTTTGCCTTGAAAAACGTGCCTATAAGGGCCAAACTGAAAAAATAATTCTAGAAGTAAAGTTGTCCAAACTAGACAAAATTTATATGAAAATGGAGCTTTTTGGGTTTTCTGAAGTCAATAGTGAGGTCCATTTGAGCTCAAAATGCCCAAAAACAAAAAAGATACCTCAAATCCAAACTAAAATCTCTAAAAACAAAAACTGAAACCCTTGCCTCCAAAAAAAAATCTTCTGAAAAGAAATCAGGAACAAGCAACAGCAGATGTTGGCTCTAATACCGTGAAGAAGTTGAGAAAGTACAACTTCTGAGATCCCAAGAGCACCTGCAAGCAAAATACTTGTCACAAGAGAAGATTGGAGACGAAACACAAAAAAGACTGAAGAAAAAGATTATCATTCAAAGAGGGAATGAAAAAGAAAAGTTACAATACAATCCTTATGACAGGAGAATAGAAACCCTAAAGATGTACAACCTTAAAGAAACCCTAAAGGGATAAAGAGTACCTACAATATTATTAAATGCCTAAGTTTAGCTTAAGCATAGAGTATAATAGACTAATAATTAAATAAATAATTATTAGCTAATACAAGATAACTCTAACACACACACACACACACACATATATATATATCTTGTAATTTCTCTCTCCATCCCCCTCCCTCCACTATCTCTCTCTCCCTCCCCCACCTCTTTCCATCTCTCTCTCTCACTCTCTCTCTCTCTCTCTCACTCTCTCTCTCTCTCTCTCTCTCTCTCTCTCTCTCTCTCTCTCTCTCTCTCTCTCTCTCTCTCTCTCTCTCTCTCTCTCTCTCCATTGGAGCCACTGGGATCAAATTCGGGTTTATAGGTACTCACTCTCACAACCGACTTCTCACTTCTATCCCACTTGAGCTTTCTGAAGAAGATTTTCACTGAAATTTGAGAATGTGGGGTCCCTTTAGAGTCATCAACTTGCAAGGAAAATGTGAGGTTGTTGTCATTATGGATTACTTCAACCTCAGACATGCAAAACAAGCCCTACCTAAAATAAAACAAGGAAGGGTATTGATTGGTCATGGTTGGGGAATGAAAGGTGGCAAATTGGTATGGGCTGAGTATACCAGACCCACCACCCAGAACAAAGGAACACTTGTTATTTTCAATTTGGATACCACCATGTCACCACACAACATAAGATCCTACTTCCCATGATATGGTATGCTTGGAAAATGGTTCCTTCCCCCCTCTCTCTATGCTCTTGCCAAAGCTTTCACAAGCAGGGTTTACATTCTTTCATTTCAACCATACAAATTTTTCATCTTAAAGAAGTTTGTGTTGAGGATTGCAAGCTAAGTAATTGCAAGTATCAGTATAAGCCATGATGGTCAGTTTGAATCCATGGGTGAAGGAATTTGTTCCTCCTAGACAGTAAATATATTCATAGCCACTCCAACCACTTCCTCCATCTCCACCCTCTTTTTTGTCCCAACTAACAATGAATGCACCCACACCCATATCACAATATCTTCTCACCTTTTGCAGTTGCAGATGAATTATATTCCACCAATATTTCCCCATTTCTTTTCTTCTTGTGAATACTCAATTTGTCAGTTAAAGAATAATAGACCCTCTGCTGAACATTCTACCTTGTTTATTGGTCATGGTTGGGGAATGGAAGGAGGCAAATCAATATGGGTTGAGTATGCCAAACCATGGCATGTTTGTTGTTTTCAATTTGGAAACCACCATCTCACCACGTAGTATAAGATCCCTCTCTCTCCCCCTCCTCTCCCTTCCTCCCTCTCTCTATGTTTTTGCCAAAGCTTTCACAATTAAGGTTTTTGTGATTTCATGTCCCATTGGAGAAGATCAAGTTGTTGTTTCTACAAGAGGAACATGAATGAATTCAAAATTTATTCAAGATCAAGCTGAAACCTTTATTCCTAACGACCTTTTAGAAAAGCTTCTAAAAATGTCAAATTTGCTTGGTATCCTAACCATTCAGATCCCAAGGTACCATTGGACTTGTTCGCAATTTACACATCTCTTGGAGTTCGAAAACTATAAGAAGTAGGAAAGAAAAAGGAGTTGTTTGTCTTAAGTAAACTATTTGCACAAACTTCAATTAGGAGAGGGTCTACTCAAGAAAGGTTTGTATATAATTATGAGAGCTCTTTTGGAGTGTCTATCTTATGAAGTTGCTAAACCCTTTACAGTTATGTACACAACCAAAAGGAAAAGATGTGCCTAGCAACTAAATTTGTTGAGGTAGTTTCAAAAGGTCTATTATTAGAACATCTCCTAGAATATAATTGTTCCTTAGGTTGCTTGACTGTGTCTTTAAGAATCTTGTTTTCCTCTTCAACCCTCCTAGACACCTTATGTACAAATCTTGCAACATTTACTGTCATGTATGTGGCCAAGGTGTCTAATACTCTCTTTAGAAATAATTGTCCATATAGTTCATCTTGGTGTTGGACCATTGAGGGCTCTTGAGTGGTCGGGTATAAAGACCAAATAGCTAGTATGTCCAATTTATCATTAAAAACAAAGCCAAAAATGAGCTTCTAGCAAGCTCGGGATCTAGACTTTCTATTTCAATGTCTTTCCTTATCTTTATGCTATCAAAGGCAATGGCTAAGGAAAGGTTCTAGCCCTCAAGAAGTAGGACTCCACTTTTCTTAACAATTTGTCTTCCCATCTCCAAAGTCATTCTCTAATTTCTCATTAGCATACTTTAAAATTTCTCATCAAGGGTATCAAGTTGTATGGTTCTTTCTTTCCAAATCCAATTTGTAATACATTTAACCTAGAATCGCTTGAATTCTCTATTTTGAATGAAATTTTCATCACTCATGAATTCCTCACAAGCAGTGAGTCTTACATCCTCTGTGATATCTCCTCCCAACCTAAAAGCACTAAGATCCCTTTGAAGAGAAGGATCTTCAATCTGCACCCCTGACCTTGTGTCAAATCTATGGGGTGGCATTAGTTGTTCTACTTGAACATAGAATCCCTCATAGGATTCAAATGGGATGTCCTGATTGGGAGACAAGGTATGCAGAGGCGTAATAGCCCTTGGACTCTCAAGGACAATGAGTTGTTGTGACCTTGAAGAGGAAGGAGCTGACATGGATCTCTAAGAAGATGAAGCAATGAAGGACCTTGGAGGGGGAAGAGAGACCTCAAGGGATGGTTGTGAAATTAAGGGAGTAGTGGAAGGAGGTGCCTCAAAACCTGGTGGGAGTGGTGGATGCTCAGGGACATGTGCTGGAGAAGCTAGCCCAATAGGAGAGCCAATGGTAGATGGTGATTTAGACTCTACCTCAACAATAGAGAAACTAGGCCTTGTAGGTTGCACTTGAACTTTTGGTCATTCATGGGGCAAGGGAATCTCATCCACATCCTTGTATGCACCAAAGTTTGCCCTCATCTTTGCCTTAGAAATTAAAATTTGCTCCCAATGAGGAACATAGGAGTTGTCATTCTTCTTCTTCATCATCTTCAAATTCCCATTGTACATTATTTTGTACCAGCTCTCTTTTTGCTTAAGATCATACTGATAGTCTGAGGCA
The DNA here is from genome assembly GCF_030272615.1 of Cryptomeria japonica. Lineage (NCBI taxonomy): Eukaryota > Viridiplantae > Streptophyta > Pinopsida > Cupressales > Cupressaceae > Cryptomeria > Cryptomeria japonica. The sequence continues at coordinate 4,567,361 of NC_081412.1, read as the reverse complement.
TTCTTAATTAAATCCTCCTCCTCATTCTATTCATGGTTGGGGCATTTTCCCTTTGTTAGTGTTCTTACAAACCATTCAGAATCATAAAACCTATGCTTTGCATAAGGAAGGCCATACTTACCAAGCATAGAATCTAAGATGTCAAATGCCTTCTTGTTTGTAAAGTGAAACCCTCCTGCTTGAACTTGAGAAGGGATAAAATATCCCTTCTTGTGTGCACGTCCAATAATAGACTTCTTTGCTTCATAAAATCGGTACATAATCTCCAGAAAAAGCAACTTTATCAGAAAAAGCAACTTTATCATGCAGGTTCACCTACATAGGTTGACCACAAAGTTGCGGAGTTGGCCTGGGTGTGCAAGTTTGTCTAAACGTGCAATAGCGCAATGATCAACAAAATCACTTTGACTCTTTGACTGCGCCATTGTGGAGATAGATTGGCACACAAGTTCAAAATTATAACAAAACAATGATCATACGCCTAGGGTTTATGGTTTAAGGATTAAGCACTTCTTGAGACAGTAAACCCTAGAAGACCTCATGACAGTAAACTCTAGAAGGCAAAAATGATAAGTCCCAACATGGCGGTTTCTCACAAATCATTAGATCTCCTCACCCTTTTAGTATATTTCCTTCACCCACTCTATTTGAGTGCCAATTGCTTGCATCACCATGTTGAAGGAGTAAAGGATGCATTGTATCCAAAAAAATATGTGAATATCTTAGGTCAACTAAAGCACGTGCAGCCCTATAAACCTTTGCATTGTTTGGAATGACTTGGACAACATTTTCATGTCCCACCATATCTATGGAATATGTTTATGAGATAAGTTAAATGCTTATGATTAAAGTTGAAAAACTAAAAGTTTATTAATAAATTGATTCACACACCCCGCCCCCCAACCTCTCAATATATTCATGTGCTTTTCAATTTGCTCAATTAGTATCTTCTAGTGACAATATACAATTAGTGGTAACTATCAAAAGAAGAGGAAAATGTGTTCATGACATAAGCCATGGCAACAAAGCATAGTTTAGTTGTGTTTGGCGGTGCTACCATAGACATAATCAATAAGAAACTTCCTAAGCCCCAAGCAAAACCACTACCATGTTATCACACATATTTGTAACATATTCTGTTGACAATATATAATTTTGTGCTACCTACCAAAAGGAGAGGAAAATATGTACATGGCATAAGCCATGGAAACAAAGCATAGTTTGGTTGTGTTTAGAGTTGCTACCATTGACATAATCAATAAGAAAACCTAGCAAAGCTTGTGACAAAGAGGGTAAGGTGGCTTCTCAAAATCTACTCTACACAACCTCAACCCTAATACTATTTGATTTTCACCTTGCAATACCATTGTATTTGAAACAATAGATTGTTATCGATAGAGGTAGTTGTGTGCACTTGTGTGTTCATAGTCATGGAGTGGTGATTGGCTCTATGGTCAAACTGGCCTCTAAGGAGTGGGGTCTTGTACTAGAAGCATTCAATAGGATATAAGAGTTACAATGCCATAGTTCATACCACACAACACAACTAATGCATTTTAGAGTGAAGCAAAGGATGTGCCTTGTAAGGAGCACACAAGTGGCAACAAATGAAGACCAATTGAGACCCATATGGATATGATACCCTTACAACAATAATTGACCGATTGCATACTGACCTTATAGTTCATTTTTATGACCTCTTAGGCTAGGATCCCATGGAGGGGGGCTTCCTAAAAAATAGAGCAGGTTGTGCAAAGATTCTTTAGGAATTTTTTAAAGCGGGTGGTCCCATGAAATTCGTAGTGCACTTCTGCTTAAAAATTTAAGCTCCTAAATTGAAGGAAGTTGGTGGTCCCATGAACACTGCAATTTGGCTTAAAAATTTTAGCTCCTAAATTTAAGGATTAATTGTATCTATTTTTGTAGTGTGCAATTTGAACAAGAATTTTTTATTGAATTATAATTGACAAGTGGCATCAATTATCCCTAAGTTGTAGGGGGCTAATACTAGCCCCACCCCATTTGCACCTGCTTAAAATTGAAAATCTAAAAATTAGGAGCTTCTACTTTTTAGAAAAAGATTCCAAATAATCCTGTAGCCAAAAAAAAAAAAATCTATGAGAATGCCCTTTCCATAAAAATAGAGCCCAAGCCCCTCCCATGGGACCTCAACCTTATTGATTTTAATGTGTGTTTTATCAAATGATTTTTTTGTCAATTTCTACTATTTTTTTGATGGTGACATGAATATAAAAGGTAATATAATATTAGTTGTTGTTGTTTTTTTATCAATAAGAGGCGGAGGCTGAAATTTTATTAATTAATAAAAATATTTAAACACCTCCATTCAATGCAGGCATCGGTAGGAAAGAATGGAGGGAAGAAAACCTTCGACTTTGCCCGGGACGATAGTCCAGTAAATAAAAGAATAAAATACAGAGCATAGATACAACAACCGGATTTAATCCTAGGCTTAGTTACAGATTGCTACACATGAGCTGGTTGTCTGGATACACAAAAGAATAGAAAAATACAATGCAAGATGCTAATGGCTAGACTTGCCATTTTTAATTTATTCTAAACTTCTCATTATGCTTAAGCATGTGAGGAGGCTTCCATGTCTCATAGTTTTAGCTCTGATTGAATGCATCCCCTTTTTCACAGATGCTAAGTTGTGGAGAGGTCGTTCATGATGCTTCGGCTTCGGCAACCAAAAGGAACTTCCCTCCCATCCGTCACCTTTACTGTAATCTGAAAGGAAGGTAAAATCCTGCAAATTTTAACAAACATTGTGTTGCCTCGACCATTACGGTCGGGGCTACCTTTACACATTTTTCATGGGTAATGACATAATGTAAAAGGAGGTGATGAACGTCCATTGATAGAAACCCACATATATTTAATAATATATATAACCGTCTATGAGTTCCAAGGATCATAATATATAACGAAACAGAGTATCACAAAAAGTTTTTAAACTTTATCGGACCAAAAAATTCCTGCATTAAGCCCCCGAGATTAGGCCTTAGTCTACCTAGAGAATTCTATTATAATTGTATATGGTGAAAATGGATAACAATAATAACAATATTGAAAGGCTAAATGAATCCAACCACAAAACCCTAGCCTAACAATCAACAAAGATCCACCATAACATATGAAGATTACCTAAGACAATGCAAATCACATGAAATCACAAAGATTATACCATCACATGTCCAATAGGGTTTTGATCTCCATTCTTCCTATCTCCATTGATCTTGCTTGATATATTTGCTCTCAGATTTTATGTGCACAAGAGCTCAACAAAGAACGGAATGTGGTTGCAAGTAGAATTGTAGTGTAGTCAAGTCCTCCAAATTGTCGATTAGGGTGAGTGATTAGGGTTTGATAATGAAGAAGGCATCTCCTTAAATAGAAGACACTATAAGAAATGGAGGGATAAGATTGAGAGGTGTAAAAAAGGAGGTCAGCTAGGATTAGAGGGTAGGTAGAAGAAATAATAAAATAGTGAAAGGGGTAGGTAGTGTATAAATTAAGAGATGAATGACATGTGTCATAGGCAGAAAAGGCTAATGAATTAATTAAATAAATAAAGATTTATTTAATTAATAGAAGAAGTAGGATAATTAAATAAATAAGAATATTTATTTAATTTAGGAAAAGGATAATTTAAATAAATAAATGTATTTATTTAAATGAGAAATAAGACTAGAAGAGGATAAATGAATTAATTAAATAAATAAAGATTTATTTAATTAATAGAAGAATTAGGCTTAGATAATTAAATAAATAAAATATTTATTTAATTAGACATGACAATTTTGAGTGTCTACATTTTGCCCCTCTTTGAGACAATGCGGCTTGTCGCGTTGTTTCAAAGAAGATAAGATGAACTGATACAAAGTTGCCCTAGGATGGGAATGATATGCCCCCTCGAGAGATTGGATGAAAATGTCTGAAAAGATTGTAGACAATCTCTCGATAAGAAAGACAAGATAGAATGGATTGACCGGATAAAGTGACAGAGTCACGGGATAACGAAGACTGACTCAGGAAATGAAGGCTAAGGCTAGGGTAGGTTATAAGATAGACCACGGGCAAAAGACATCCTCATTGTCATCTACACCTTCACGAGATCAAAGTGCAGAGCGAGAAGAGAGCAGCAGCAGTCAGCAGCGATGCCTTTCATGCACAGATTCAACCGCGTTCGTCGATTTCAGAGACCAACAGAGGCAGGAGAGCCGGTAAGTACCACCAAACCTCCTTGTACTTTGACGCATTTAATTTTGTCATTAATGCATGCTAGTTAATGTAATAAATGCATGTTTATGTCAAGAAAAAGCATTTGTGTCCAAAAAATGTGAATTTGTGTCTTCTAGGTCAAATCGGCAGTTCTGTGATGAACATATGTTGTCGATTGGATAAGCTGCTGAGGGGATACACTCAAGCAGGTCCTCTAGGAAGACTAGGATAGATCAAGGCACTTTGTGATGAACAGTGAGTACCAAGATAAAGTACTTTGTGATGAATAGGGAGTACTGAAATATGAGCAGCACTTTGTGATGAACAGGGAGTGCAAATGTGAGTAACACTTTGTGATGAACAGTGAGTGTCACGCACGTAGTACTTTGTGATGAACAGGGAGTACCACTAGGATAATCAGTAACACTTTGTGATGAACAGTGAGTGTCACTAGGGTAGATAGCCATATGCATTTACATAGCGAGTAGCATTTTGTGATAAACAGTGAATGCCACTATAACTGACATGATTGAGTTGCTTAACTGCAGGAGTATTTGCCTATGCTGGAGTCACGGGAGAGATTCTCATCGACGCAGAGGTTGCGACCTGAGTTGACAGTCGAGGACCGAGCTGTGATTGATGTTATGGGTCTGTGACATATTCTATATGTGCCTGAGTTTCAGGCGAACATGGGACTGCTGACTGCACTAGCAGAGAGATGGCACTTCGAGACTTGCACATTCCATTTACTGATGGGTGAGATGACAGTCACCCTGGAGGATGTATATAGGATTATGTGGATATCGATTTATGGGGAGCTGATTCCGTACGATCGAGACAGAGATAGGGATGCCCTTAGATGAGTGTTCTAGGAGCCGAGACTGGAGATGAGGGTGGGACAAGTGGCATGGGATACCATGACATGGACAGGATTAGCACTACCAACAGTGTTGGCAAGAGTTATCAGTGGGTTCCTTTGTATCAATTTTGTACCATTTTGTATGATGATGTAGACACCTGTGGGTGATTGTAGCCATATGATTTTGACATCATTGTATCATGACATTTTATATATATATGAGATGATTCATCTTTGTGGCAGCTATATGCATGTGTACCTATGTGATGAGATGTTCTTATGATGCTTATGATATGGATGCAAATATGTATATGATGCAATGCAATATTTTTGTTCTTTTATGTTGTATATGTGATGCATGATGCAAATGTGAATGTATGAAATACAGATGAATATGATAATGCAGATGTAAATTGTGCTAACAGGTGTTGTGTGTAGGATGTGATGTAGTTGTGATATCTATATGTATGTATGAAATGCTTATATGTGGTAATGCAGGTGTAAACTACATGAAATGCAAATGTTTTTGGTGTGTCATTATACTCAGTCATGTGATAGCGGGCTACGCGGACTTGAGAAGGATGATGGAAGTCAATCCAGAAAGGGGGATGAAAGATAGAAGATATGAACGTGAAAGAGCTTCTTGTGCGTTATCATCATTGAGCTTTATTATGGCAAAATAGGTTATGACAATCGAGGCATATGTTCGACCCAGAAAGTCATTGTACCTGTTTGCATGGAGATAAGACAATCACAAACAAGGAATGCCCCAGTTCACACTAGACTCACAGTGTCCTCATATCCTTGGACAAGTCATAGCATTACTAAAAGACAATCCACAGACAGCAAATGCAAATAGGTGACAATACCCCATCCTCGCCTTTCTAGTCAAAGACATCCTGGAGATAGAATCTCTAGTCAAAGACATCCTGGAAAAGCTAAAAGACATGTCACCAAAAAGATAAAATCAAAAGAAAACCAAGACTCGACACCAACATCCACTGTAGTCCTCAAGTTTAGTGTCTCTTGTCACTTGTATAAGTCTTATTTGATTGTGGTCACAATGTTCACTTTCACAAAAAGGATAGATAACACTGAACCATATGTTGTCTTAGTCTATTGAAAGATTTGATTTGTTGAAGCCCATTGTTGCTGCTATCTCATCTGAAACTGACTGAATCCATGAAACTGATACTTTATTGCGGAGAAGATGAAACTTTATTGCGGATCTGTGATGCAAATGTTGCTTTATTGCGGATTGTGCGCAGATAGACTTGAAGGAAGCTGGAAGAAACTGTACTCCTCGAAACATGTGATGTTCTTAGTTCCACACCCATCACTAGACGTAGGATTTTCCGTAGTCACAGATAGGATCTGATTTATTATGAATGGAAAGGGAGGTTTATTATGAATGGCTAACCAATCTTAGGTAGATCAATAACAAGCCATGATGGGAATGGGTAAGTTTATTATGGATGAATAGGTTGTGAGTGTGTGCAAAGTGAAGTGATGAAAGTGAATCCTGAAGGATGGAGGAGCAATGTCTCTACGCATGGCGCTGGTGACCCAGTTTTCACCATGGTACTTGCCCAGGGCACCACCGAAGTGATTTTTACCATTGGACAAAATTATTTCTCTTTACTTTTTTGGATTTTTCAATTTTTTTTGTGTCACAAGGCACCTGTTTGCCAGGTTTTCACCAAGTAACGATTTTTTTGTTTTTATAATTTTTTTGTATTTTTGTATTTTTTTGAATTTTTTTGTATTTTTGAATTAGGATATTCCAAAGAGCTATGTGTAGAACCTGTGAAGGTGCATGCTTTTGATAGGATCCTCCAAAGGTTCACCTTCTGTAGTTGAGAGCTGATACGCCCCAGATCCATATGTTGCTGTAATAATGTAAGGACCAAGCCAATTTGGTTTGAACTTGCCCTTCTTCTCTCTGTCTTGCAAATTTTTGGGGTTTTCTTTGAGAACTAAGTCACCTACCTCAAATGTGCGAGGCTTGACTTTGTGATTATAGCTGCATTGTTCCTTGACTGAATGATGTGTAGCTTGAGTGTCTGTCTTCCTTGATAAAGGAACTGAGATAGAATTACTAGTGTGTGGACCACATAGGCCCATATGCATGTCACCTAAAGAAGTTTGGGCATCACTGATAGCAAAGTCCTTCGAGGAAGATCCATTAAAGGTCCATGATGTATCGCCAGAAGGGAAGGGATGTGTGGAACAAGTGGATGAGTTATGAATGCTTATGATTGCAAAAAGAAATGAAAGTATGATAGCATGATGGAGACTTAGGATCAACAAGTATGCTTTTTGATTTAAAATTTTAGAACTTTTGCCCCCAGTTATTTTGATATTAGGGGAGATCAACTCTTGCTCTTTTTGGTTTATAGGATTTTTATCCTTGACTTTGATTTTTGCAAAGTCCAATAGCTTTTGATTTTGATTTGGGCTAAAGTACTTTTCTTTATTATTGACTTTTAGATTTTTCTTTTCAAAGCTTGATTTGTCATCCCCAATGAGTAAGGGCTTTTGTGATTCTTGTTGATCCAAGTTTGGGAGAGGAGTGGAGATGGAATGAGTGGATGAAATGGTAAGGCTATGTGAGTTCTCAAGAGGCCTGGCAATACGCTTAATAGATTCTTCTCTGGAACCACTCTTAGGACTATTGATATTAAGAGGTGCTTGCACCACTAAAGGAGATTTGCATTTAGACTTAGTAGCCACAACACTAGGTGGTTCACACCCAATTCCTTGGCATTGCAAATTGTTTATAGATTGTTCCTGTCGACTGAATGTCTTAGGAGATAGTGGGAGTTGATCAACATGAAAGATATACTCACCACATCCCATGTCTTTAATCTTTAACTTTTCTTTTAGCTCTGCTTGTTTGGATGTAGAAGCTTTTAATGATTCTGGATCCACATATGTTGAAGATGGAACAGCTTCTCGATTGGCTGGAATTGTTATTTCTGATCTAGGTCACAGATTATTGCAATAAATAAATGGATTTGGATCCTCTTTGACGGTCACTTCAACTCCATTGTGTGGAAACTTGATACATTGATGATATGTAGAAGGGACTGTGCTCATCTCATGAATCCATGGACGTCTCAAGAGTATGTTGTATGTGAGATCTAGATCTAGGACTTGACAAACCACATCCTTTGTAACTGGCCCAACTCTGAGAGGTAAGGTGATTGTGCCCTTGGATGAACGCTCTTCATCATCATATGCCTTGATGGTGATTTTGTTTGTAGAATTCACAACTTTGTCAGAATATCCCAATTGTTTAATTGTGCTCAATGTACAAATGTTTAGACCTGCTCCTCCATCTATAAGGACTCGTTTGATTCTATGTTTGTGTATGAAGGCTTCAATGTGTAATGGTGCATTATGTGGCTGACTTACGGAGGCGTCATCGGCAACTGTGAATGTAAGGGAATGTGGAATGGAAAGGTAACCCACCATGGCTTGAAACTGGTCTACATTCAGATCAATAGGAACGATAGTTTCTCTCAAGATTTTGTCAAGAATGGATTTATGTGCAGGGGATATGCGTAAGAGCTCAAGGATGGAAATGAGCGTGGGTGTCTTCCCTAATTGTTCTACAAGGTCATACTCAGGCTTGGTTGATGAAGAAGTGGTATTTTTAGTGGAGGCACCTGGCAACGTAATTTTACCTCGACGAGTTGTAACATGAAATTCAGAGGTATGTTCGAAAGAAGATCCAACACCTCTTAGGACAATCTTGGGTCTCTGAGGAGGATTCTCAGGATTTTTGTTCTTGATGGTAATAGTAGAAATATGATCGTCCGTCGAGATGTGATTGATAGTTGAATCATAGTTATAGGGTGCTCTAGTAGAGTTGGCCTGATCATTTGTGACTTTGGCTTTTCCCTTGTCATGCTTTGGGAATGGTTCCTTAAACATCTCATGTTCTTGATTAGATGAGTGTCCCTCAATCTCAATATCACCTCTATCAATGAGATCTTGCACAATGTTCTTCAGTCGATGGCAATTTCCTGTCTTATGACCCTTGCTTTCATGAAATTCACAATACTCATCATCATTCCACCAATTTGGTTTAACCTTTGGTTCATATGGAGGAAAATCTGGAACTGTGATCACTTTGTTTGCCACTAGCTTTTTGAAGACTGATTCAAGTGGTTCTCCCAATGGGGTGTACTTCCTTCGTGATCTAGAAGTTGTTTGAGTATTCACTTGATTGTTTGTAGAACTTGATCCCAAAAAGATGAATTTGGGTCGCACTGTATTGGCATCAGCAACACCATCATTGACTGTGTTCTTGTTTTTATTCCAAAATCTTGGCTTGTCTTTTCCTTTAAAGTCATCTTTGTTTTCCTTGAATATCTTAATGACTCCTTGTTCAATTAGAACCTTTTCTGTTGCTAAGCCTTTTTCAATGACATCCTTGAAGGTGGACAAACAAGCTTTCCTTAGATCATAGCCAATGTCTTTGTTAACATTTTGTGTGAACATCTCTACCATTTGTTTCTGTGGAATTTCACAAGAGCATCTGCTGGCTAGATTTCTCCATCTTTGCAAAAATGATGCAAAAGACTCTCCCTCTCTTTGCTTGGTATTGCACAAAGTAGTGATTGATATGTCTGTCTCTATATTGTAGGAGAAATGTTGAATAAATGCCTCTGCTAGGTCACCCCATGACTTAATACCAGGTGGGAGTTGGGAGAACCATTCCATAGCTTGATCACCTAAGCTTTGTGGGAACAATCTCATCAAATATATTTCTTCTGCCGCTACCTCAATGCAAGCTATGAAAAATTGTCTTATGTGTGCCTTGGGGTCCCCTTTTCCTCTATACTTATCAAATGTAGGCGTCACAAAGTGTGCAGGAAATGGAGGCATTGGAATGCTCTTGTCAAATGGATAAGGACATATGTCTCTCATTGTGTATGTTGGTTTTGGTGTATTTATGTCCTCCATTTTCTTTTGTAAATCTCTGATTTGTTGCTCCAAATTGCTCTTAGGTGGAGATCGACTTCTTGGACCATACCCCATGTTTGAGGCACCAATTTGAGGAGAAACATGTTGCATATATGGATGATATTGATCATACACATGTTCATATGGAGGAGGTCTATAGTGATGCTGCGTATATGGACCACTTGGTATAGATTCATGTTGAGGAACCCCATATCTATTTTGTGCATGTATACCATATTCTACAGGCATGTCATGTTCTATTGTGTTGCCCCCAAATTTGACACGGGGTTTCCTTGTGTCCAAATTTTGAGCATGCCTTTGAATGTCCAATTGTTTTGGTTGATCCATAGCTTGAGCATATCTATCTGCACAAGACTTCCATAATGGTCTTCAAAGGTAAGTATCATATGTTTGACCATGTGTATGTCGGACTTCTGGTTTTTGAAGCAAAGCTGATGGTGATTCAGGTACCATATGTGGTCCTCTATTTCCTCCACTATTAGGTCTCCTTTGATCCATGTTGGAGTGAGTTTGTTGCAAAGGTCGGTTTTCCATAAGTTGAGACATGTCAAAATCATGAGGTATCTTGGCTCCACATTGTGCCATCATGTGTAAGAAGTATTGTCTATCCCTCCTCATTATTTCTTCAACCAATCTATTGAAATGGGGATTCATAATGGATTCTTCTACATCTGTTGAATGTATTGAAAAATTGTCCACATTGTCATTGTGTGTAGCATTGTTGTTTGTAGTGTCTGTGTTTTCCACATTTGGAATGTCTCTATAAACATCCATGTCAGGCAATGCAGTGTGCTCAGGATTGAAAAATAAATCATTGTCATACTCATAAGAACTCATGTTTGCAGATTCTTGAGCATCTTTAGCTTTTCTCCTAGATTTTTGAAGACGGGTTTCAACCATGAACTAGGTATTGACCAAGATGTGAGAGACTAGATGAAAAATGGAAAGAGTATGGAAGACCAAGAGTTGTATGGAGTGAAAATGAATTTGAGGTGTACTTGCAATGTCCAAAGTGTAAGACCAAGTATGTATGTAGTAGAGTAGGTGTGACTTCCAAAGAGAGGATAGTTTCTCTTGATGAGGTAAGCTGACCTTGACTCTAAGTAAGACCAAATGAGACCCAAAGGTAAGAAACCTTGATGAGGGACCACTTAGCAAAGTGTTGTTGTATGTAGTGTGTTGACAAAGTATGATGAGGACAAGCAAGTGACCTTTTGACTCAAGTTTAGACAAGTGTGAATGTAAAATGAGATGTGAAGCAATGATGGACTATGTGAGACCCAAAGATAGGTTGAATGCTAGATGAAACCTGAAGAAACAACCTAGGAAGCTCAAGTATTCCGAAACTGATTTCTCTTGTTTGCTGGACTGTAAAATTTTTCCAATTTGTGAAGTTGTTGGTTGTGACCAAATCTGAATGTTTGACTATTTTTCGTGACAAGAGGACACAATGTTGATAAGGACTCAGTGTTTGCAAGTGTTTAGACTCCAAAATGACTCCAAGAAAAGTGTGTTGTTTGATGTAAAATTGTTTTGCATACACTTGAAGACACAAAAGACACAATGTTTTGTTGTTTGGTCTTGAATGTTTGAATGTTTAAAATAAGTCAAGCACAATTCTTATGGCTGGCCAAGACAATAGTTGTTGATCCCACATGGGGTTTTACCCCCGAGGCTACGCTATTCAAAGCGGATACTTAGATGCTTGACCTCACTGGCTCCACCCTCGGCACTCACTTCTCGAGTCAGCCAAGCATCAGTCCCCATGAAAACTCCCCATGGAAAACTTTGTATCTCTACTAAGAATCGTATGTGTGTGGGTCGCTACCAAAGGTCCGACCTCTTGCCCCAACAACTAGAAGGATTTGGGCTTCTAAAACAAAAAGGTGCTAGTAAGGGCATCCGCTCGTGTGGCCATACATGCGGCACTTTCAACTCTGTAAATACAGAAGGCTCCCAGCCGGTAGGGGTTATGCCCTACAAATGATCAAATAAATTTGATCAAACAGGTTTATGGGGAGACATAGTGTCGGTATGAACTAATCAGCACACGTTATTCATAGTTTTCACCATGAATACATTTGTTTATAGTGGTTTGGAAGAGGTGGGTTTTCCTCGCTACCACTTGGGTCGTTCTCTTCTCACTAGTAGTCCTAATGACCACACAGGAAGACAGACCCTCTAAAGATTAAACAGAAAGAGCCTATTGCTCAAGACACAAAAGACAATGATTCAATTTTAGTGCACCAATTGAAGTGTTTGCTAGTCTATGAAAACAAGGCACATAATAAAAATCTAAAAACCCTTGCCAAGGACCTGCAACAAAGATTTGTTAGTAATTTGGATTGTTTCAAATGATCACCCCTTCCTACAAGCACACAAGTTAGGTAAATTTTAGATCCAAAAGACTTTGTGAAATAGGGGCCTTCAACAATGCGTTTTGTTGACCAATTCAAAGATCTGATTCATCATAAAAAAAAAAACCTGTAAAATTTTAAGAGATTTCCAGAAATGTAAGAAAATCCAAAAAAATTGCTAATTTGCTCCAAAAATTAATTTTTTATGAAAAATCATAAAAAATTCATATAAAATGCAAAATAAATCCAAAAAATATGAAATTTTTATTGGAGAGTCTTTATGGTCTTCCAAACCTGCACAAAAAATTTTCTGCAACAAATCCAAGCAGTTTGTGAGATATGAGTAAAATAATGCAAAACCCTAATTTTCAAAGATCTGATTTTTGAAGAATAATTTTGCATCAAATTTAAAATAAAAAATAACAAATCCTATGTATAATTCTGAGATATTTCCAAAAATGTAAGAAAATCCTAAAAATTTACTAATTTTCTCTCAAAATTAATTTTTAATAAAAAATCATAAAAAATTCATATAAAATGCAAAATCGATCCACAAAATCTGAAATTTTTACTGAATCTTTCTGATACTTTTCCTGACTTGCAAAAAAAATTTTATGTCAAAATTCGAACTGGTTTGTGAGAGCTGATCAAAATAAAGAAAAACTTTAATTTTTAAAGATCCAATTTTTAGGGAAATATTTTGCATCAAAATTGAAATCACAAAGAACAAATCCTGTGTATAATTATGAGAAATTTCCAAAAATGTAAGAAAATCCAAAAAGTTCTCTCATTTACTCTCAAAATTAATTTTTTATGAAAAATCATAAAAAAATTCCTAGAAAATGAAAATGTGCTCCTAAAATTCTGAATTTTGGATTGAGAGCTCCTGATACTTTCTTCAACCTGCAAAAACAATTTGGTGCAAAATTTCCTAGCCGTTTGTGAGATATGATCGAATCTCTCCAAGATCTTGATTTTGTGTCCAAAACCCTAGCTGCACAAGGTTATTCTCCAAATTGTTTTACAAAATAGCAATATAGGGTTAGAAAAATCTGCAAAAAACACAGATCTAAGAAAAATCCATGTCCCATGGGGCGTGCCAAAATGTTTATGGTGAAAATAGATAACAATAATAACAATATTGAAAGGCTAAATGAATCCAACCACAAAACCCTAGCCTAACAATCAACAAAGATCCACCATAACATGTGAAGATTACCTAAGACAATGAAAATCACAAGAAATCACAAAGATTATACCATCACATGTCCAATAGGGTTTTGATCTCCATTCTTCCTATCTCCATTGATCTTGCTTGATATATTTGCTCTCAGATTTTATGTGCACAAGAGCTCAACAAAGAACGGAATGTGGTTGCAAGTAGAATCGTAGTGTAGTCAAGTCCTCCAAATTGTCGATTAGGGTGAGTGATTAGGGTTTGATAATGAAGAAGGCATCTCCTTAAATAGAAGACACTATAAGAAATGGAGGGATAAGATTGAGAGGTGTAAAAAAGGAGGTCGGCTAGGATTAGAGGGTAGGTAGAAGAAATAATAAAATAGTGAAAGGGGTAGGTAGTGTATAAATTAAGAGATGAATGACATGTGTCATAGGTAGAAAAGGCTAATGAATTAATTAAATAAATAAAGATTTATTTAATTAATAGAAGAAGTAGGATAATTAAATAAATAAGAATATTTATTTAATTTAGGAAAAGGATAATTTAAATAAATAAATGTATTTATTTAAATGAGAAATAAGAGTAGAAGAGGATAAATGAATTAATTAAATAAATAAAGATTTATTTAATTAATAGAAGAATTAGGCTTAGATAATTAAATAAATAAAATATTTATTTAATTAGACATGACAATTTTGAGTGTCTACAATAATCATAGCAAATGTACACTAAAAAATTGCCCCTAACTAAACCCTTGAATGCTTAAATCCTCTATCAGACTAGAGAGCGTAGTCGTTTCTTGGTCCCGCCCTCTCTGGGTCCCTTGTCTGGCTTGGAATCTCATCTTCCTCCAGAATCACAGTGTTTGGAATTTCCAGAATGTCTTCATACAAAGATCTGGAGATCCAACCATAGTAACATAATAATGATCTGAAAAATCCGAGTCTAAAAGGTAAAGGATTGATTTAAAATCTTATCCCCTATTTTAAAATATTAAAGTTTCAAATCTATATAAAAGTTGGTTTAAAAGGTAATGAGTCTTGGTAGCTAATGCTAGTAGTTGGCAAAGCGCTAAATTGAATATTAATCTTTCAAAATTATACTAAATTATACTCAGCTAGTATTTGAAAATGGTAACGTAAACTGAAATCTTACAAGAGACAAAGGAATCCCATAGTGGATAAGGGGAGAAAAAGGAAAGGTCAAGGAAGTTCTTTGCCATCAGCCCCCATGTTGACTAACTCATCAGCCCTTTTGTTGCTTTCTCTAAAGATATGATTAACCGTTCATCTTCTAAAAAATTTGCTCAAAGCAATGGCTCTTGCAAGTAGTGCATTGAGTATCCAATTAGGCATACTCCCCTTCCTAAAAACATTGATAATAATAGCAGAGTCTCCCTCAATCTCCAACTTCTCCACTCCCAGCTCCTTGCAAATTTTCAACCCTTCCAACAGAGTCGCTAATTCGGCCCAATTATTAGTTTTGTGGCCTATTGGATGAGCTTTCAGAGCTATCTCCCTGCCCTCCCAGTTGTGGATAGAGTAGCCAATACCTGCCACCCCCGGGTTGTCTCTGGAGGCCCCATCGAAGTTCAACTAATACCATCCCACACCTGGGGGTTACCAGTGGCAATCAACTCTTTTATTATGGTTTGCTTCAGGGCCAATCCCTATATAAGGAGGGATGATAAGTCCATACCATATTCCTTTCATCTTCTCATCCCAATATGTCATATAAGCCTCCTTCTTTTGCCCATTGTTGATCTTGCTGTTGATCTTACTGTTCATCTTTTCAATAGTGGCAACCTCAATTTTGTTAACTAATTGTTTCCAGTCTAGTTTTTCATTTTTGAATAGGCGACGATTCCTTTCTTTCCATAGTTCCCATAATATGATAGAAGGGAGTGTAATCCATAAGCCTTCAAATAAACACCCTTTCCTCATTGTTGGCCATGCTTGGAGCATTCCTAATAAAGACTATGGAAAAGCTGAGGACCAACCCAATTTGTTGGTAAACCATCTCTAGCTTTGATTCGCATATTTGTAGTTCAGGAGGATATGATCTGTGTCTTCTTCTGCCTCCTCGCATAGTGGGCACCTACTGGGACCCTCATACCCCATCCTCCTAAGCCTATCCGCTGTTAGGAGCTTATTTTGAAGGGCCAGCCAAGTGAAGACGCTTGCCTTAGGCAAACAGTGATTGTCCTAACACAATTTTAGAGGAAGCTCAGATTTAGGTCTAAGGTGTTGTTGAGTGATATGGCTATATCCATCCTTGGAATTATATTCTCCATCCTTGGATCCATCGCATACAAGCTCATCCCTGTTAGGGCTAAAAGAGAGGTTTCTTTCCTTAAGGATTGCCAATAGTTCGATCTTATTTGCTTCTGGAATTCCCTCATTCTCAAGGTCTTTCCAGATCCATCCCGATCCATCCTCAAAGGGGGAGATATAGTTCTTAATAGTTAACCCCCATCTAGATACCAGGGTAGCCCTTGTGGTACCAAAATTGTGAATTTTGTCTATGGCCTTGTATCCTCCCCATGAGTCAGACCAAAAAAGGGCTTCTTCTGCCGTGCCTAAGTTCCATGTGAGCTTGTTTGTGATAATGTTTTAGCAATCCAACATGAAGTTCCAGATGCATGAACCCCTGGTTGGATTGTTTTCTCTGAATAAGTTGATAGGGTTAGCATCATTAAGGTATTTCTGGCTCAAGATTTGGGCCCATTTTAAATGTGGGCCTCTGAACATCCTCCGGATCAGTTTAGCTCTGAGAGCTTGACTTTGGTCACGTATGTTTTTGATACCCGCTCCTCCCTCCTCTATTGGTCTGCAAATTTTATCCAACAGAAGTGCTATCTTTTTGTTCTCATTGGCTCCTTGCCAGAAAAGGGTTCTTAAGTGTTTGTTGAGTTCATCCCTTTTTTTAACATGCAAGTTGTGACAAGAGAATTGATAGATGGGCATAACTGCTAAGACAGACTTTACCATGGTGGCTCTACCAGCCGAGGAAAGCCATTTCCCTTTCCATGTATTTATCTTCTTTCCTATTTTTTCAACCAAATGATCCCATAATTTAGTTGATCTCCCCCCCTTATCCAAAGGAAGGCCCAAGTATTTACAAGGAAAGTTTCCTCGCTTAATCTCCAAGATCCTGCAGATCTCATCCTTGGTAGATTTGTCTATATTAAACATGAAGATTTTTGACTTTTCCAAATTAACCTCTTGTCCTGAGGCTACAACATAGGAATTAACAATTTCTTTGAAAGCCCTGGCCTCCCTAGAGTTACCAAGACCATAAAGCATGGTATCGTCTACAAATTGTTGGTGAGTTGTCGGGGTGATTTCTCTGGTTATGGGAATCCCTAAGATTCTACCATCTTCCCTAGCTTTTGATATTGATCTATCTAAGGCCTCTTCCATAATGATGAATAGGAAGGGTGATATTGGGTCCCCCTGCCTTAGTCCTCAAGAGCTATTAAAGAAACCCTTAGGGGAGCCGTTGATCAAAACAGAGAACTTGGGGGTTGAAATGCATTCAAAGACTAGGTTGATCCATGTTTTGTCAAAGCCAAAGGCCTCTAAACATTTGCATAGAAATCTCCAGTCCACTTTGTCATAAGCTTTGTTGATATCCAGTTTGACCAGCATACTAGGTTCTCCATTTAGCTGGACTGAATGAATAGCTTCTTGTGCAATAATTACACCATTATAAATAGATCTCTCGGGCACAAAGCATGTTTGTTCCTCACTAATGATGATAGGGAGAACTCTCTAAAGTCTGGTTGCAAGGGTTTTAATGAAAATTTTATAGAGGGTATTACAAATGGTGTTAGGTCTGTATTCATTAAAACATTCTGGTTTCTCTTTCTTAGGTATCAAAACAAGGAAACTTTTATTGATTTCTCTCAAGATCTTGCTCGAATTTCTAACCCCCTCCAAAGCCTCTATGATCTCTTTACCCATGAAACCCCAACATTTTTGGAAGAAGCTTGTTGGGAATCCATCAGGGCCAGGGGCTTTGTCTGGGTTCATGTTCATGAGGACTAATCTAACCTCTTCTTCTGTGAATTTTTTTAAAAGGATTTCATTGTGTTCTTTATTAAGGATTGGGAATGTTTTTGAGCATATTTTGTTGACCTGTGAGATTAGAACTTGTTGTATTATTAAGGATGTCCTTAAAAATCCTGACAACTTCTACTGCAACTTCTTGTGGCTCATCTATCCTAACCCCCTGAGAATTCCTAATGCTAGAAATCCTATTTACACATCTCTTGAGCTTAGTGCTCTTATGAAAAAACTTAGTGTTTCGGTCTCCATCCTTCAACCATGATTCTCTGGATTTCTGTCTCCAATAGATTTCTTCCTTTGCTAAGATGTCTTCATAATCCTTGAGAAGTGCTTTTTCCCTTAGGAAAAGAGTCATCCATTCCACTCTTTAGGACTTTAGTATTGATGGCCTTTAGTTCTATTTCCACTGATTGTTTCCTGTCAAATATGTTGCCAAAATGTTCTGCATTCCATTCCAAGAGCTTCCTCTTAATGATTTTCAATTTGTTTGCCACAATAAACGTTTTTGACCATGAGACCTCCTCCTCTTTCCACCACTTCTCCAAAAGCTTGAATATGTTCTCATCCTTATACCACATTTGCTCAAATTTCAATGGACAGTTATCTGGGCCTTGCTCTACCAATATTTCTAGTTGGATTGGATAATGATCTGATCCAGATATAGGTAGGATCTCTGCTTCCATAGTCTTATTAAAAATTGATAATCCTCCAAAGATGAAGAATCTATCCAGTTTCTCTGCTATGTTGATGAAACCCTCCCTCCTATTATTCCATGTGAAGGTGTTATCCGTTGTCTGGATCTCCATAAGGGAGTTTCTATTGATCCAAACTGAAAATTCTATGGCTGCTACTGATAATTTGTTGCTTCCTCCTCTCTTATCTGAAACTTTTTAAATGGCATTAAAGTCTCCTCCAATAATTCTTATCTCATTTGGATTGTTTTTTAAGAATGTTTCAATTTATAACCATACAAGGGCTTTGTCCCTATTCTGAGTGGGTCCATACACATTAATGAGGTTAAATTTTAATTTGTTATTATAACAATTTACCTTCCCACACATCCAATTTTGCCTCTTCTCAATAGAAGTAAATAAGGCGTTTCTAGGATCCCAAATGATTGCGAATCCGCCCGAAGCCCCAAGGGCTAGAGAGTCCTCTACTTTTCTGAAGCCTAATTTTTGCTTGAATAGGTCCATCTCTACTATATTCAATTTAGTCTCTTGGATTATTAAAATATTTGGTTTTGATTCCATAATGCAGCATTTTATGAGTCGCTGCTTGTTAGGGGTGTTCATACCCCTAACATTCCATGATAAGAGTTTCATGGCTTTGTGGGGAGGAACTTCCCCTCCCCTACATTAAACAGTGATGAGATCTTGGATTGTCCCATAGCTTCTCCATCTTTAGCTCTTAGCTCAGCAAGAGATTTTCTGCCTCTCTTCCTGCTTGATTTGGCACATTCAGGGAAATCCTTACTCTCCTCTATGGTTTCAATCCCCAGGATGTTCGGGTTCTAATTGTCCATGTTGTCTAGATCGATCATCAACTCTTCTGTTTCCAGATCAATTCTAACCGAGTCCTCGAGGTCTTTAATTAGGAGTCTCTTCTGCAGTTCCAGTTCTTCATTGTCGCAAATTTCATTAACAAACTGTTCCATGAGATCATCAACAACTAATTCCCCAATATAATTAGTGATTATATTAACTTCCATTTCCACTTGCTTTTGTCTTTCGGCTTCTTCATCACTTGACCCATGTTTTTTAGAAGAAGTTTTGTCTGCTACTATTGCTGCATATGCTTCTTCCCCTGTCTTGGGTTCACTATCCATCCTCTGACTAATTGGAAATTCCCTTACTGAAGTTGTTTCCTCAATTAAGAGCCTTGTTACCTCATTCTTTGGGTATCCTGAGATAGTGTTCATATCTAATAACTCCTAGTATCATTGATTGATGCACCAAACTCCTTTGGGTGCCTACCTTCAATATTCCTATGAAGCCCTTCCACCTCTCTTGGATTCTCCCTTATTTCTCCTTCTAATTCTACTCTGCCTAAAATTGTTTAGGTATTAAAGTTGTGGGGATTGTCTCCCTACTGGACATTCCCTTTGGAGATGCCTCAATTATGAATCCTTCGATCTCATTATTGAACTTAACCTGAACATCTAGTGGTTTCTCCATGCTGCTGAGTAAATTTGTCAGGGGAAATGGCCTACAGGGCAATGCTACATTGACTCCACCCTCGAGAAAGGGGCCAGTGTAAAAGGCCGGTTTGATGTTAATAGATTGTTTATTGAGTTTCAAATCAATATTTTTTAAAGATTTTGCATTGATATCCATGCCAACAAAGATGACTTGATTTGGAAATGAGCAGAGGGTTTGTTTAACCTCTCTAAAATCACCTAATTTATTACCAATTAATTCCAAGATCTCAGTGTTTTGCCATTCTACAGGTAAGTTAGGGATTATGATAGCTCTGTCTACCTCAAAAGACTTTAATCAGGACGGATCAAATAGAGGCTCCCAGTCCCAACATTCGAACTTGAAGCCCTTATACTCAGGGATGTTTCCATTCACAAACTCATTTTTTAGTTTCAAATTACTACATTTTATGCATAAGAAATCTTCAGGGAGGATAGTGATACTTACCTGGTCCGTGAAAGACAACATAAACCATTCAGCAATCTGCTCGATTTGGGAACCTATGCCCGTCCATCTCACGAAGACATACTATTTTTTGCATTGCTCTTGGTGCCTCGCATGTGTCTTATAATCAATTTCTACCAACAACGTTTCCTCCTTAGCCGAAGGATGCGGGGATCGAGCTCTCGGATACTGTCTTTTGGGAGAGTTTCGATTATGAGTATTTTGAGCATATTTGACTTGATTAACTAGGGTTGCTGGATTACGCCAATTATCATTGATGCTATTTGTCTTAGGGTGCTTGCCAGAAGGATTTTCATGATTGAGATTGTGATGGGCCGATTTTATGAAACCTCCTCCGATGGATGCAGGGAATTAGGGTAATATGCCCTATTCTTGGGATGGCGAATGTTGCCCACAAGGATGCAGTTTGCGCTGCACGTCGGGAATTTTGGTTGCCTTCTGCAGAGATTGACCTTCTACCATCCTTGGCTACCATCTCTTGGTGGAGGAGGGGGAGCCTTGCCCATCTTTGTGCCCACATATTTAGTTTTTTCAAAAAAGGATTGTTGTACTATTGTTTTTTCTGCTATGGAATGAAAATCTCCGACTCTCTACTCTGTAGGTAAGTGATCCGCCTTGCTTAGCCCATGGTGTAGAGACAAGGCAACAAACCGATTTGCAGTTCCCATAGGGTTTTTGTGCGGAGCTTTCTCATGAATCGCATATTTCACTTGAGAATTGCGAAAGGATTTTTTCGCGTGCAGAGCCATTGTTAAATTTGATTTTTTTATAATATTAGTTGTTTTAGTGGATAGAATAAAACAACCTTTTTCTGTTTAAGCTATGATTCTAACAATTTTATTGTACATTAGAAAGATTCCGATTCATAAAGATGGTAAAAAACAAGGGCAGTCGTGCTCATGAACAATTCGATAAAAATTGCATCATTCTTATGATAGAAACTGTGTTTGCTCTAAAGACATTTATTCCTCTCTACCATCATAAACGAGCACTCGGTGATGTCACTTTTAAGGTGGTCAGGAAAGATGAGTATTGATCAACATTCAACCTCACCCTGAACTTCCACATAGGGATAATTCACATTTTCAGAATATAAAATTCAAACATTGAGATAGGATGGAAGCCAAACTAGTTCAGAAGGAATTTGTTCCTTGCAACAACCAAATACTATTTCTTTAAAAAAAATTAATAATATATATCCTTCATGTTCACTAACACGTTCAAGGGCATCAACAAGAGCATCATACGCCTTCTGTGGGCAGTTCTCTCCACTTGGTTTATCATGAAAATACATAACATCCAAAGTGAAGAGTTTTTGGTTTTCAGGCCAATGTGATGGACATTCTGGCACTACAGACGATATGCAGTATATAAGAATCTGACAAGAGAAAATACAGCATGTTATTTAAAGTAGGCCATATCCCTATGAACCTAGTTTGGTCAATTACCAAGTTGAAAATCAAAACTTGTCAGTTTTTAATAAAGGAGATGAACATTGTTTTAAACCATTGATTCAAATGCCACTACGAATTTCAATTTTAATAATGGTCTAAATATAATTTTTGATAAAAACTTAAAAAGATAAGCTTGTTTGGACAAACCCACAAAGATAACAAATATAAGGAATGATTTATGAACAAACAGACAAAATTTATTGATTGACAAAAGAAGGGACGAAGGTTAAAATCCTTGACACACCACACCAGCAAAGGTAAGCTTCATAAATACTTGCTCAACATGGTAGCTTCCCCAATCACCCATTTACCTACCTATCCACCACCTATCTCACACAAACACCACCAACATCTAAATAAATTAATTTCTAATTCACTAATTTAAAAAAGGGCTTTATAAAAAAATTATCTTTCAAGCCTACAATTAATAAGTTGGATCACAAACCCAACAAAACTACTTGTCTTTTAAAAATCTTTTCTTAATGTCTATTTGAAAACCATTTACGAGAAACCTCATGTTTTTAAGATATAAACAATTGACAACATTGATAATAAGGAATGAATGATGTCTTTAAACATATTCATTTTTGTTACTTCTCTCCTGATTGAATTAAAATATTTTGACAATTAAAATCAAGCGTATGAAGTTTAAAAAAGGAAAGCATAGGATTGTCATTCTAAAGTAGGAATATATGTGCATGTTCCTCATGGTTCCAGTTTATTGCATATGCTTTGGAAGATAAAGATGATCGTGTAGGGAGCATTGATCCTGAAAGCAGTGAAAATGGCTCTTTTGCTCTACTAAACCAAGTGCTCTCAATGAATTACAGATTCGTGATGTAAAATATAGGCCATATGAGACATCAAGAGTAGAAATTGTGTTCTTTGTTTTAGTCTTGAATCTAACTATTGAAGAACTTCAATTTTGTGTTGATTTAATGCAACAATCAATGTAATTGTATTCCCTGTTTGTTTTTGAATGTCTTTGAATCAGCAATACAAGTTCATAATAAAAGTGTGCCATTTTTACTTTGTTACATTTTTAGACTTTATAACAATGAAAACAATATAACTTGTCAGTGAACCAGATATCGGTGACTGTGCATAAGTCATTGAACATGCCGGTGAACATAATCAAAGATCTCCAGAAAGATAAGTGTTGACAAGTGTTGACATCAATGACAAAACCAATGAAACACATCCATAATACCAACATAGACAGTTGTGCTGATAGCTTCTCTCCATAAAGTTTTTGCTACACCTCCTTGTATCAACATCGTCCTAGCAGCTTCAACAACTAATCAGTTGTTTCTCTCTGTGATACCATTCTGTTGTGGTGTCCCCGGTGCAGAAAGTTGTTGTTTGATACTATTTTCTTCACAATACCTAGTGAATTCCTCAGAAGTAAATTCACCGTCTTGATTTGTCCTCAGACAATTTATCTTTTTACCACTCTCCTTTTCAGCTAAGGCCCTGAATGCCTTGAACTTACCAAAAGCTTCAACCTTATCCTTCAAGAATGTGACCCACATCATCCTTGAGCAATCATCAATGAAGATCATAAAATATCTGTCACCTTGAATACTTTTTGTTCTTATCATCCACAAAGATCTGTATGAACCAAATCTAACAAATGTTTCGCTGAAAAATATTTGCTCTTGAAAATTGAGGATGTCATCTTTCCCAACTAACATTCTTTGCATAGAGCATTAACCGGTTGAGGCAAACCTCTCACTATCTTGGACTTATCACTTTAACAATGTTATCAAAGTTTATATGAAAAAATCTCCTATGCCAAAGCCAGCTATCATCTATCTTTGAAATTAAACAAATACTAACTTTAGGATTAAGGCGAAACAGGTTACCTTTAGTTTTCTTCTCGGTTGCAATCAGTTCACCTTTGCTGCCATAGATTTTGGACATACCATTTTTAAACTCCAATGGGTATCCTCTGTCATTGAGTTGTGCCACACTCAAAAGATTGTGCTTTAGACCTTCAACCCAGTAGACATCATTTGCACTTTTCTTTCCATTAAGAGAAATAGTTCCCTTACCTTTAATCATGCAGGGTGAGTCATTGCCAAATCTTATAACTCTGCCATCAAATTCCTTCAGAGAAAGTAATTTGCTCTGATCACCGGTCATGTGATGTGAACAACCACTATCAATGATCCAATCATCAAAGTTATCCATCCTAGATACCAATGCCTTATGGTTTGATATCTCTTCTTTAATAGCTATAAACACAATGTCTTCGTTAGCATCACGATTAGATTCTTCATCAGTGATACCACCATCAACAACAATAAGACAATCTCTTTTGCCTTTACCCTTATACTTCTTGAATTTCTCTCGTTTGTTGTCATTATCACCATTAGGATAGTTAGCATCTATGTGTCCAATCTTGTTGCATGCAAAACATTTCAAAGGTAATTTACCTCTATATTTACTAGTACCTTTAGGCAACTGCTTGGCCAACAATGCTTCAAGCTCAACTAAGTTGTCTTCATCATCAACCTCTCTACTAGATCTGGATTCATAATTGTGACTGACATCTCTACTTTTTCTCACAGATGGGTTAGAAATAGAAGCTCTAAATGCACACTCAGATTTCTGTACACTACCATCATAACCATTTAATTTAAAAGCAGTAATCTTGCCAATGATGGAGTCAAGAGTTACCTTAGTTTGTCAATGGACTTTAGCTCCTGAATAGTTGACACTCGAATAACATAGACCGATAGCAGGGTTCTCAGTACCTTACTGATCAATGTGGAAGCTTCCACTTTACCTCTTGCACTCTTAATTTCACTGACTATCTCTTTTATTCTTTGACCATACTGCTGGATATTCTCACCTTCAGCCATCTGCATGTCATTAAACTTTCCTCTTAGACTCTCTTCTTTAGCAATCTTAACATGTTCATCACCGCTATAAATCTCTTCAATTTTTTTCCATACCTCATATGCAGTCTCTAGACCATGAACATCTACATACTCTGCATCAGACAAAGAACTGATAATGGCCTCTAATGCTTGATGATTTTCTTGTTGCTCTTTCTTTTGATCACCAGTCAACATCCCAGTAGGTACATAACATATTTAGTATCGACATGTTCCCAATACTGGCTTCCCAAACTCTTGATATAAATTTTCATTATGTCACTCCATATCCTATAATTCTCTCTATTAAACTTCAGACCTTCCTTCTTCATCATGATCTGCAAGATCTTTACCTCAAGTTGTTAGGCTTAGACCTTAGAGGACTTGATATGCTCTGATACCAATTGATGGTATGATGAAAGAATATGTATCCAATCAACTACTGAGAGGGGGGGTGAATCAGTAGATAGAAAAACTGATACAAACTTCACCAATCTCAAAAATCAATCTCTCAAAGTAAACTTAGAACTATCAATGTAATACCACTTTCAAGATAAAAACTCATAAGATAAATCAGTTGACTATTACAACAAATAAATAGTAAACAACTTCAAACTCATAAACATCCAAATGCTTTTTCATATGTCAACAAACTTCATTTCTCAATGCTTCCAGTTATCATGACTTATCAAAGTAGTTAAGTAGTTAAGTAAATCAGCCATAAGAACATAACCACAAAAACATTCACCACTTGACAAAAATATTTTTTGACGTGGAAACCCAAATGGGAAAAACCACGGTGAGATGAGACTCACAAGATAACTATTTGAACCCTTCTGAAGTTCGCCCTGTTAGGAGCCTAGCCTGTTAAAGCTTTACAAAAGTCTTGCTAAGAACAGATCTTGTTAGGAATCACCCGGTTAAGGGATTGTCTACAATGCCTTGTTAGAAGCAATACCCTATAAGGAGTAACCTCGGTAGAGGATTTGAAAATCCAAGCTAATGGATCACCTTGTTAGAGGATTTGAATAGTACCAAGCTTGTTAGAGCTTACCCGGTTAGGGGATTTCAATTATGATGTAATTGTTAGAAAACAACAGAATTTTGGTGATCTGTTTGAATAACAGTGCACTTGCTTGTTCAGATCCATTTCATGCTCCTATATGCCTTTACTCAAACTACGGATACATCATCTAGTTTGGCAACCACACACTCAACTGATCTTTGCCAACACTTTGCCAACACTTTGCCAACTCTAACTAAACAACTTCATCGACCTTATAAACAAATCAATTAGGTCGGTAACATAACAAAAACCTAATTCCCATAGAGATTACAAACAAGTCCGTTCAAGTATGATCATTGGATTAAATAGCAATCTCTGCACATCAATCAAGAAAACCTTGATCGCTCCTTGATCACCGCTTCATCAAGCTTAGTAACTCATCACGCGATTTGCATTATATGCAATACATTTGCTCATTCCCTAGACAAAAACCATTACAACAACTCGCCAAAATCTTTTCAAATTGTCTTCATATAATAATCATATGTGTCATAATCATTGCCGCTCATCATCAAATCATAAACCAATATAACCAATTCATTAAACTTAATTGGTTAGGGTTTATCAAAAACAACATGTAGGGTTTACCGGTTACCAGTTCAACTCTCCAATATATAGCAATACCGGTTCACTCCACAAATTCTTCCTACTGGTTATAGAACAATATTACAACAATATCAAGAATATCATTATCGGTTAATTGACATCAATGACAACATAACATAGCATTAATGCAATCTTCATGCAAATGCCAACAAAATTTTCTCCATAATCGTCACCTTCTTCTTGTGCATATCCTTTGCAAACTAGTCTAGCCTTGTTCCTAACCACTTCACCATCTTCATTTAGTTTTTTTCTGAACACCCACTTAGTACCAATCATAATTTTATCAATTGGTTTGGGAACAAGTGACCAAGTGTTGCTCTTCTCTATTTGATAAAGCTCTTCCTCCATAGCCTTTATCCATTCATCATCCTTGAGAACTTCTCTTACTGTCTTCAATTCAACTATGGAAATCCGACAAGCACTTTCTCTATTTTTTCTTCTTGTTTGCACTCTAGCATTCTTGTCTCCAATAATCTGATTTGCTTAGTAATTCAACTTTACATATCTAGGTATAATCGGTTCTGATATAGAAGTTTCTTCTTCTTCAACTTCTTCATCTTCTTTGCCTACCGCTTGAACGACATCCTGCACATTGTTCTGCTCAACATCATTTTGCACTTTCGATTAAATGATCACTAACTTTTGTTCATCTTTTGTATTAATCTTGTCGATATCATCAGATTTTTCAGGGTACTCATCAACTTTTACATTAATACTTTCCACAATCTTCTTGGTTCTTTTATTAAAGCACTTGAATGCTTTGCTCTTAGTTGCATAGCCAAGGAATGTTCCTTCATCACTCTTAGGATCAAACTTACCTGTATACTCATCTCTTTTTATGTAACACCCATTTCCAAAGACTTTCAAATAACTAACTTTAGGAGTATGACCATACTATAATTCATAGGGTGTTTTATCATTAGCTTTCTTTACCAATACTTGGTTCATTGTGTATACAGTTGTGTTGACTGCTTCTCTCCAAAACATCTTAGGTACATCTCCTTGTATCAACATTGTTCTTGTTGCAATCCCATTTTGTTGTGGTGTCCTTGGTGCAGACAAATGTCTCTTTATTCCATTCTCATCACAATATTTCACAAATTCAGCTGATGTGCACTCTCCACCCCGGTCAGATCTTATGCACTTTAAATTCTTACCAGTTTTTCTTTCTGCACTAAGGCTTTGAATGCCTTAAACTTGCTGAAAGCTTCAGACTTCTCCTTCAAAAATGTAACCCACATCATTCTTGAATGATCATTAGTAAATATCATGAAATACCTATCACCTTGAAAACTCCTAGTCCTCACAAGACCACATAAGTCATTGTCCATCAAATCTAAAATATTCTCAGAAGAAAATGATTTTCTCTTAAAAGAGATAGTAGTCATCTTACCCAAATGACATTCTTTACAAATCACATTGTCTAGTTTAACTAGTTGTGGCATACCTCTCACCATATTTGACTTGTTGACCTTAACCACATTATCAAAATTCACATGCAAAATATTCTATGCCATAACCAATTGTCCTCAACTTTAGCAACCAAACAATTGTTAACATTAGCATTCAGATGGAATAAGTTTCCTTTTGTCTGTTTATCGGTAGCAATCAGTTCTCCTTTGCATCCTAAGATCCTACACACCATTCTTAAACTCAAGATGATAACCTTTATCATTCAACTGACCAACACTCAACAAGTTATGTTTTAATCCTTCAACCCAATATACGCCATCAGCATTGCTTTTACCATTCAGAGAAATTCAACCTTTACCTTTTACCAAGCACGGTGAATTGTTGTCAAATCTCACTACTCCACCATCAAATTCTTCAAGTGAGATGAACTCGATCCTATCACCGGTCATGTGATGTGAACAATGACTATCAATAACCCACTCATCATTGTTGTCAATATGAGATACTAAAGCTTTCTTATCAGATAGATCTTCCTTAACAGCTAGAAAAATGCTTTCCTTATTCTCTTCATCCTCAATTTCCTCATCGGTAACACCTTCATCAACTACAACATAGCACTGTTTCTTACCTTTTCCTTTATACTTCCTGTACTTTTCCTTTTGATCACTGTTAGGACAATTATCAGTAATATGTCCTATTTTGTTACAAGAGAAACACTTAAGAGGAATCTTTCCCTTGTACTTATTAGTGCCTCTAGGAAGTCTTTTTGCCAGTAAAGTTTCAAATTCCATCAGGTTGTTTTCATCATCCATTCCTTCATTAACACTGCCATGATGACTTTACCTATACACATTCTTTCCTTTTCTTACCAGTGCATTAGATACAGATGCTTTGAAAGTGGATTCTTCCTTAGGTACACTATTATCAAAGCTATTTAACTCAAAGTTGTAAGCTTGCCTATCAAAGAATCAACTGTAACTTTATCTTTGTCGACTGGCCTCAATTCCTTGATAGTAGAAATTCTAATAGCATAAGAAAGCAATAAGGTTCTAAGAATTTTACTCACCACTGTATCTTCTACAATGGTTGCACCAACACTTTTGATTCCTCCAACTACTTCCTTTATCTTTTGTCAATACTATGTGATGTTCTCACCTTCCATCATCTTCATGTCATCAAATTTGCATCTAAGGCTTTCTTCCTTAGCTTTTTGTACATCCTCATCTCCACCATAAATTAACTTCAACTTCTCCTAGACTTCATAAGATGTTTCAAGGCCACACACATCAATATACTTAGAATCAAAAAGTGTACTTACAATGGCTTCCAATGCTTGAATATTCTTTTGTTTCTCCTTGAGCTGATCTAGAGTCAGAGTACTGGTAGGAGCTGTGTACTTATTTTCAACATGCAACCAAAATCGTGCCCCCATTCCTTTAATGTAGATCTTCATTCTGTCACTCCATATTTTGTAGTTATCCTTTGCAAACTTGGGACCCTCCTTCTTCATCATCTTCGAATATTTACCTCAATCAGTTAAGCTTCAACACAAAGAGGACCTAGTGCTTTGATACCAATTGTTATTATGAGGATCCGATTACTACTAATGGGGGGGGGGAGGGGTAAATCACTAATAATATAAATCTGCAAATACTCTAAAAATCAGTATTGGTAACTATTCAAATAGTCACTTAAACTAATTTAGAAAACCATATACTTAAGTGTTCATAAACATGCATACAAAGTAGAGATATCAAATGCACAACAATAAAGCATCCACCGCATGAACATAGAGATTTTTCACATGGAAAACCAAATGGGAAAAACCACGGCGAGAATTATCAGCCACAAAAAGTTTGCATTCTTTAGGAATGTGCTCAGTTAAAGGCCTAGCCCTATTACAAGCTTTACAATATGCCTAGTTAAGAGCAAACCTTGTTAGGAGTCACCCGGTGAAGGGATTTACAATATCATCTTTGTTAGGAGCTATAACCTATTAGAAATAACCTTGCTAGAGGATTTTATGCTCAAATTAATGAGCCACCCAGTGAGGGGATTTACAAATAAGACCTGTTAGAGTCTACAAGGTTAAGGGATTTCAATCTGCTACAACTGTTAGCAAACAATAGGGAAAATGATCTGATCACAACACTTCCTTGCTAGTCAAAATCCTTTTCAGCTCAATTCTGCTTCTCACATGCAGACTCTTCAATCTGGTTTGACACACTCTTCTTGTAAATCCACCGACACACAATCTCTTCTCAAACAAGACCTAAATAACCTTATCAACTAGGTCGGTTCCATAACCCTAACCTCATTCAAAATGCATTGAATTTACATCAAGCACGACAAAACAATATGCCAAAATATATTAAAAATCATTACAGATCACTACAACAAATTCCTAGACAATTTTTGTCGGTGAATGATCACCGCACATCGATCTGATAAGCAATAAAACCCTTGTTGCATTCTGCTAAGCACTTTGTTTGCCTCACTGGGTAAACAGAGAAAGTACAGAAGTCACACATAAATAAACAGTGCAACATGAATGCAAGAATAAGCTTTCCATTAATAACTCAGAGTGTATACAATGTTCATAGTATTATCTGTCGTAACACAACACACTTCAATACCCGTAGGTAGTACAATATATAACAGCCGAAGGGGTGCAACACAACCGTCGCGACTCCAACTACCTACCCGTCGGCTAACTAACTACTAACAAATGATGTTAGTTACCAACACATAAGATATATGTATTTCCCGACAACATCATCCCCCCCAAAAAAGAAGTCATCTTCGATGACTAACAACAAAAATGGAGATAATGCAACCCATACAAAATATACATCCAAGACAAAACTAAGGAGGGGGCTGAGGAAGCATCCTTGAACCAGAACGCTGAGATGCCGATGTCTGGGCCGCCAAGCAAGTGCGGAGCTCATAAACCTGTTGAGTGCATGTAGTCACATCCCGCTCCGCCACCAATACTTTCTCCAAAATTGTCTTCATCATGTGCGCGGCTTCCAACAACTCCTTCTCCTTTGTATCCACTACCTCTGTCATACAGATCAATCGGGTCTGCAATAGACTCCTCTCAGCATTGACAGCAGCCAACTCCTGCTGTACATGGCTCCTCACACTCTACTCAGCTGCCAGGCAAGTCTCCACCTCGGCCTTCTCTGCTCAAGTCTCAGTCGTCTCTGCTCGGGCCACCTCGAGTTGTGCCAGCAACTAGGCCCTCTTTGCCGCCCACGAGGCCTGCTGACTGACCGCATCCCTTGCCAACTTGACCCGTGCAGCCTTGCGGATAGCAGACTCCTGCTGTGTATGCCTCAATGTATAATAGGCATCATGGTAGACCTGCTCGATCTCTCAGACGAATTTCATCACCTGACTCTCCACAATGGGCTCTCGCACAATCCAAGCCTGTAGCATCTCCTATGTCTATGTAGTCAGCCATTCCTGAGACTCAAAGCATGTAGCAAAGGCTGTCGGGCAGCCCACTCGCATAAACTGTAGGACCCGCTCTAGCTCCATCACAACCTCCTATAATGCTTGCATCTGAGCCGTGGCCACCACTAGTCTACCCCTCATCACCACGTCAACTAAATAGGCATCAATGTCCTCCCCTGTCTGCTCCAAGGGTTGTGACCATGATGGGAGTGGCCTCTGTGTAAGAGCGCCAAGGGGTAATGGAGAAGTCCCTGGTGGAACGGATACTGCAGCATCCGGCTAGCATGAAGGTACCTCCTCCGCCACTAGAGGTGTAACATCCCCCTATTCCTGTACAGCAGAGACGACCTCCCCTGCCTTGTTCCCAACTGCTAGTCCATGTGCCTCGCCTGATGAGTCATCCAAGTTGACTACCTCTACTGGAGTCTCTCGACAAGGTGAGAATACGACGGTTCCCACAGGTGGTACCACGGTCATCTGAAATCACCAAGTTAGCCAGCTCTTCATAGCCACTACCGACGGGTCTGCACTAGGGATCCCCGGGCCTCTTTGCATCTCTACCACCGGAGGATGTGTCGCCATAGCCATGGACTCCTCTAATAAGGAGGCCAAAACAGTCACCACTATGTCAGTTTCCACAACCTCTAACCGCACCTGCGGCTCCTCATCGACCACTACCCGATGCGGCGACTCCTCCACACGCAACTCTCCCATGTCTTCTGTAAGTGCCTCTATGGTCTGGGCTGGTCCCGAAGGTGGTGCTGGATCCAGCGAAGGTGATGCTACTTGTTGCTGGAGGGGGTCAAGTACAACTAGCATGTGGCTCTGCCCGAATGCAAGAATGCAGGTGCCTCGCACTCTCGATGACACCACAGGTGTGCCCATCGGTAGCAAGGGTGGGGCAAAAAGGACCCTCTCCTCTGTCGCCCTATTGCTATCATCCTCCTCATCCTCTGCTTCTGAATCCTCTATACTACTGGAAGTCTCCCTCCCACTATCATGCTCCCTTGAGGCCATATCCACCATTCATTACCGCTTCGCGAAAGAATGCCCAATGTCCAGGTGTCTCTAATATATGATAGGAGGCTCACCCGCTGCCAACAGTCCCTATGGCCGTACCTCCAGCTCTGCCTCTGACATAGCTTCCCGTGTGGCCTCCAAGAACAACCCTATAGCATAGTGGGGCATGTAGAACATGCAATGCTGCATCGTCAAAAACTCATACATGCTCTTTGCTAGCAACACAGCCCAATTGTACACAATGTCATTCATCAACCCATTCATTAGCATAATCTGAGGGAGGGTGATGTCTAATGCCCTACCTGATCCCATCAACCTACTCTTAATGATATCCATAATGCACTGCTAGTGACCCTTTGCAACAAATATTTTATGGATTCCTTGTCCCTTCATGACATTAGCCACGTTGTCCAACTCTACTGTCATCAAGTTCCTGGATATTAATTTTATCCAATACTCCTTCTCTTCCCGCTTCATCTTCTTAGCCTTCAACTCTATTTTTCTGCCATGTCCGCTTGGAATGCTAAATACTCTGGTAAAGTCCACCGCTTTGAAGGATATGGTGACATCCCTCTCGAGGTATTCAAAAGTACTGGTGCGTTTGTGTCTGTCGAAGGTGTCCACCATGAACCGTAGGGCACCCTCATACTCGTGAATAGGAAACACGGGCATTCGAATAGCCCACTCCATTTGTGCCTTACGAAGATTCTGCTTCACCAAATCATCATTTGGGGTGTCTTGCCACCATTTTCGACATTCCAACCCATTCAGGCCTTCAAATGTGATATTTTGAGGTGTTAATGTATTTTTCCCGCTTATTATAGTTTGTGTTGCTTTCTGTTTTTGCTTCTGGCTGATGCTGGCATCCATGGTGTTGCTCGCAACACGTACGCCTGATGATAAGACCCTAGTATTTCTATCCATCTGGCTGCTACTGGAGGAAGCCTACAACTATTTTTTCCAACTCCATTTTCCAGCAAATTCCATGCCCTGATTTCTTGGTTACAGCCGTACCGTTGCCGAACCACCTTAACTACCTCCTCGTGCATGGCTATGTATGCCTTCATTGTTGGGCAGAGTGGGCTGCATGGTTTACTTCTTGCGTGGGCTACATGGTTTCTTTGCATGTGTGGGCTGCATATTTTCTTTCCTTGCGTGCGTGGCTGCGTGGTGCAGGGTTATGTTGTTTGCGGGGCTTTTATGTGCGGGTGTCCACTGCACGGTGGCCCCACTGTCGGTGTTACCACCTTCGATGGTTCCACCACCGATGTTACCACCACACAGTGGTTCCACCGTCGGTTTTTTTACCACCGATGTTACCACCGTTGGTGGTCCCACCACCAGTGTGGTCACCGTGGTCACCGTACGGTGGCCCCACGTCTTTTTTTTAATTTTTTTTTTTCTTAAAAAAAAAATTATAATTTTTTTCGACCGTACAGTCAACTGTCGTACAACTGTACGGTTTTTTTTTTAATAATAATAATTATTTCTTCTCGAGGGTCCAGGATCAATCACCCGTTCACAGTACTATTTTTATTTCGACCCATTGACGGCGTCTGGTATCTCCTTCCCGTCGAACATCCACAACTTACTTGCTCTGTTGGTATTGACTTCACATACCTTGAAGGGCCCTAGCCATCGCACTTTAAATTTTCCTGATTTGATTTCGTTCCTCCCATTGAATTTCAACACTAACTACCCAGGAGTAAACTTCATTCACCGAAGGTGCTTGTCATGCCAGACCTTCCGTCTTTGCTAGGTTGCCTCTGTGGCCCATTGTGCCATCATTCTTTTTTCGTCCAACTTGCTTAAGGCATACAGTCTCTCCCTCAGGCTCTCCATATCACCGAGTCTGTTCTCTACTGCAATGCGAAGGCTTGGCACCATGAATTCTACTGACACCATAGCTTCCTGCCCGTACATGAGTTGGAATGGAGTCTAACCCGTGGTCACCTTGTAAGTCGTTCTGTAGGCCCATAGTACCAAGGGTAGCTTCTCTTCCCAACCTTCTTTTTCTACTTCGCAGGACTTGTAAATTACCGATACCAATATTTTGTTTGTGGCCTAAGCCTACCCATTGGCACATGGGTAGTACGGGCTCGATAATGAGTGAAAGATCTTAAACTATGAGGTCAACAGCCATATGACATGGTTCATGAAGTGACCCCCTCGGTCACTGGTCAACTGAATAGGTATACCATATCGCGTAATGATTTGTTCATAGATAAATTTGGTCATGCTTACTGCGGAATTATCCAAGAGAGCCCTCGCCTCCACCCACTTAGTCAAGTATTATGTCGCAACCACAATGTACTGGCACCGTCATGTGTGGCTAGCCTTAAGAGGCCCTACAAAGTTGAGTCCCCATCGTTTGAAGAGTTCCTGTGCATACGATGGGTTGAGAGGCATGAAGTCCCGCTTCAGAGGTTTGCCCGCACGTTGGCAAGTGTCACACCCCACGACCCACTCCCTGGCATCGTGGTGTATGGTTGACCACCACAGTCCTGCCAGAAGCACCTTGCGGGCTGTAGTGTCTGGGCCCATATGTCCACCTACGGGTCCTTCGTGTGTCTCCCTTAATACACTTGGGACTTCTTCCTCCATGAAATAATGCCTTAATACCTGGTCTGGCCCTAGTTTGTAGACTAAACCATTGATGAGCAAAAAAGTCTTGCTTCTTAATACGAGCTTTCTTCGTTCCCCTGGGGGCATATCCTCTGGAAAATCGGGACATCGACAGGTACTCTCCAATCTTCTTATACCACGAAGGGAGTACGACTATTTCGAACAAGTGTGCATCTGAAAAATCATCATTTACTCCCTTTGGAGGTTCCCTCGACTTAATCTGGGACAGCTAATCGGCTATGACATGGCGTCACCCTGGTCTTACCACAATTGAAAATGTGAACTCCTGTAGTAGCAATAGCCAACGACTTATCCTCCCTTGGATAATAGGCTTGTTTACCAAGTACATGAGTGCCTGGTGGTCTACGAAAAATGTAAATGGTGTAGCCAGTAGGTAATGACAGAATTTCTGTACGATATAGACCATGCCGAGGGCTTCGTGTTCTATTGTACTGTAATTCTTTTCAGCCTTCAAGAGCAACCTGCTCACAAAATAGATGGGGTGGTCCAACCCATGTCTGCCTACCTGGGCTAATGTAGCCCCGATGGCATAATTTGAGGCATCCACGTGAACGTGGAATTCTCCCAACTCGGGTATGCCAGTATGGGTGCTCCCATCAACCTCGTCTTTAGCTCTTCAAAGGCCTTGCTCTGTGGCTCTATCCAGATGTATGGTTCCCCTTTCCATGTCAACTTATCCAATGGGTGGGACACCTTAGCGAAGTTCTTCATGAACCTCCTGTAGTACCCCACATGACCAAGGAAGGATTTTATCTCAGTGACGTCCGTAGGAGGTTCCATTTCTACTATTACCCGAATCTTGTCCGGGTCCGTTTTCAATCCTTCTTTACACACAATGTGTCCAAGCAGTCTTCCCTGTGCTACCATGAATCTACATTTCTTCGGGTTGAGGGCCAACCGTGCCCTTCTACATCTCTCTAGGCACTCCCCGAGGGTTTTTAGGTGGATGTCTTGTCTGTTGCAAATAGACCAATCATCGAGGAAGGCTTTGAAGTTCCCCACCAACATCTTGTCGAAGATGTGCAAGATGATGCACTGAAAGGTGGCGGGTGCATTGCATAGACCGAAGGGCATTCGGTTGTATGCATACACACCGTCCTCCACCATGAAGGTTTTTTTCAACTTATCTTCCTCCGCGATGGATATCTGGTTGTACCCAGAGAACCCATCCATGAAAGAATAGATTTCATGTCTAGCTACTGCCTCCAAGATGTTGTCGGTGAAGGGTATGGGAAACGAGTCTTTAATAGTGATAGCATTCAAGCACCAGAAGTCTACACAAATCCAGATCTGATTGGCCTCTTTCTTGAGGGAAATCATAATGGGAGACACCCTTTGGCTTGTTTGCACTTTGAAGATTATGCCCACTTCCAGCATCCACTCAATTTTGTCGTTCACCCGTGCAGCATAATTTTTGTTCATGCGGTGAGGCCGCTTCCTTACTGGTTGGGCTCCCAGTACCAATGTTATTTGGTGTACACACAACTCTAGGGGCATGCCCTTCAGGTCCTTGTACGTCCATGCAAAGACATCCTTGTATTCAAGGAAAATCTTGAAGGTTGCGGTCTTCAGCACTGGATTCTAGTCATCTCCGACAAGCATGATCTTGGGGTCACTCGTCCCCCCAAGATTTGTCTGCTTTAAATTGGCTTCCTGATATTTAATGGGCTCCCCCTTTGGAAATTGGTGTGTCGGCGTCTCATTCACCGGGGCCTCCCCTTCCTTGTACTCGCCATATTCTGGGGGAAATATATATGGTTCTTCTTCGATGCTCAATAAGTTGTACGAGGGTGTAAATAGTTCATAATCTCCCATTTGCCATTGGAAGAGGCCATTCAAGGAGTCCCCATCATCCCCTGAGCATGCCTCTAGTTCTAACACCCTGTCGTCACTAGGCTCCATGCGGCGTCCATCTCCACCCTCCCCCAACTGGTCTCCCTCAGATTCCAAATCGGAGGAGGATGCTAACTCCTCACTCACCATCTGCGTACGGAGATCGATCACGTACTTCCTCCCCACATTTTCTAAGGAAAGAGTGTTCCACTTCCAATTATGGTTCGCTTTTGCTGCAATGAGCCACCCACGCCCAAGAATGGCATCATACCTTTCTGCTTCAGGGGAATTACTGCAAAATCCAACATGAATGGCTGCATGCCAATCATCACCTGCTGGCCCATGAGGGTACCAAGGGGTTTAATCCCATGTTGGTCTGCCCCTAGTAGGTTGAACGTGGGGGGCCACAACATAGTCTTTCCCAGTTTTTTCCATGTCGCTTCTAGGAGTACATTTACTCCTGACCCTCCATCCACAATAGTGTCTCTCAAGGTAGTCCCCAGTATACACATTTCTACCACCGCCGGTCAGCGTCCACTATTGACTACCAACAACATGGGGTTGATCATGGGGCTTATGACCTCCCTAAACACGGGGTTGACTGTGGGGCTCACGACCTCCCTCATTTTCACTTGTGAGGGTACAAAGTTTAAGATAGCCATTTTTAGCTGCGGCATGGTCTCCAGGAGGTCTTGAATTCTCACGGGTACCTCTATCTGCAATATTTGCCGTAAGATTTCCTCTTCTCCCCTCATCTGTGGCAAACTTATAGTTTGGTGGTTGTTCTGTCCTTGTGCATCCATTTCCTTTGTGATCTCATCTCTTGCCTCCCGCACTCTCTCAGTCTCCATGTGGGGATTTGGGTATGCAACCTTTTTGCCCTATGCCCTTGTGATTGCCAACACTTCTGCCTTCGTGGGTTCTATGTTTAGAAGGTTTACACCAGGCTTCAAGCAATTTGCATCCTCATGGTCTCTTGGCCCACACCATCGACAGAGGTAATGAGAGTTGGCTTCCTTTGTGCAATCGCGGGCGAATTGTCCCCACTGATTGCAAGCCCTACACTGGATCATTGGCCGGCCATTGGCATCATATAGGATCTAGTTTCTGTTATTGTTATTGTTATTATTTCTTCCACCACCATGTCTATTATCTCGGTATCCTCCATATGATGTTGTTGTGTTAGTTTGTTGGCCCGTACCCGCTGGTGTGGATGTTGTGGCCTGCTGCGTGAACAACACCTAGTTCATTTGCATACTTCGGGTTTTCATGTTGTATGGGCACTCCTTGGTGGAGTGTCCCATCACTTGGAAAATCTCATAGAATGCCTTCTTCAGGCAAGTACCCTTTGTATGCCCCTCCTCTTTGCACTCAATGCACCATATGTCCCCTTCGGTCTGACCGGTGCTTCTCATTGTTTTGAATTCCCTCCTCATTCGCTCCATGTCTTTCTGGAGCGCTTGCACCCATTTTCCAGCCTCGCCATCGTTGTTGCTTTCCTATGAAGAGTCATCCTCCTCGGACAAGCTATCCTTCTTCTTTTTTTTCTTCGATGTCTTGGTCTCGCTCTCGAGATCCATTGCTCTATTGTATGCATCTTCGTATGATGTCGATGGAACAATTTTCATCTTCTTTCGAAGGGAGTGTTTTAGTCCCTCCACGAACCATCTCTTTTTCAACCCATCCGCTGGTTGACTCTCCATTTTCCCCAGCAGTTCCTTCAGCCGCCGACTATAGGCTTGGACAGTCTCGTTCTTGTTCTGCTTTGTTCCATAGATCTCGGTGACTATTTCGTTGTCATCTCTCAGGAGGCAGAACTCTATGCCAATCTCCTTCTTCAGGTCGGGCCATGTGTTGACTTTGGCCTTATCCATATCTAAGTACCAGTCTATGGCCACTCCCCTTAAAGTTGCTGGGAATTGTGTTACCCATTCGTCTTGGTCGGTAACACCATTCGCTAACCATATGGTTTTGCACATTCGACAATGGCGGACGGGATCTTCCTTCCCATTGCCATTGAACTTGGGCAGTTTCTGTTTACTCGCCAATGATGGGGGTCATCTCCCCAAAGGTGGTTGTGGCTATGTTTGTGCCCCTACGCCAC
Source organism: Cryptomeria japonica (assembly GCF_030272615.1). Lineage (NCBI taxonomy): Eukaryota > Viridiplantae > Streptophyta > Pinopsida > Cupressales > Cupressaceae > Cryptomeria > Cryptomeria japonica. The sequence continues at coordinate 4,528,509 of NC_081412.1, read as the reverse complement.
TCCCTCCAACACCCGTGGTGTGTCCTGCGTGGGTGGCACCTACAACCATATAGTTGTCCTCCACTTCGTCCTCACCCGCGCCCACTCCTGGCTCCCTTTGGTGATCCTCACTTTGTGGTGTAAGGGATAAGTTTCTAAACCAATCCTAGGTCTCTTCGACTAAATCTCTCTGTAACCTTGTTTCCTCCAGAAACTCTTTGTGGCTTCTCACCCTACGATGGTCTGGCGATGCGTAGAAATTCCCCTCAGCTTCTGCACCCTCCATGACACCTCCTTGGTTCCCTTCGTACAACCCCTCGGCAGGTCCTCCTTCGGCAAGTTGCCTCAGCCTCCATCTACGTTCTACTCGTTGTTCCAAAACCAAGGCCCTTTGTGCGGCCTCCCACTCGTCCGTTTCTACTTTCTTATTTCTATCTTTGTTGAATAGATTGGGCATTAATTGTCGTATATTTCCATAATTCACAATACATAAACGAAAACATGCCTTTATTAATTGATTTTGTCAGATACAACTCGTGTCAATGACACTTTTATTTGAATATAGAAGGTTCCTTTATCCCTAGGGATTTGGGGTTCAATTCCCTCCTGGCCTGGCGCCATCCCATTCCACTTCCCGTTGACTACTTTCTTCATACTGTTGAAGGATTTCTTGGCGTCGCTCTTCCTGGGCAATCTCCTCCTGGCGACCTTGTTGTGCCAACGATGCCTGTGCAAGCAATCAAGGAAGGTCGTTCATCAACTGATTTACTGCTAGGCTAACCTCCAGTGCTGTCCACACGGCACTTGGTAGTATTTCAGCCTTTGTTGCCTCTCGACGGACGTAGGTCTCAATGGCTACTTGAAGCAGAATTGAAAATTCCCTCGTTGTAGTGTCTTCTCCAATGTAGAGCTCTGTTTGCACGTCGTTGGCCTTTGGGTTTATCTCACCAACGGGTAGGCCCATCGTGTCCATGTGCCATCTGCGTCTTCCATTCCCGAGTATGTCTAGGCAACGGCACCAAATGTTTGCCTCACTCGGTAAACAGAGAAAGTACAGAAGTCACACATAAATAAATAGTGCAACATGAATGCAAGAATAAGATTTCCATTAATAACTCAGAGTGTATACAATGTTCATAGTATTATCTGTCATAACACAACACACTTCAATACTCATAGGTAGTACAATATATAACAGCCAAAGGGGTACGACACAACCATCGCGACTCCAATTATCTACCTGTTGGCTAACTAACTACTAACAAATGACATTAGTTACCAACACATAAGATATACATATTTCCTGACAACACACTTTGTTGTTTCCCAAGAAATTATATCCTTGTACACGCTCAATCACCATCTTATCATTACACATGGATTCTGACATGTCATCACTAGGTTATGAACATGATAAGATCCACCGCTAAACCATAAATCATTACTAGTCAAAGATTTGTTACCGATATACTTTCATCTTCAAAGAGTTCATAATAGTCAATTACAAACATGCTTTTCAGTTGACAAAACTTGGTATGGTTCCAATCATAAACATATGTTCCAAACTACAACACTTAACTCCTTACCAATAATCCATACTGGTCACTAGATTATCTCATGGTTCTTGCTTACCGGTTTTGCAATTTTACTATCAAACTCATTCCATTACCGGTTAGACTATACTGGTTAGTCTGGATGACATAGATGACTAAGAAAACATGGTTGCCATAAATGACAACAAAAATAAAGTCATCAAACAAATTATCACATCATCAAGTCAACAATCTCCCCTTTGACAACATCAATCATATACTTGATCATCAATCATCTTCTCATCATCATCTCCATCAGTTATGCCAATAATGACCCCTTAGGACAATATGATGTCCTAATGGGTCATATGGTGTCTTAAGGGGTCATATTGTGTCCTAAGGGTTTATATGGTATTCTAGCATGTATATGGGCCCTTAGGACCCCATATGACCCCTAACAACACCATATGACCCCTTAGGACACCATATGATGTCCATATGGTGTCTTAAGTGGTCGTATGGTGTTATAACACATGTGTGGCCACTTAGGACTCCATATGACCCCTAACGACACCATGTGACCCTTCAGGACAAAATATGACCGTTTATAACACCATATGACTCATTGGGACAATATGATGTACTAAAGTGTCATATGGTGTCTTAAGGGGACATATGGTGTCCTAAGCGATCATATGGTGTTCTAACACATGTGTGGGCCCTAAGTACACCGTATGACCCCATAGGACAATATGATGTCCATATGGTGTCCTAAGGGGTCATATGGTGTTCTAACACATTCATGGCCCCTTAAGACCCCATATGACCCCTAAAAACACCATGTGACCCCTTATGACACCATATGACCCATTAGGACATTATGATGTCCTAATGGGTCATATGGTGTCTTAAGGGGTCATATGGTGTTCTAACACATGCTTGGATCCTTAGGACCCTATATGACCCCTAATAACACCATATGACCCCTTAGGATACCATGTCACCCCTTAGAACAACATATGACCCCTTAAGACAATATGATGTCCTAATGGGTTATATGGCATCCTAAGGGGTCATATGGTGTTCTAACACATGCTAGGACCCTTAGGACACCAGATGACCCTTTAGTACACCATATGACCCTAGAGAGGAAGGGAGGGGGAGGAGAGAGGGAGAAAATGGTAGAGAGATACACTTGAGAGAGTAGGAGAGTGAGATACAAAGATGGAGGCTGAGAGGGAGAGACTTTAGAGAGAGAGAGAGAATGGAATGAATGGGAGAGAGAGAAAGGGGAAGAGAGAGAGATAGAGAAAGGGAAAGGGAGGGGGAGAGAGATAGAGAGCGAGAGAGAGGGAAAGAGGGAAAGAGAGGGAAAGAAATATATATATATATATATATATATATATATAGAGAGAGAGAGAGAGAGAGAGAGAGAGAGAGGGATCTTAGGGGGATTTATGCAATGGGGTCATATGTGGTCATAAGGGTGACCCCTTAGGATGACAGATGACCCCTTAGGACACTATGTGATACTATGTGGTCATATTGGGTCGTAAGGAGTATTTTTTACACAGTAGGATGTTATAAGGGGTCTTATGTGGTCCTAAGGGGCCACGGATGTCTTATAACACATGTGTGACCCTTTAGGACCACATAAGACCCCTTATAACATCCTAGTTTGTAATATAAAAAGATTGAAAGAAATTTAAACATCTCGAAAACATCTTAAAGTAATATTAAATGTCATTTTTAATAGGTGGTCTTAAGGGGATTTATGCAGTCGGGTCATATTGGGTCATAAGGGGTACGTTGTACATACTAGGATGTTATAACGGGTCATATGTGGTCCTAAGGCATCACGCATGTGTTAGAACACATGGATGACCCCTTAGGACCACACATGACACCATAGGACACTGTGTATGTGGTCATATTGGGTTGTAAGGGGTATGTTGTACACACTAGGATATTATATGGGGTCTTATGTGGTCTTAAGGGGTCACACATTTCTTCTAACACATGTGTTATGATCCTATAGGACAAGTTATGTGATCCTACATGGTCATATTGGGTCATAAGGGGTATGTTGTACATGCTAGGATGTTATAAGGGGTTATATGTGGTCATAAGGGGTCACACATGTGTGACCCCTTATGACCACATATAACCTCTTAGGACACTATGTGATTCTACATGATCATATTGAGTCCTAAGGGGTACCTTTTACATACTAGGATGTTATAAGGGGTCATATGTGGTCCTAAGGGGTTACACATGTGTTAAAACACATGCACGTGACCCCTTAAGACCCACACATGGCCCCTTAGGTCACTATGTCATCCTATGTGGTCATATTATGTTGTACATTGTACACACTAGGATGTTATAAGGGGTCATATGTGGTCCTAAGAGGTTACACGTGTGTTAGAACACATGGGTGACCCCTTCGGACCCCATATGACTCCTTAGGATACTATGTGATCCTACACAATCATAGTGGGTCATAAGGGGTATGTTGTACATACTAGGATGTTATAAGGGGTCATATGGGGTCCTAAGGGGTCATGCATGTGTTAGAACACATGTGTGACCCCTTAGGACCCCATATGACCCCTCAGGACACTATGGGATCCTATATGGTCATATTGGGTCATAAGGTGTACGTTGTATATACTAGGATGTTATAAGGGGTCATATGTGGTCCCAAGGGGTCACGCATGTGTTAGAACACATGTGTGACCCCTTGGGACTCCATATGACCCCTTAGGAAACTATGTGATCGTACATGGTCAAATTGGGTCCTAAGAGGTACGTTGTACATACTAGGATGTTATAAGGGGTCATGTGTGGTCTTAAGGGGTCATGCATGTGTTTTAACACATGCATGACCCCTTAGGACACTATGTGATCCTATGTGGCCATATTGTGTTGTAAGGGGTATGTTGTAAACACTAGGATGTTATAAGGGGTCATGTGTAGTCTTAGGGGGTCACACATGTGTTAAAACACATGTATGATTCCCTTAGGACCACATATGTCTCCTTAGGACATTATGTGATCCTACACAGTCATAGTGGATCATACCGGGTATGTTGTACATACTAGGATGTTATAAGGGGTCATATGGGGTCCTCAAGGGTCACACATGTATTAGACCACATGTGTGATCCCTTAGGACCCCATATGATCCCTAAGGACACTATGTGATCCTATGTGGTCATATGAGGTCATAAGGAATATGGTGTACATACTTGGATGTTATCAGGGGTCATATGTGGTCCTAAAGGGTCACACGTGTGTTAGAACACATGCGTGGACCCTTAGGACCACATATAACCCCTCAGGACACTATGTGATCGTACATGGTCATATTGGGTCATAAGGGGTACGTTGTATATACTAAGATGTTATAAGGGGTATGTTGTAAACACAAGGATTTTATAAGGGGTCATGTGTGGTCTAAGGGGTCACATGTGTATTAAAACACATGTGTGACCCCTTAGGACCACATATGACTCTTTAAGACACTATGTGATCCTACACATTCATAGTGGGTCATAAGGGGTAATATTATACATACTAGGAGGGGTCATATGGGGTCCTAAGGGGTCACGCATGTGTTAGAACACATGTGTGACCCCTTAGGACCCCATATGACTCCTTAGGACAATATGTGATCCTACACGGCCAGAGTGGGTCATAAGGGGTATGTTGTACATACTAGGATGTTATAAGGGGTCATATGGGGTCCTAAGGGGTCACACATATGTTAGAACACATGTGTGACCCCTTAGGACCCCATATGACCCCTCAGGACACTATGTGATCCTATGTGGTCATATTCAATCATAAGGTGTACGTTGTACATACTAGGATGTTATAAGGGGTCATATGTGTTCCTAAGGGGTCACACGTGTGTTAGAACACATGCATGACCCCTTAGGACACTATGTGATCCTACATTATCATATTGGGTGCTAAGGGGTACGTTGTACATACTAGAATGTTGTAAGGGGTCATATGTGGCCCTAAGGGGTCATGCATGTGTTAAAACACATGTGTGACCCCTTAGGACCACACATGGCCCCTTAGGACCCTATGTGATCCTATGTGTTCATATTGTGTCGTAAGGGGTATGTTGTAAACACTGGGATGTTATAAGGGGCCATGTGTCTGTGACCCCTTAGGACTACATATGACCCCTTAGGACATTCTGTGATCCTACATTCTCATATTGGGTCCTAATGGGTCTGTTGTACATACTAGGATGTTATAAGGGGTCATATGTGGTCCTAATGGATCACACAAGTGTTCTAACACATGTGTGACCCCTTAGGACCACATAAGAGCCCTTATAACATCCTAGTGTGTAATATAAAAACATTGAAAGAAATTTAAACATCTTGAAAACATCTTAAACTAATATTAAGTGTCATGTTTAATAGGGGGTCTTAATGGGTCTTAAGGGGATTTATGCAATGGGGTCATATGTGGTCATATTGTGTCATAAGGGGTATGTTGTAAACATTAGGATGTTATATGGGGTCATATGTGGTCCTAAGGGGTCATGCATGTGTTAGAATACATGTGTGACCCCTTAGGACCACATATAACCCCTTAGGACAAGTTATGTGATCCTACATGGTCATATTGGGTCATAAGGGGTACGTTGTACATACTAGGATATTATAAGGGGTCATATGGGGTCCTAAGGGGTCACGTATGTGTTCTAACATATGCGTGAGCCCTTAGGACCCAATATGACCCCTTAGGACACTATGTGATCTTATGTGGTCATATTGGGTCATAAGGGGTACTTTGTAAACACTAAGATGTTATAAGGGGTCACACATGTGTTCTAATCATTAGGATGTTATATGGGGTCATATGTGGTCCTAAGGGGTCATGCATGTGTTAGAATACATGTGTGACCCCTTAGGACCACATATAACCCCTTAGGACAAGTTATGTGATCCTACATGGTCATATTGGGTCATAAGGGGTACGTTGTACATACTAGGATATTATAAGGGGTCATATGGGGTCCTAAGGGGTCACGTATGTGTTCTAACACATGCGTGAGCCCTGAGGACCCAATATGACCCCTTAGGACACTATGTGATCTTATGTGGTCATATTGGGTCATTAGGGGTACTTTGTAAACACTAAGATGTTATAAGGGGTCACACATGTGTTAGAACACATGTGTGACCCCTTAGGACACTATTTGATCCTACATGGTTATATTGGGTGCTAAAGGGTACCTTGTACATACCAGGATGTTATAATGGGTCATATGTGGTCCTAAGGGGTCACACATGTGTTAAAACACATGTATGTGACCCCTTAGGACCACACATGGCCCCTTTAGATACTATGTGATCCTATGTGGTAATATTTTATTGTAAGGGGTACGCTGTACACACTAGGATGTTATAAAGGGTCATATGGGGTCCTAAGGGGTCATGCATGTGTTAGAACACATGCTTGACCCCTTAGGACCACCTGTCACTCTTTAGGACACTATGTGATCCTACACGGTCATAGTGGATCTTAAGGGGTATGTTGTACATACTAGGATGTTATAAGGGGTCATATGGGGTCCTAAGGGGTCATGCATATGTTAGAACATGTGTGTGACCCCTTAGGACCCCATATGACCCCTCAAGACACTATGTGATCCCATGTGATTATATTGGATCATAAGGGATACATTGTATATACTAGGATGTTATAAGGGGTCATTTGTGGTCCTAAGGGGTCACGCATGTGTTAGAACACATGTGGGACCCCTTAGGACCACATATGTCCCCTTAGGACACCATGTGATCCTACATGGTCATATTGGGTCCTAAAGGGTACGTTGTACATAATAGGATGTTATAAGGGGTCATATGTGGTCCTAAGGGGTATGTTGTACATACTAGGATGTTAGAAGGGGTCATATGGGGTCCTAAGGGGTCACGCATATGTTAGAACACATGTGTGGACCCTTAGGACCTCATTGTTAATCTTAGAGGATCCAGTTAATACTGAGAGGGGGAGTGAATCGGTATTAACAACAAATTAAAATCTGAAACTCAACCTTATAAAGCTTTCACCAAATCAAACTTTAATCAATAGTAAACTTATTTATCAGTACCAGTATCAACTGATAAACATCTGCTAAACTGATATGTCAATGTTTCTTATTAAGTGTTCATTAACCAAGCATAAACTGAAAGTAAATCATAACAACACATCAAAAACATTCACCATATGAACACCATGTTTTTCACATGGAAACCCAATAGGGAAAAACCACAGTGGGAGTTGGTATCCACAAAAATTTGCACTCTTATGAAATGTGCCCTATTAGGAGCCAAGCCCTATTAGAAGCTTACAATGATGCCTTGTTAGGAGCAAACCTTGTTAGGAGTCACCTAGTTAAGGGACTTAGATAATGAGCCATGTTAGGAGCTTTGACCTATTAAGATCAACCTCACAAGAGGATTTAAGACTCTGATGTAGAGCTACCCTGTTAGGGGATTTACAATGTAAGGCATGTTAGGACCTACCCGGTTAAGAGATTTAATCTGTTGCAACTATTAGGGAACAATAGTGAATGATTTGGGTATAGCACTTAACTACTTTCTTGATCAGATCCAATTATGCTCCAAATCTGCAACACTCTGATAGATCTCTCACACTCTGGTTTGGCTTCACACTCTTCTCAAAAACTATCAACAATAAAAACATCAACTATACCGGCATAAATAACATTTATAACTAGGCCGACAACTAAACCCTAGATACATCAAGATTTTACAATACAGATCATCATAGATCATATCAGATAATCATATAGATCATTACAATATTTTATAATACTGTGTATGGTGAAAATGGATAACAATGATAACAATATTGAAAGGCTAAATGAATTCAACCACAAAACCCTAGCCTAACAATGAACAAAGATCCACCATAACATATGAAGATAACCTAAGACAATGCAAATAACTCAAAATCACAAAGATTATACCATCACATGTCCAATAGGGTTTTGATCTCCATTCTTCCTATCTCCATTGATCTTGCTTGATATACTTGCTCTCAGATTTTTGTATGCACAAGAGCTCAACAAAGAACGGAATGTGGTTGCAAGTGGAATTGTAGTGTAGTCAATTGATCAAGTAGTTAGGGTTTGACAATGAAGAAAGCATCTCCTTAAATAGAAGACACAATAAGAAATGTAGGGTTAAGATTGAGAGGTGTAAAAAGAGAGGTCGGCTAGGATTAGAGGGTAGGTAAAAGAAATAGTAAAATAATGAAAGAGGTAGGTAATGTATGAATTAAGAGATGAGTGACATGTGTCATGTGTAGAAAAAGATAATGAATTAATTAAATAAATAAAGATTTATTTAATTAATAGAAGAAATAGGACAATTAAATAAATAAAATATTTATTTAATTTAAGAAAGGGATAATTTAAATAAATAAATGTATTTATTTAAATGAGAAATAAGGCTAGAAGAGGATAAATGAATTAACTAAATAAATAAAAATTTATTTAATTAATAGAAGAATTAGGCTTAGATAATTAAATAAATAAAATATTTATTTAATTAGACTGGACAATTTTAGGTGTCTACAAATACAATATCAACCGTTGAGTGATCGTAACTCATCACAGCAACTCGATCTGACACAAAGTCAAACCCTTAGAACACTCTTTTAAGCGCTTTGTTGTTTCCCAAGAAATTTCATCCTCAAATGCACCAAAACAACAATTTAACTTTCCATGCGGGTTGTGCTACGTCATCTCCAACATTTGAACTTGATGTAGATCACCGCCAAATCAAAAATCATTACTGATTAAGATAATTATTTACCAGTCCTTAAACCCTAGAAAAAATATATCAGAAATCATAAACATGACTTCCGGTAGACAAAACATGATGTGGTTCTGGTCAGATACATATTACATTGATACAGACACACATTCCAAACCGCAACACTTCAATCATTAATGATCACCAGATCCAATCAAAACATTTCCTTGTTTATCGGTTAAGGTCCTAATTCCCAGTTTCCTATTTCTTTATCCGTAAGCTATTTCCGGTAGACCAAAAAGACTTACATGACAAAATAAACATCAGTTGCCGTCAATGACAACACAAATAACTGATCAATGTCATTTGACCACTTAGGACCAAATGTGATCCTATGGGGTCATATAGGTTCCTAAGGGGTAATATGGTGTCGTTAGGGATCATATGGGGTCCTAAGGGGCCACACGTGTTAGTGTTGGATATTGGGGCAATTGTCGGACATTGTTGCTACAATGATATGTTGTTTCATTGATGTCAACATATCCCTATGAATTCCTCCAGTGTATGTAGATTGAGAAAATCTTATGATTCGGTTTGCATTTTTGTTGATCAGTGCTTTGCAGAGTTTGGTATGTCCTCTGGTACATATTCTAGTGTGATTAGATCTAGTGCTACTATTTTGGGATGATGTTTGGGATGGTCTTGTGTATCTTCATTTCAGATGGTTCATGATTTGGTGCTATGCAACTAATGTTTCTTCGTGACAGTTGTTGATTGATTGTGTTCTTGAGCTTTCAAATGTTGATCAATGAAGATTTGATAAGTGGTGTTGGTGAAGCTATTATTGATGATTCTAACATGCTTGCTGGTGTTTCCTAATAATTTCCTATTTGTTTTGATGATCCGCATTGATCATTGTGCGAGTTTTTGGTGATTTTGTTGAATCGGTGATGATTTTCATGTTATGCGGTATTTCTGGTGCTGTAGAGTGTTGCGGTTGTTCTTGGCAAAAATTTTAGTGGAGTTGAATGTTTGGGAATTTGAATTAGGTCCATGTTATGTCATGTAAATCATTATATTGGTCCGGTGGTCGATCTTTATATCATGTGATGTAGTTTTGTAATTGTGAGTTGAGGGTTTAGCCGACCTTGTTATCAAGGTTGATGAATTGTACAAATAGGTATGTAATTTAGATATAAAGGAGGTGTCTACATTATAAGAGAGTGGTGTATGTGTGATCAAGTGATTCATCTTTCAATGTTGTGATTTAGGACAAATTGGTGTTGTAGAGAATAATTGTGCTTAAGTGGAACTGTAATCAAGCATTTAGAGATGCTATTGTTTTATTTCATTTCTTCTGGATTGTAGTCTGAATCTTATTGTAAGTCAGTGAGACTTCCCTGAGGGTTGTAGCCTTCCAGGTCATTATCTTTTGAGCAGTGAGATCACTATTAATATGTCAAAATCTTGATATTATGTGTTGTGCTATTAATTTTCTTATCTTTATTATTCTTATAGTTTATCAAATCTATTTTTGTAGTTAAGTTTGTAGATCCAGTGAAAACTGATTCACCCCCCTCTAAGTTTCCCTCCTCTTTGTTGCTAACAATTGGTATCAGAGCTACATCCTCCAGAAGAAGCTTAACTTCTTGAGGAGATCAAGGATGGCAACTATAGGTGTTAACTTTAAGAAGGATGTTCCGAGATTTGATGGAAGTAACTATGCTATATAGAAGAACCATATGGAAGTGTACTTGAAATATCTTCAAGAATATTATTGGAAGATTACAAAGAATGCCTTTTTTTCCTCTAAATGGACCAGTTACTGCTAATGAGATCAAGGAAGTTGAACATATTATTAGAGCAAAGGAAGCATTGCTTAGTGCCCTGACTGATCCTGAGATTACAAATGTAATGGGACTTCAAACCGAACATGAGATCTGGGAGAAGCTTGAAATCTTGTATGAAGGAGACAAGCAAGTGAAAGTTGCTAAGTTGCAAAGTTTGAAAGGAAAATATGAGATCCAGAAAATGGGAGATGATGAGAATATACACTCTTTCATGGCTAAGGTGAATGAACTTGTCCTAGGTATCAGATGTGTTAGTGAAACCCTTGAAGAGGATGAAATTATTTCTAAGGGAATTAGATCTTTGCCTCCTTCTTAAAAACATTAGGTGGCTACTATTGATGAGATTTGGAGTGTGACTACAATAACAAGAGATATGTTGGTTGGAAAGATTGTTGCATTTGAGATAAGCAAATTTGGAGAATCAAATGGAAAGTTTGATACTTCATTTAGAGCATCAGCATCTGCATTTGGAAAGTAGAAGTATGATCTCGACGAGTGCATAATATCCAGCTATGAAAGAGAGAGAAGAGAGATGGAAGAGCAAGAAAGAGAGCTTGATGAGCTTGAAGCATTGATTTCTCAGAGATGTCCTAAAGGAGCTGGTAAGTATGATGGAAAATTGCCTTTGAAATGTTTCTCTTGCAATAAGATAGGACATTTTGCTTCTAGATTCCTGGAGAGAATGGCTAAATATGACATGCATGATAAGTTTGATAAGCAAGATAGGAATGATAGATATGAGAAGAATGAGAAGTATGATAGGCCTTACAAGTCTAATCGAAAGTATAGGAGTCAGAAGAACTATTATTATGTCGTTGATGAACGTGTTACAAATGAAGAATCAGAAGAAGATGAAATTGTGTTCATTTCTATTAAAGAAGATGGACTAGTACCCCTTGATTTCACAAGTTGCACTATTAAGGAGAAAAATTTAGCTGCTAAAGTTCAAGAGAAAGATGAATGGGTGATTGATAACGGTTTTTCACATCATATGACCAGTGATAAAAGAAAATTTGTGAATATGGAGAGGTATGATGGTGGAATAGCAAGATTTGGAGATGACAAAGCCTGTGTGATCTATGGTAGATGTTCTTTTTCCTTTGATGATAAGTATAACACTGATGATGTCTTGTATGTAGAAGGTTTGATGCATAAGCTTTTAAGTGTTGGACAGATGGTTGACAAAGGTTATGATTTGCAATTCAAGGATGGAAAATGTGAGATCCTAAATGCCTCCAGTATAGAGATTGCATCAAGAACTAAGAGTGAAGGTAATATCTGATAACTCAATGATGAACCACTAGTACCAAACTAGTACTGAGAGGGGGGGGTGAATCAGTATAGACACAAATATAGTCCAAAACCAGTTTGACAGCAAATACTCCAAAAGACTGACAAACAGGGATACCGGTAAAACAGAGTGCAACCGGTAACATCCAATATAGCTCAATCAGTCATGAACCGGTCACTCAATAAGCTTTCCTCTTAGCTCAATACTACAGTATCATTATATTCTCATGCATAAACAAGTAAACTTAACCATCAGATCTTCACAATAGTGAGTTCAATATGTTTTATAGACAGGCATAAAACATAGAACCTTCATGTGCTTAACAGATAAAACAAAGCATCACAAGACAAAAGCATTTCACATGACACACATATTTTTCACGTGGAAACCCAACTAGGAAAAACCATGGTGGGGATGAATACCCACAAGCTTCTTTTTGAACTCTTTGGAAGTCCGCTCTGTTAGGAGCCTTGTCCGGTTAAGGACATTACAATTGGTTCTGGTAGGAACCGATCCTGTTAGGGATCACCCGATTAAGAGATACCCGGTTAAGGGTTAAACCCGGTAGGGTCACCTTGTTAGAAGATTTCAAGAACTCAATAGCCGAAAGGATCTCCTAAGCTTCTCAAGCTTCTCAGAACTCATTAGCCTTGAGTTACTCGGTTAAGGGATTTGAAACAAGTCGGTTAAGACCACTCGATTTAAGGGATTTTGAATCAAGCCAGTTAAGGCTACCCTGTTAGGGGATTTTACAACTGTTGAAGTGGTTAGAGATCAACAGGTGTTACAATGATCTATTAATAGCACTCAATGCTAATGCATCTCCGTTTTGGCACCTCTTCACCTTCTGCACATTCACTTTGTAGATATCTCTTCTCTCCTTTGGTCTGGCAAGAATCATGTATCACTTCCCTTGGATACACACTCACAACTTTTGCCAACAACCTCAGAAAGAAACACAACATCAACCTTATAGGAAACATACAAGTTGGTAGCAAAAACTCTAAACCCTAAACCTGTTAGGTTAAGCAATTCAAACGGTTCGATCCTCACCATTGAATCATACTACATTAAATGCAACAATCTTGAATCAATCTCAAGACATTCTCCATCGTCCATTATCCACCATTTTCATGGCGGTTGATAAACCATCATGCATTATCACCGTTTGATAGACTTCATACATTCCCGAGGTGGATAGGAATAGTCTTCTTCATGCAAGATCCTTCACACGCACAGAGCTTACGTGGCAACATGATCTGTCCTCCATCATACTGCTAACTCATCACACGAAGATTACCGATTGAGTCACTTGAGTTGCTCCAACTGGAAACCCTGAAGTGGAAGCTACCTACCAACCGGTAGCCATACAATGCTTCCACATGCTGGTTCTCATAACTACATGCCGGTTCACCTTGAACAAATGTGCCGCTTCACTTTGGCATATAAACCAGTTCATACATATGTCGGTTCCTCTCTCTTCACCTATCAAATGTGTCGGTTCTCACCATGTCTCATATTGACATCAATGACAACATACAATATCATTATGTCTTCATGCCATTTGACATAATACCAACAATCTCCCCCTTTGGCATTGATGGCAATATACAAAAGATATCTTCTCTACTTCACATCTTCTCGCCATTTGCTGCAGATATCTTTTCACTTCACTCCTTCTCCCCCTTTGACAACAATGCCAAAGTGGAGGTACAATCATCACTATTTCATCATGCTGCTCCCCCCGAGGAGTAGCATCCTTAAACACACCAATCAACCCAAGATTTGTCTATCCAGTACCTGACTGATGTGGAACAATCACTTTTAGTTCCCCTCCTGAAGGGGCAATACCCCTATTTCACCTCTCAAATGCACAAATGTTGTCTTTGGGAGAGGCTTGGTGAATATGTTTGCTAACTGCTCCTTACTGGACACATGCTCTAGTGCAATCTCTTTATTCTGAACCTTTTCCCTCAAGAAATGATACTTAAGCTCAAAATGCTTGGTTCTAGAATGTAAAACCGGATTCTTTGATATATTGATAGCACTTGTGTTATCATAAAATATACTTACCAGTTCAGATACAGGGATCTTGAAGCCTTCTAGTACATGCTTCATCCAGATTGTCTGAGTGCAGTTCATGAAAGCTACAACATACTCCGCTTCCGCTATAGACTGAGAGATACAACTCTGCTTTTTACTCATCCATGAGACCAGTCTACCACCAAGAAAGAATGCACCACCGGTTGTGCTCTTCCGGTCATCCACATTACCAGCCCAATTAGCATCTGTGAATACTTTCAAATTGAAATTATTATTGTATGGGTACCACATTCCATAGTCAACTGTTCCCTTTAGATACCTAAAAATCCGCTTGACTACACTTAAGTGAGATTCTCTTAGACTCTTCTGGAACCTTGCAGTGATGCCAACTGCATGTGCAATATCCGGTCTACTATGCACTACATAATGCAACTTACCAATCATTGATCGGTATTCCTTCTCATCAACCAATGCAGAATCATCCTCCTTTGTCAATTTGCAACCGGTCACCATCGGTGTACCAACCGGTTTGCTATCTTCCATGCCAAAAGTCTTCAACACTTCTTTGACATATTTGGACTGAGTGATGAAGATTCCATCTTTCATTTGTTGGATCTGTAGTCCTATGAAGAACTTAATCTCCCCTATGAGTGACATCTCAAACTCTTTCTTCATCTCATCAGCAAACTCATGACTCATCTTGTCATCTCCACCAAAGATGATGTCATCAACAAAAACTTCATAGATCAGAATATGATCTTCTTTAGACTTCAAGTAGATATTGCTATCTTCACTTGTTCTCTCAAATCTAATCTTCACAAGATGGGAATGTAGGTGCTCATACCATGCCCTAGGTGCTTTCTTCAGACCATATAATGCTTTATGTAGCCTACATACCATGTCACTATCTTCAGATAGGGTAAACCCATCTGGTTGCTCAATATATACCTCCTCTTCAAGTACACCATTTAGGAATGAAGATTTTACATCCATTTGATAAACCTTGAATCTCTTAAAAGCTGCATACGCAAGAAGCATACGAACTCCTTCCAATCTGGCTATAGGAGCAAAGGTTTCCCCATAGTCTTCACCTTCTTCTTGAGCATATCCTTTGCATACCAGTCTAGCTTTATTCCTAATCACTGTGCCATCCTCATTCAACTTATTTCTGAACACCCATTTGGTGCCAATGACATTTTTATGCTCTGGTCTGGGTACCAAGGACCATGTACCATTTTTCTCTATCTGGTCAAGTTCTTCTTCCATTGCCTTGATCCAGTCTTCATCTTTATGAGCCTCTTTGAATGACTTAGGCTCAAATTCAGAGATCATACATAAGTTTTCTTTGATCTTTCTTCTAGTAAGGATTCCTGCATCCTTATCACCTATGATCTGCTTGGGATCATGATTCAACTTGACATGCCAAGGAATGGTCTTAATTGGTTCTTCTTGCTTTTCTTCTTCATCCTCATCTTCATCAGTATCAGCATTCACCGATTCAGGAACACTGTTACTGGTACTAGGTTGACTGACAACCGATTCCCAGAAGGTTGCAACCAGTTCATTTACAACTTTCTCATTGCCTGTTTCCTCAGTCTTCTCAGAGGATTCATCAACTTTTACATTGATGCTTTCCTTAATTCTCTAAGTCCTACTGTTGTAGCACTTGTAAGCTTTACTCTTGGTGGAATATCCTAAAAATATTCCCTCATCACATTTAGCTTCAAATTTACCCTGATGTTGACTCCTCTTGATGTAACATTTGCTACCAAATACCTTAAAGTAGTTAACCATAGGTGTCTTACCCATCCAGTACTCATAAGGAGTTTTGTCCTTACCCTTTTTGATGAGTACCCGGTTCATAGTGTAGACTGCAGTGCTCGCCGCTTCTCTCCAGAAGGTGTGAGCAACCTTTCCTTGGATCAACATGGTTCTAGCTACTTCAACCACAATCCGGTTATTCCTCTCTGCTAGGCCATTTTGCTGTGGAGTCCAGGGGGTAGACAGTTGTCTCTTGATGCCAAATTCTTCACAATACTTGTTGAATTCACTGGAAGTGAATTCCCCTCCTTGATCAGTTCTGAGACATTTGATCCTTTTACTGCTTTCCTTCTCCACTAATGCTCTAAATGCTTTGAATTTCCCAAAAGCTTCAGACTTGTCTTTCAAGAATGTGACCCACATCATTCTTGAGCAGTCATCAGTGAGAATGATGAAATACCTATCACCCTGCACACTTCTAGTTTTCATAGGACCACATAGATCAGTATGCACAAGATCAAGCAAGTTGTCAGCAGTGAAAGATTTACCTTTAAAGATTGAGGAAGACATTTTCCCCAATTGACATTCTCTACACAAGGTATTATTCAGTTTGCTCAGCACTGGCAACCCTCTAATTGCCTTGATCTTACTAGCCTTCACAATGTTGTCAAAGTTCACATGGCAGAGTCTCCTATGCCATATCTAGCTATCATCAAGCTTAGCCATATGACATGTACTTATATTTGCATTTAGATGATATAGGTTACCTTTAGTCTACATTTCGGTGGCTACCAATTTACCATCTTTACCTTTGATTCTGCAAATCCATTCTTGAATTGCAGAGTGAGACCACTATCATTTAACTGGGCAACACTTAGAAGATTGTGTCTGAGACCATCAACCCAGTACACATTGTCAGCACTACTCTTTCCATTCAAAGAGATGGACCCTCTACCTTTGACCATGCATGGTGCATCATTGCCAAAGCAAACCACACCACCATCATACTCCTCTAAGGATAGAAACTTGCTCCAGTCACCAGTCATATGGTGAGAACAGCCACTGTCAATGATCCACTCATTTGAATTTTCAAACCAGGAGACAAGAGCCTTCTTGTCTGCCACATCTTCCTTTACAGCAACAAACACAATGTCTTCATTCTCTTCATCTTTTGATTCCTCATCTGTGACACCTTCATCAACTGCTACAAAATAGTTTCTCCGATTCCCTCCTTTGAATTTCTTGAACCTTTCTGGTTTGTCCTTGTTGTCACTATTAGGACAGTTCATAGCAATATGTCATATCTGGTTACAGGAGAAACATTTCAAAGGAAGCTTACCTTTGTATTTACCAGTCCCTTTTGGAAATCTCCTAGCTAGAAGAGCTTCAAATTCCATTAGAAACTCTTCATCCTTCATTTCTCTGTTCTGACTAGGTTCCCCACTAGTGCTAGCCTCTTTGCCTTTTCTGGATGGTATAACACAAGCTTTAAAAGCTGATTATGACTTTGAACACTACCATCAAAACTATTCAGCTCATAGGCTGTCAACTTGGCTATGATGGAGTCCAAGGACGCCTTAGACTTGTCTATTGATCTCAGCTCCTGAATAGCAGCAACCCTTATTGCATAGACTGGCAACAGGGATCTCAGGACTTTACTGACCACAGTGGAATCTTCTATTTTGCCACCTGCACTCTTTATTTCTCCAACAACTATTTTGATTCTTATTCCATACTACTAAATGGTCTCTTCTTCAACCATCCGCATGTCTTCAAACTTCCCTCTCAGGCTTTCTTCCTTAGCCTGTTTTACATGCTCATCACCACCATAGATATTTTCAAGAGCATCCCATACCTCTTTGGGATTTGCCTTGTCCTGAACATCAATAAACTCAATATCAGATAGACTACTGATGAGGGCTTCCATGACTTGCCCATTTTCTTGTATCTCTCTCTTTTGGTCATCGATGAGAGTACTGGTAGGAACAACATATACATTTTCAACATAACTCCAGTGTTGAACACCCATGCTTTTGATGAATATCTTCATCCTGTCTTTCCATATACCAAAATTTTCCCTGTTAAACTTTGGACCTTCCCTCTTCATCATTTGTCTAGGATCTTTTCCTCAAGCGGTTAGGCTTACAACATAGAGGACCTGGAGGTGCTCTGATACCAATTGATAACACAATGATGAACCACTAGTACCAAACCGGTACTAAGAGGGGGGGGTGAATCAGTACAGACACAAATACAATCCAAAACCAGTTTGACAGCAAATACTCCAAAACATTGACAAACAAGGATACCGATAAAATAGAGTGCAATCGGTAACATCTAGTATAGCTCAATCAGTCATGAACTGGTCACTCAATAAGCTTTCCTCTTAGCTCAATACTACAGTATCATTATATACTCATGCATAAACAAATAAACTTAACCATCAGATCTTCACAACAATGAGCTCAATATGTTTTATAGACAGGCATAAAACATAGAACCTTCATGTGCTTAACAGATAAAACAAAGCATCACAAGACAAAAGCATTTCACATGACACACATATTTTTCACGTGGAAACCCAACTAGGAAAAACCACGGTGGGGATGAATACCCACAAGCTGCTTTTTGAACTCTTTGGAAGTCTGCTCTATTAGGAGCCTTGTCTGGTTAAGGACATTACAATTGGTTCTGGTAGGAACTGATCCTGTTAGGGATCACCCGGTTAAGGGATACCCAGTTGAGGGTTAAACCCAGTAGGGTTACCTTGTTAGAGGATTTCAAGAACTCAATAGATGAAAGGATCTCCTAAGCTTCTGAAGCTTCTCAGAACTCATTAGCCTCGAGTTACCCAGTTAAGGGATTTGAAACAAGCTGGTTAAGACCACCCGATTTAAGAGATTTTGAATCAAGCCAGTTAAGGCTACCCTGTTAGGGGATTTTACAACTATTGAAGTGGTTAGAGATCAACAAGTGTTACAATGATCTATTAATAGCACTCAATGCTAATGTAGATCTATTTTGGCACCTCTTCACCTTCTGCACATTCACTTTGTAGATATCACTTCTCTCCTTTAGTTTGGCAAGAATCACGTATCACTTCCCTTGGATACACACTCACAACTTTTGCCAACAACCTCAAAAAGAAACACAATATCGACCTTATAGGAAACATACAAGTCGGTAGCAAAAACCCTAAACCCTAAACCTGTTAGGTTAAGCAATTCAAACGGTTCGATCCTCATCGTTGAATCATACTGCATTAAATGCAACAATCTTGAATCGATCCCAAGACATTCTCCATCGTCCATTATCCACTGTTTTCATGGCGGCTGATAACCCATCACGCATTATCACCGTTTGATAGATTTCATACATTCCTGAGGTGGATAGGAATAGTCTTCTTCATGCAAGATCCTTCACGTGCACAGAGCTTACGTGGCAACATGATCTGTCCTCCATCATACTGCTAACTCATCACACGAAGATTACCGATTGAGTCACTTGAGTTGCTCCAACCAGAAACCCTGAAGTGGAAGCTACCTACCAACCAGTAGCCATACAATGCTTCCATGTGCCGGTTCTCATAACTACATGCCAGTTCACCTTGAACAAATGTGCTGCTTCACTTTGGCATATAAACTGGTTCATACATATGTCGGTTCCTCTCTCTTCATCTATCACATGTGCCGGTTCTCACTATGTCTCATATTGACATCAATGACAACATACAATATCATTATGTCTTCATGCCGGTTCACATAATGTCGGTTGACAAAGGTTATAATTTGCAATTCAAGGATGGAAAATGTGAGATCCTAAATGCCTCCAGTGTAGAGATTGCATCAAGAACTAAGAGTGAAGGTAATATCTTTCATTTGAATTCCAGTGAGAAAATTTTCTTGATTGCTAAGATTGATGAAAGTTGGTTATGGCATAAGAGAATGTGTCATGTTAATTTTGACTCAATGATTAAGATCAATTCTACTCAAGCTGTTAGAGATTTGCCTAAAATTGTTAAGCCTACTAACCTAGTATGTAAGGATTGTCAAATGGGTAAGCAAACAAGAATTTATTTCAAGAGTAAGCAATATACATCTGATGAATTGCTAGATCTTGTGCATACTGACCTATGTGGACCTATGAATGTTACAAGTGGGCAAGGTGACATATATTTTATGCTGCTAATTGATGATTATTTTAGGATGACGTGGGTTGCCTTTTTGAAGGAGAAATCAAAAGCATTGGACAATTTTAAGATATTCAAAGAAAACATGGAGATTGAGTCTGGACTAAAGGTGAAATTTCTAAGATCTGATAGAGGTGGAGAATTCTATTCCGGTGAGTTCAATTCATTTTGTGAGTAGCATGGGATTAGAAGATAATTATCTTCTCCTAGAACCCCTCAACAAAATGGAGTTGTTGAAAGGAAGAATACAACTGTCTTAGATGTTGCAAGGACTATGTTGATTGAAAGGAATGTTCCAAAGATGTACTGGAGAGAAGCTATTAGCACTATTGTTTACACATTCAACAAAGTTCATATCAAAGGTGATACCGATAAGACCCCTTATGAGCTATGGCTTGGTCATGTTCCTACTGTGAGATATTTTAGAATTTTTGGTAGCAAATATTATATCAAGAGAGATGAGGATATAGGGAAGTTTGATGCTAGAAGTGATGAAGAAATTTTCTTGGGATATTCAACCAAGAGAAAATCCTATTGATGCTACAATAAGAGACTGAGAAAGATGGTAGAAAGTATAAATGTGAAGGTGGATGAGAACCTTGGAAATGAGATCAGAACATGTGGATATGATGAAGGACAACATGTTGTTTTAGCTCCTATTCAGACTGAAGAACCGAAGCAGATTGATCTTGTAGAGACAGTTAATCTGGATGTTGTTGTTGGTGAAGAGGTACAAGAACCTGAAAATATGAACAATCAGAAGACTTTGAGGTTTGTAAGATTGAATCATTCTGAAAATTAGATTATTGGTGATAAAAATAAAAGTGTGATGAATAGAAGAAGGTAAGTTGCTGAAGAAGTATGTTTGATTTCTAAAGTTGAACCTAAAGATGTTGTTGAAGCTTGCAAAGATGAAAATTGGATGAGAGATATGGAAGAAGAATTAGATCATATTGAAAAGAACAACACTTTGGAGCTTGTGCCTAGACCTAAGGATAAGAATCTCATAGGTACTAAATTGGTATTCATGAACAAATTGAATGAATTCAATGAAGTTGTCAGAAACAAAGCTAGACTAGTTTGCAAAGAATATTCACAGGAAGAAGGAATTGACTAAGAGGAGACTTTTTCTCCGGTGGCCAGACTTGAAGCTATTAGACTGTTGCTTGCATATGCTGTTTACAAAGATTTCAAGATATATCAGATGGATGTCAAATCTGCCTTTTTGAATGGTGATCTTGAGGAAGAAGTCTACATTTAACAACCTGATGGATTTTCATTATCAAATGATGGAGACATGGTATGTAAGCTGAAGAAATATATTTATGGATTGAAACAAGCCCCGGGAGCATGGTATGCTAGACTAGATAAGTATTTTTTGAAATTGGGATTCAATAAATGTGTTACTAATAATTATATGTACTATAAGATAGAGAGTCATGTCACTATTGTGAAGAGGATATTCAGATACTTAAAGGGAATTGTGGAAAATGGTTTGTGGTATCTGAGGAATGATGATTTCATGCTATGTGCTTGCATTGATGCTTATTGGGCTGGAGATTTAGATGACTAGAAGAACACTAATGTTGGAGCATTCTTTTTTAGTAAGAAATTAGTTTCATGGGCTAGTAAGAAACAAGATTCAATATCTTTATCTACTGTTGAAGCTAAGTACATTGTTGCTGCTAGTAATTGCACACATGTAGTTTGGATGAAGCAAATGTTGAAAGATATCAAAGTTATCTATGATGAGCCTGATAAACTTATAAGGCACTAAGAGGGGGGGGAGTGAATCAATATAAGCAAAAACCTTAGAAATATAATCACCACTTTAACCAATTTGAAACTTAACAAGCATGCAAGAAAAACAACTACATAAGCTAGCACCACATAAAACATGCCAACCATAACACAATTGTTTTTCACGTGGAAGCCCAAATGGGAAAAACCACGATGGGAATTAGTACCCATAAGATCAACTATCTGCAGAATAGGGATCTGACCGGTTAAGGTCTTACAACTTCTCTATTAGGAGCACACCCAGTTAAGAGTGTCTTAGCCCAGTTAATTGCTTGTACAATGAGTCATGTTAAGACCAGCCCTTGTTAGGAGCTACCCAGCTACGGGATTTATACAACACAAGTTAATGTGTGACCTTGTTAAAGGATTTAAACCTTTCAACCTGTGAGGATCATACCGCACTCGGTTAGGAGTGACTTTGTGAGAGGATTTTATCTTGCTGCAACTATTAGGAAACAACAAGTGACTGATCTGCTATTAGCACCATTGTGTTAGATTAGATCTTCTCCTAATACTAACTAAACATCAATACAGAGCTTCACTTTTCACCGCACAATCAAATTCGCACTATTGATCTCATAATCAAAACCTCATCACACAATATACTCCTTTTTATAAACAGCTTTGTTAAGTCAGCTAAGAACCCTTGGAACAATTTCCTAGGTTTAATGTATCTAGTCAATCTTGATCATCATGCTTTCCTTATGTCGGAAAAACATAAATCATCACAAAAATATAACAAAAGATTACCGGTTTACCAATCTAAGTGACTTTGTTCTACCGGTTAACTATTCTTCATGAGTGTCACTTTCCTTCTGATTATAACTCACTTCATACTCTAAATATACTGATCCGGTTCTAGACATAGACTCATATCAATGTGATAAACATGCATACCAAACCGCAACACTTAACTCTTTACCAATCTCCTGTGTTGATCGCTTGAACATAACTCTGTCACTATTTACCAATTGACTATCCTAATTACTGGTTCATTGTTTAACTGACTCTACTACCGATTAAGCTTTATATGTTGGACTAAATAACTTATATGACTGACAAAACATGGTTTCCATCAATGACAACACAAAATAAGTCATCAATTAACCTATTACATCATATCATCATCATCAAGCCAACATAGCCTACTGTCATATACTATGATAATTCCAGTGCCATTAACATGTCAAAGAATTTGCTGCAACATTTAAAGACTAAGCATGTGTCAATCAAATATCATTACTTGAGAGAGAAAGTCAATGAAGAGAAAGTGAAGTTTGAGTATGTATCTACAAAGGAACAAATTGTTGATATTTTCACTAAGCCTTTGCCTGTAGATAAATTTGTCTATTTGAGAGACAAGTCAGGGCTATCCACCCCTCCTAATGACAACTAGATGCATTGATTTGCATCAATCTGGTGGACTTCAGAGCCTTATCTCTTTATCCAAATTGGTGAGTTGGTGCTACTCCTCTAGTGGAGTAGTTTGTGCTTTCCTCCTCTTTGCTGTTAATAATTAGAACACATGGGTGGCCCCTTAGGACCCCATATGACCTCTAACGACTCCATATGACCCCTTATGATAGTATATGATCCTATGGAGTTAGTAGGGGTCATTATGGGTCATTACAGTAAGAAGGGGTCTTATTGTGTCTTATGGGGTCTTATATGTTATACGTGTGAGGATGCTACAATGGGTCAAAATATGTCTTCATATCAATTAAGGGTTCATTCATGTCTTAATAGTGTCTTAAGATGTCCTAGTATGTGTTCAGGTGTCCTAGTAAAGTTTAATATATGTGTATGTCACATTTATAAATAATTAACCATTAAAATTGTTAATGCGACGAGGAAGGAAAAGCACACATGCATCAAGATTGTCATCACTCTAAAATAGCGGATTAGAAACAAGCATTTATTAGTGCATGTAGAAAATCAGTGGTTAAAGTCTAATGAAATTACATATAACATAGAATTCAGAAAAAAAATGTTATAAATACATGTATATGGAATTAAGCTATATAGTTGTGCATATAGATATAGAAGCACATTGCAAACAGGTTTTCATCAATGAATGTACAAACCAATTGATTTAACAAGTAGGTTGGAATGGAGCATGCTCGATAGGGAAATTTGAATATAAAAACATGGTCATTTGTACAAGTCTAAAAATACAAATATATATATGCAAGCCTTTGTATATAAGCATGTCTTTTATGCGTGCACACAGTATATACACATTTACTTATATTTATAAATGTATAACCATATTATGGACAAAACAAACACAGATACATTCATATATGTAAATATATCAATAGTTTTTCACATTGATTCAAAGACCCATATATAAAACCATAAATATTTGCATCAATATAAAATGAAGGTCTTTAAAACAGAAGAAGCAATACTCATATACCCACTTCCAGTAAGTTGAATCTTGTAGTTATATCTATTTATATATCTATGTCTGTATATATACACATGCACATCTAAATGTAAATGTACATGTAAATATATAAACAGAATGTAAATCTGTATTTATTTATGCACACACATATGATATCAAATTCAACTATATAGTTGTGCATATAAACATAGATACATTTCAATCAATAACAACACATTGCAAATAGGTATTCATCAACACATGTATATAATGATTGGTTCAATGACCAGGTTCGAATGCAGTGTGTGATATCAAAGTCTTAAAATATACATATATATGTCCATGCCTTTGTATATAGCCATATTTTTTATGTGTGCACACAATATTTACATGTGTACTTGTATTTGTAAATGTATAGCCGTATTATGGACAACACATGCGAATACATTCATATATGTAAATACATTAATAGACTTTTAACATTGATTCAAAGACCCATATATAAAACTACAAATATTTGCATCAATTTAATACAAAGGTGTCTAAAATAGAAGAAGCAATGCTCATATAGCCACTTCGAGTAAGTTGAATCTTGTAGTTGTGAATCACTTTAACATCAATTATTTAGATGTACATCTACAAATATTTATATATCTATGTGTGTGTGTGTGTATACAGATGTACATCTAAATGTAAATGTACATGTATATATACCCACACACACATACATATACTCATGTATATATATACATACATATATACACAAACATGTAAATATATATTTATACATCTATATGTACACATGTACATCTAACTATAAATGTACATGTATATATACACGTACAAATGTAAATATATACATTGTGTGTATATATATATATATATACATACAGATATGTAAATTTATATTTATACATCTATATGTATATTTCATTATTTGAATTTTAAACAATGATGATGAGTAAATTTCTTAACTTTTGTGAGTGCCTTTTAAATTTATGTTGAAACCCACAATGAAAACCATTTTACAATTCTCTTCAAACCCACAATACAAACTATTGTCACAAAAGTTTGCACCCTTGGTGATCATGCTTGATCACCAACCTTGTGAAACATGGAAACAACCTCTCAAGTGTGGGACCTTTCACTGTTATGATGTTGAGTCTCTGAAGAAGGCTGACTTCCTCTTCAATTCAAAATGTAGAGTGTTGGACCAACCCAACACTTCGTAAATCTAATCTATGCTTTGATAGAGAAAAGGGAGAGAGAGAAGGGTTGCATGAAAGAAGGGAAAAGGGTTTGCACCCAGACTAAAATGATGATCTCCCCTTCCTATAGCTATACAAAACATCAATGAAAACTACCTAAGGATGCATAAAATTCTACTCTACTTAGTCGTCTAAGCGTGAGTAAAGGTTGGGAATCAACACGGTTACTTACACTACAGAAAACCAAAAGAGAATGCATTTAAACAAAGAGGTAAACACTTACACAAATTGCAAGAACTGAATAGAGGCAAGAAAGATAATTTTATTGATGAAAGGGCAAGGCAAATTTATAGATGCAGAGAGACATAAGAATTCTGCATAAAAAAAAGGAGAATATCCTGTAAGCAGAATACAAAATTGCCGTTATATTTCAGGCATAACTCAGATGATTACATTTAAGAAAACCCTAACCCCACCCAGGTTAGGTTAAAAAAATGACTGAGAGGGGAGAAGATTAGATTGACAGATCTAATAACGTGTTGCAACTAGCTCCGGGAGTGTCCTTTGCCTTTGGAGAAACAAAATCTTTGCGCAAATGCACTGGATGGTGTCTAAAATCAGTCGCAGGCATCATGTCTAGAGTTATGGCATTGAAATCTGGTTGTATAGAAATTGTGTCAAAAATCAAGCGTGGAC
This sequence comes from Cryptomeria japonica, assembly GCF_030272615.1. NCBI lineage: Eukaryota > Viridiplantae > Streptophyta > Pinopsida > Cupressales > Cupressaceae > Cryptomeria > Cryptomeria japonica. The sequence goes on along the minus strand of NC_081412.1, from coordinate 4,501,957 downwards.
TAAGCAAAACAAAGACCTTGACCATTGGGTCAACAACCACCTACCTACACGGCATTCAAAACCCAATTACCACTGCGAATTCAAATGTCCATCATTGATCTAAGACATTCGTGTGAAGATGGACGTGCGAGATCTCTCCCTGTAGGCGTCCCACAAGCCCAACAAAAGATTAAAACATGGCCATCGGATCAAGCCTTTATGAAAATCCAACAGTCGTAGATGTCCGACGTGGCACCTCAAGTCCATGTCTTATTGGTTGTGTTGACCACCAATTGCACTAAGTTCTTATCCTACAACATCATTGTGGGTCTACTTTTACCTCACGGGATAAGGATTCTAATCTTTGGTCCTCCTTGTTTTCTTATCTCCCGGGTCTTCACACTTCTTCATTTTATCCCGCAGGATAACGAGGAAACATATTCCTCGGATTTTCTTTCTTATCCCATGGTGTCATTTATGTCTTCGTTTTACCCGGTCGGATAAGGATTCCTTGTTTTCACTTTTTTTCTTATCCCACGAGATTCTGTTGTTTCCTTAGAAACTGTTAGTGAACAAATTTGCTCTTTGTTTTTAAATGATTAATTTTAAAGTCTGTTACCTTCTTCTAAGAACAAATGATTCACTGAACAGTTGGGTAAGTGTTTGTTCGAATCACTTCCCTCTGAATTTTTGCCTAGGTACAGCTCCCTATCTAGGTTTTTCATAAAATGTGTTTTTGTTTTTATTTATATCTAAATGAAAAGCTTTTAACCAGAAAGTGTGTAAGGCCACCTATTTCATTCTTAGATGAAAGGCCATAACTTTCCTCATGTCTCATAAATAATGGAAAACTATTTTCTTTAATTTTTCAATACATGTAACTACAGCAACTGAAACAAAGTTCAATATACTTCTTCCACCTAAACTAATTAAAGACGAATAGATTCAAGGAAAATAAATCCGCCTTCAATCATCAATCTTTTCTAGAGTAAACAACACTTTCAAAGGAAAGAACATCAGAAGAATAATGAAATACTGCAATGAAATGATCAATTACTGTTACTTGATCGGATGAACATATGCAAAGACATGTTATCTATTCGGATTCAAAATACACAGATCTTTCTTCTCCCCAAAAACAATATGATCAGATTTCATATATATCTCCTTATGCAACAAAGACACAAAAATATATCTACTAATCTTTTTCACCACAAGTTCCAATCATCTGATTCCTCCTTTGATTAAGAACAGAAAATACCCCAAAAAGAACACTTCAGACGAAGTTCACAAAATTAGTTACTAAAATCTAACCCTTCTACCATCTGTTTTACTTAATTTATAGTCTAAATGGGGGAGGTCTCCCTGAAAACTCGACCACTCCCCGATAAAACAGTTATGAAACCAACAGAAAGTATTTTGGGATAGTTGTGCCGAAGTTTTTGCATAACTATAAGAAATGTTTTAAAAATAAAGAAAACTAGCCCAAAGTGGATGCATTATGTCATATTTCATCCTCATCATCTTCTCCGTCTTCGTGAGCCTCATGAGTAGCTGTGAGTTCCTGGATCATTGATTGACTTGGAACTTTCATTGCATTGAGTTTCGCCTTTGCCACTTCTTTATTCCACTTGTGTTGCACCATCTTCTCTGAGTGCTTCAGTAGTTGATCATTCCCAATGAAAACCATAGATTCGATCCTAGCCACCTCGGTTATATCCTTCGGCGTGAAACTACTCTTAACTCTGATCTTCTCCATGTTCAACCAGAAAGACTTGACTGCTTCCTGTGTGCTTGACCCGCAGATTCCTAGCTCCCAATCATGATTGGGATTAACCACTTTATTATCCTTCACTATACTGCTTTGCAAATCCTGGAGTTCATAGACGGAGGTTTTTGCATCTGTAATTACCGACTGAAAGGTGAGCACCCACCACATGATAGTTTTCTTTAGTACAAAAAGTTGGCATTCATCAGCTACCAGCTTAATTGAATGTTCTGTTAGAAATCTAGTAGCTCCATACTCTTCGATTTTGGTAAATAGAGGCAGGACATTTTGCCATTTGTGCTCTTCTTTCTCCCATGGTACAAGCTGGTTTTGGATTTCAGAAATCAAGCTTTTTACTTCATCACACAACTTCCGAGAGTCGGTAATGTATTTTTAACCATCTTTGATTACCTGTTCAATCCACTTCTCAACCGCTTCAGCGATGCTCTTAGCCCATTGAACTTGGTTCATCAACTTCTTGTTTTTCGGAGAGGTTGGATCAAAATTCTCAGTGGCATGGGATATTGGAATTGCTCCAAGGAAACCGATGCTATCAATGAACTGAGCCAAAACACTTATGTGTCTTTTAAGTTCTCTTTTCTCCCGTCCATCCTTCTCTAACCAGGTAAGTATTTTCTTCGCTGACACTTGGAAAAAATGGTTATCTGTATCCCTGCTCATCTTTCCCAACTCTACTTTTGTGATTTCAAAATCATCAAAACTGACCTCTTTGTTCTCATCTTTCGGTTTGTAAGAAGCAATTTCCACCGTCCATTTACTAGTTTCTTCCTCATTGTTCAGGTGAGCGGTGGTTTTGAACCTCTTTGGCTTTGGATTCTTCTTGGAGTACTTGGCAACCATCTCCTGAATTGGAATGGTCACAGGAAGAAAGCTCCTTTTCTTGTTCACTGAGGTTGTTAACCATTTAGGGGTCGTAGTGAAACAAGAAGTTCCTTCAATCATTTTCGGTGGTGGCGTCATTGCCACAGTCACTGTTTGGGAGTCTAGAGCGGAAGCAACTTCACCATCCAAATCTTCAATTTCAAAAATTTGAGCCTCAAGCACGGTATCTTTTACTCCCATATCCTTGACCTGGTCCATCTTCCTCTGGGTGACACTACGTGATCGAGTATGCCAAGGGGTACTGAAATCCAGAGTTGGGCTAGACCTGCGTCTAGGCTGAGCCGACTTGATTTCCTTACCTGCACGAACAGGAGCACTGTTAGAAGGATGTTTTGGTGAAGATATATTTCTTGCAGAAAGGGACTTGGCACTTGGCTTCATTGCTTTCTTTTTAGCCACCCATACCATGGTTCTTTCCAGAACTCGTTCGGTTCTCAATTGTATGTCATCATTTTCCTCCTCATCCCAATTAATTGGGGGCATTTCAGTCTTTGCATGGGCTAAATACCCCGGTTCAAACAGTTCAAGATAATCTTCTTCAAGCCCTTTAATGTCTAACCTTATTTGCAAAGAGATAACTTGTTCTAGCACCAATCTCATGTTTTCCCTTTTGAAGACTTCAAGTTCATCTAAACAGTCTTCCCAGAAATCTTCTAACTATGGCATGGGAAGATAAGGCATTAAGCCAAGGCTCCAAAAAAATCCTTTATTGTCAAACCCTTTTCTTTCAGAATACAAAGAGAAATTAAAATTTCTAAGGTCTACTCCTATACTTATTGCATCAGACATTGAATTACAAGATAACACTCCCAATTGTATTGGAAAATGACCTTCCCACTTGTCCTTAGGTTGTGCCTTCTTGACCATGGAAGTCAGTTGTCTGCATACTTCTGCTAGGACAAAACAATCAAAACAGAAGTGCGGAAGCTTGAAGGGTTCCTCTTCAAAGCCTCCTACTTGTATATAGCAAAAGCGTGGGAACTGGATGTAAAAGCTACTGAACTTCTTAATCAAGGTCTATGCATCATTTGAAATCCGTTTAGCCTTTGTACCCTTCAGTTCATAACACATATCACCCAGGAATGCGTTGTGTATCCTTCTGAAATCTTGTAGGGCGTTGTCTTTCTGCAGTATTGGATAGAACTCGTACATCGGAACATCTTCCTCAGTGGGCTGCTTGGGTATACGCGTTAACTCTTTAACACAGGCCAGACAATACAAAAGATATGAGGACATGAAGAAGTTTGGTTGAAACTGCTTGGCTAGACTCAACTGCTCTCTCATTGAATCATCAATTAACTCTGCCCAATCCAAATATTGTTTTCCTTCTAGAACTAATTGCACATAGCAATATATCCAATCATCAAAGCTATAAGCCTCGGTAGAACCTCTAGCTCGATGCAACAAAAGCATCACATCGTGGATATGTGGCAACATGTGGTTCTTGTTAGGATTGTTAGGTAGTCTAGAACCACCTCTCTGAGGGACCTTCAACTAGAACTTCGCCACATTATTCCTATGTTCGGCTCTATCTGCATTGAACTCACTAATTGACTGGGTAGGAGAGAAATTAGAAAACTGGTAATCCAGTATCTTGAAAACTGAAGCAATTACCTCGCGGTTAATGGCAAGAAGGGTTTCGCCATTATCTCTCTTAATAGTTTCAGATACAGGGTCATATCTAGCAATACACTCCCAAACCAACTCTGGACAAGGAATTGCTGGAGGAAAGGCTACGGCTTCTAAAAGTCCACTACTCAAAATCTCTATACAAAAAGACTTATCAACACCCTTGAACACCCTTTCTTTCAAATCTTCAAGGTTCTCTCCCTTCAGGTCAGTGTCACTAACTATGGCTTCTGTGGATGCCAAGCTAAAGATGTTTCCAAACAAGTGCAAGGTGGACTTCATGATTTCAAAACAAGAAACCTAAATTTGATTGCAGTGAAACCTTCTGTATGAGAGAAAATTTAAGGGAAAACACTGGAGAAAATAAGGAAAGACTCACCTTCACAGTTGTATAATCGGACGACGGCTAGCAGCAAGAAAGACTCCTATCCAGGGATAACATAAACAAAAATCCAGCAGCAAGTAGCAAATGCAGAACACAAATGATTTTCATACCTTATTGAAAAAGGTAATGATACAGACACATTAAATGCAATGATTTCGTAATTTCATTCTGAACACAGCAAATTGGTAGATTAGACCCCTGCACGCATGCATTGAATGCATGGCGGCGTACTTTAAGAAACTTCCAATTCCCGAAATGTTCACTTATTTCAAAAAAGCCAAAGAATAACATCACTTTACAATATGGTTCTGCCTCTCCATATTTAGCAATAAATGCACTTCTCAAAACATTAGAAACCGCGGGACCCACCAACATTGAACCTGTATGAACATCTTGAACCAACTTCTTGAGTGTTCAAGTAGTTCAAGATGTACACCGCGTCAAACTGTTGACCACTTGCCATGTTGAACACGTTGAACATATTTGAACCCTTTGAACTCAATTCAATAAGTTCAACACAAATGTTATATTACCAAACAGGAAAAACCTTTTGGAAGAGCCGCTGCAAAATACTTAGAGAAAACGTTAGTACAAAAAACATTTCCTTGAACACCTTAGAACCTATTGAACCTAAATGAACTTGTTGAACCCAGTTCAGAATGGTTCAACGTGTTCAAGGAGTTCAATCAATTGTCTGAACTTGACTTAACCAACTAGAAAAAGGATTTGAGGGCGCATTAAGAACTTGAACCAAGGTAATATGGCGTGAACTAGGACTCCAACATAAAAAGGAAGAGATGACCCACTCTCGCCATGAAGAATAAATGACGCGGTAATAGAAACCTCGCGAGATAAGCAAAAAGTCCCCTGGCTTCAACTTTTCTTATCCCGCAACATCAGTTGTGTCGTCACTTACCTCGCGAGATAAGGGCTTCACTTTACTTTGTCTTCTTTGTCTCTTATCCTGCAACCCTCCTTGAGCCTTTGCCCAACTTCGCAGGATAATAGTTCTTTGTCTTTGCTTTGTTTCTTATCCTGCATAACCTTATCCCGTGAGACCACCTAAACTCTATGTTGTTATTTGATGCTGACTAGGACCCACCTCAGTGCCAAATAACACGTTGCAAACTTAGGTGGTCAATAACATGACTTGGTCAATAACATGACATGTTATTGACATGAGTAGTTGATATAACATATGAGGCACGAGGGTCAATAACACTCATGTTATTGACA